>NW_026294592.1:0-188665 GCF_007827085.1 Peromyscus californicus insignis | reverse complement strand
CATACAAAACATCCAACAGCAATTTCATAGTTTATATATGGCTCTACATGATTTTTATGTAAGAATTCCCCCTAAGTGTCCTCCACTTTTACATTATGATCATGTTCAGAAAAGGATTGGTTAACCTAGCTGCTAGGAATATGGACAACTCTACATGATCATGTCCAGCTTCCCTATGTACATGCTTCCTTTGTTTAGCAAAAGCATTGGAAAAGCATTCCATGCTTTACCATCCTTCTGCAGGTAAAAAATTTTTCCCCTTTCTTCCATCTTGGATATTGTGATGGCTATTCTTGTGGGTCAAATAGATTACCTCAGCAATTAACTAAAACCAAAAGAGTCGTGTACACCTGTGAGGAATTTTTGTAATGTTTTGATATTAAAGAACCATCTTTAATCTAGAACATTTGAGGTGATATCCACCTTTAGCTGCTTGGTGTCTGTGCACACTTTTTTTTTTTTGGTCTTTCGAGACAGGGTTTCTTTGTGTAGCTTTGTGCCTTTCCTGGAACTCACTTGGTAGCCAGGCTGGCCTCGAACTCACAGAGATCCGCCTGGCTCTGCCTCCGGAGTGCTGGGATTAAAGGCGTGCACCACCACCCGCCCGGCAATCTGTGCACACTTTTAAGTCCAGCACTGAGGAGGTAGAATCTGTAGTTTCTGAGTTTGAGGTCAGCATGGTCTACAGAATGAGTTCCAGGGATACACAGATGAATCCAGTCTCAAAAACATCAAAAAAAAAAAATCAAAGAAAGTATAAGCTCCACCTTTAATCTGGATTATACTTTCAGGTGGCAGCCTATATACATGAAGAACACAGAAGGAGTAATATCTCCTTTTGCCTCCTTGCCCTGGCTGTGGCTACCAAGTTCATTCTTTTCCTTTTTTTTTTTTTTGGTTTTTTCGAGACAGGGTTACTCTGTATAGCATTGCACCCTTTGCTGGAACTCTCTCTGTAGCCCAGCACAGCCTTGAACTCACAGAGATCTGCCTTCCTCTGCCTCCCAAGTGCTGGGATTAAAGGCTTCATTCTTTTACCAGCATTAGAGCCTACTTCCTTAGAATTGTATTGTATACTAAAGACCAGCTGAGATATACAGCCTCATGAAATGGACAACTACTGAATTCTTCAAATTTCCATTGGTGGCAGCCATTGATAGACTACTTGAACCACAGTTTGTGAGACATTCTAATAAATCCATTTTCTTCCTACATAGAGAGATTCATTCTACCAGTCCTTTCCAGGTAGAGAACCTTGAATAATGCAGTTTTTTCCTTCACCTGCCCACTGAGGAAGATGTGCGGACTAACAATAGTGTTCATAACATATTCTTCCTAGTTCAGTTATTCTCTAAATATTAAACTATCCATGATGACTACTCTGTATTATTATTCATTTGCCAACAGTTTGTTCTGAATTTCTGGAATAAAACTCCTAAAGCAATGGACCTATTTTCTTGGTTGGGATGAAGTTCCTGCTTTTCTTTGCTGGTTGTCTGAAGTCTCTATGACAACCAGGTAAAAGTACCTTCAGTTCACCTGATGTCAGTATTAAGTCACATAATAAACACTCTCCTTGTGTGCCTTTAAATTGCTTTTGTTAATATTCTGGGATCCCTTTTACCTGTGTGACAGGAAATCACTCCACCCCATATAGTTTACTGGGCTGTACAAGCTAGCTAGCCACATTCTGTCCAGGAAGAAGAAGGAGAAGTTCCTATGGAGTCCAGGAAGTAAGCAGGGTCAGCTATTGGAACCAGGGATAAGTTTACTAATATGCATATCTCTGCTGATTGAAAAAAAAAATCTTTGTCTAGAGTAGAAGGAAAAATCAGGAAGCATGTACTGTGTCTTTAAGCACACTCTAACCATGAGGGAGGTGCTCTTGTCACTCAGGCCTCACTAGCCAATCAGGCACTCCAGGTGACCTGCTAGTCAGAAGTCCCTTAGGGTCCTTCCGGCCACTGGCTTCAGACTTGGCTTTGAAGAAGAGCTGGTTCCAGCAGTTTTGTGTGGTGTGCTGTGAGTCCTGCTGCAGGGAGCTGTGCTGAGAGCATGGCCAAGCTGGGGAAACCATGACTTGGTGAGTGAGGGGCTGCTGTGTCCAGATGTGTTAGAGCAGATGGTGAGGTTTGGGATCCAGTGGGGTGAGACTTCCTTTGATCTGGGTAGGAACCTGCCTGCAGAATCTCTGTCCTGTGAAGTACCATATGGTACTTGAAACTCCCTGGACCCAAGGACAGGCCTCTGAATAACCTTGCTCTGTGGGCTGAATCGGCTTACAGAATTTGGTGCAGGGAGCTGCGTGTAGAAACATCTTTGTGCTGAGTGAGGGTGGCCCTCACCTTTAATCCCAGCACAGGGGAGGCAGTGTTAGGCCGATCTCTTTGAGCTCAAGGCCAGCCTGGTCTACAGAGTGAGAACCAGGACAAGCATTTAAACGACATAGAGAAGCCCTGTCTCAAAAAAAAAAGCAATAAACAACAACAAAAAAGAAATATTTTGTAGTAAACTTAGACATGCTTTTGATGTACTCATGGAAAGCAGGTTGAAAAATGAAGAGTACCGTCCATACCTTTTAGAGGTTCAGCACTTTGCATTTCACTTTCATGTGTAAGATCCATTTAGAATTAATTTTGTGGAGGTTGTAAAAGGCATCTCATGTGTTGTGTAACACTCCACTATTAACATGTGATGTAGAAGAGTAGAATTGGTGATATAAAGGATTTACTAATTCTTTGGAGATAGTAAGTCTCACAAAATAGAATTTAGCTGAAGGAGGACAACCTCAAACAAACAAAGAAACAAGAAAACAAAAAAAACCTCAAAGGTTTTTTTAGAGATTAGGACAGGAGGATACACATTTGTTTGGCTCCAAACCATATAAGGGAGCCACTTCTTGTATAAAAACAAGCCACTTAATCAAAGAATGGACTCTAACAAGCTGCTTTCTGAGGCATTACAGGGTAACAACCAACCTGAAGTCCTGGCATGCCATCAAGTTCGAGTTTTCTTCTTGAGAAAAGTATAGTTCTGCCAGATGAGCAATATGACACCAGGTGACAATTATTTGAAAAGTAAAACACTAGCCAGGTGTTAGTGGTGCATACCTTTAATTTCTGTACTCACTCATGAGACAGAGGCACGTTGGTCTGTGTTTGTTTGAGGCCAGCTTGATCTACAGAGTGATTTCCAGGACAGGCTCCAAAGCTACACAGTAAAAATCAGTCTTGAAAAAAACGAAAAGGGCAGTAGAGATGGTTTAGCAGTTAAGAGCACTGGCTGTTCTTCCAGTGATCCTGATTTCAATTCCCAGCAACCACATGGTGGCTCACAACCATTCCTATTGAGATCTGGTGCCTCTTCTGGCCATTCAAGCTTGCATGTAGGCAGAACACTGTGTACATTATAAATAAATAAATCTTTAAAAGAAAAAAAATAAAAATAAAAAAAGAAGAAAAGAAAAGTAAAACACCAATTGCCTGATCAAGCAAGGCTTTCACTTCGGACATCAGGCTGGGATTAGAAAAATTCTTGGGAAAGCCAATTAATAACCTTGGACCTAGGACTAGAGAGCTTTCCCTAAGGGCCATATATGCTAATAATAAAATAGAGCTAATTTCTGAAAACTGGGAATATGCTTTGGAGAACTAGCAATGGTCTGGAACCAGGGCATTTGTGGTGGGGTTACTTTAGATCCTGATAAACCAACTCTTTCCACCATATGGGGCTATAGTTATCAGTCCAAAGATCACTGTAGGCTTAGTCAGTAATGTTCTTGAAATACCCTGTTTCCTCTTGTGCAGCATTGTTTGATTAGCCACCCCTTTGAGTCTGAGCCATTGTATGACACTGTCTGCTGATTTCCTAGAAGTGCTGCATTTCCTTTCATTTCACCCCTGGAAGTAGTACCCAAAGTGCTATTCTTCTTAAGAAGCTTGGTTGACTTGAGACATAGTTTGTGTAAGACTCTCCCCCACCCCTGCTTTTATCTTTTCTACCTTATACTTTTCCTCTCTTTCTCATCCCCTGTGACCTTCACCTCAGGATGCTGTCACTGAAGAAGATCCTGCTGTTCCATATCACTGGGGTACTTAAATAATTTTGGAAATGACCTTGCTGTGTAAGTCTCTCTCCTCTGTCTCATTGAGTAGACCTTGCAGTCTTCTGTCCCTATTTAAAATGCTGAAAGTGTAACCTGAAGACTGAACCTGAAAGTCACAAGGATCATTAGCATTTGTGGAATGCAGAGTCTCTTCTAGGCTGGCTCCTCTTTTAGCATTAGCTGGAGATGGATGCACGCTATCATTAAAGAGATTTTTCTTTGTTTTCCTCTGAAGTGTGTTGAGTGATTTCTCCCTTGGAAGGCATTTTAATTCTAGAACAGCTGCATTTCAGTCCTGTTTGTTTCTGAAACAAGCTCTCTTATGTTGACACCAGTGGCCTTGGTCCCAGTCTGTTGCTCTCTAGGGCAATGACTTTGCTGTCCTCTAATATTGCACATTAAAAATTTTATATTAAATGATTATATCACCTCAGAGTTTCAAACTATCCATTTGAGTCATGCAATTGCATATCTATTGCAGTAAAAGGAAAAGGATTTGCTTGTGGAGCATGGTTTCTACCTTCAGACCAGAATAGAAGGAATACTTTATTGTGTACTCTGCTGGGGGAAACAGGGTAGACCAATCACCCATTGGAGTCACCCTTATGAAAACAAATCTGGTTGTAGCAGGAGAAGTGATTTTATAATTTCCCAGCATGTACTAATTGCTCTCTTGTGAATGAAGACAGACCAGACTGGTCAGTGTACAATTTGTGAAGGTCAACTTTGCACCAAATGATGTTGAATTTTCAATTAGGCAACTCTCCTATGCAGATATTTTCAGTCCTGCTTGACACAGTTATGTCAGCTCAGAAGTTTGCAAAAAAGTCCATTGACTGTAATTCTGTGTGTCAGGTCACAGATCACAACAGCCCACAAGTGAGTATGGGAAGATCAACCTATCTCTTATTAATGACATTTCCTCTACTAAAAAAGGTCCCACTCGGGCTGGAGAGATGGCTTAGAGGTTAAGAGCCCTGGCTGCTCTTCCAGGGGTCCTGAGTTCAATTCCCAGCAACCACATGGTGGCTCACAACCATCTGTAATGAGATCTGGTGCCTCTTCTGGCCTGCAGGGGTATGTGCAGATAGAACACTGTATTCATAATAAATAAATAAATATTAAAAAAAAAGAAGGTCCCACTCTTTTTGGAAGTCAATATACCTAAGTATTTTATCTTAAAAAATACATGACTTTATCACTTTTAAATATTACCTATTGTTATTATTTTTAACATTTGAAGTGCATTACTGTTCTTATCTATTGTTTCTGTTCTCTAATGTTTCTAGGTCATTAATTGTTTCATTTCTTTTATCACAAGTGCTATTGATTATTGATTTCTGTGTAGAGCAGTGACTCCTGTAGCCCAGGCTTGATGCATGCTGTGTAATTGAGAATTGCTTTGAACACCTAGACCTGCCTGTGCTGCCCAGTGCTGGAAAGATAGTCCTGCACCTCCTTCCATGCTGGACTCAGTGAGAAGGGGAAATGGACCAGTTAATTAGTCCACCAGTCTCTCTGGCTTTTGTGGGTGACAAACAAATAAATAGAGACGTGTCCTAAAGTTGATTCAGCTGATGTAGTGGCAGTGCAGAAAGGTGGGGGCAGGAAGGAGTGTGAGAGCTTACCTGCTTCAACAGTGGTTGAGATTAGCAATGTGGAGTCATGTAATCAATTTTAGATTCACCATTAATTTCCTGACTGCCCATTTCTTGGGGTCAATAGACCAGATCATTCAGTAATCTGGATAAAGGACTGACCTTGTAGTGCAATGAAATTACTGTAGTTACACTGGTTCAACCAACAGAGCAGGTCTGAGTAAAAGAGTGCAGCCCTGCCTAGCAGACGGTTATTTTCCTTCTTTAAGATGTATAGCTTCAGAAAAAAAAGATATACGTAATCTTTGGTTTGTTGTCATACTAATCCCTAGTCCCTGGAACACATGGCCATCAATTGTGTGTGAACTTTTCAAAGTAATTCTTTGAGATTATGACTACATCATGCCTCAATCTCTTTTCTTCTTAGAAGTCCTACCATTGATGACTCCCTGTTTTCTAATTCCTGTCCTGTTTTTCTATAACAACAATTGCACAGTAATTATAGTTACTGTTTGAATGTGACTTGTGTTTTACTTCCCAGCTGCGATGCATAGGTTTGGCACCACTCGACAATCAGTGTGCATTGGAATTTGTGCACAAGGGAGTATGTGCCTTGGAAGTGGAACAGGAAGTACTCTGAGAGACTGGAAGAATTTCTACTAAAATACAAATATCTCAGATTTAGGGTCCTGCCTACCCCTAGGGTGGAAGGACAGAGCTGGGAGGGCCTGTGTTGTCTGTGTCATATTGATATCTGATCACCCAGTGGGGGAACTACTACTGTCCTGACTCCCAGTCGGGGGGCCTTAGCTAATGTGGGACCCTGGAAAGGCTTAGCAATTAGGAGCACCAGTGGGGAGGTAGCTCGCAGGTTCTTTCTAGGATTTTTTCTGACTCTGCTGTAGGGAGCTGTGAGGGAGAACACAAGCCATGTCATGGTGAATGTGGGGACCACTGACTGCAGACCAAAAGGAGCAGTTCTGCTGAGCTGTCAGAGCTTCTGTGACTTGGATGGATCATGAACCAGACTTTTGTTTTGTCTGTTCTCGTGGTTACCTGGGCAGTGACCTTTCTCTGAGGCTCTCTGAATGTCGATTTTGTGAAATGGAGAAGGCTCTGCCAACCTGGCTATAGAAAGCTGTGATTCTGTATAATATATGTGTCCAGTGTGCCCAAATAGGATTTGTTTATAGTGAGCAGTGGGATGACAGATTGGAAAACTGAAGATCTAGTTTCTAGAAGTTCTGATCATTTCTCTCCACTTTCAAGTTTGTCTTACAAATGTTACAAACAGTTTAGCAACTGGTAGAAAGAAGTGTTGGGGATTCTCCTTAAGCAATACATGATGAGAATATTTTAAAACTTTCAATAATAGTCTCAACCTGATTCAGGGAAGTCCACTTTCAGGGGAGAAAAGAAGTTTCTGAGCAGCAGATATATTTCAGGTTTGCATGTTGTTGGGAAGGTGCATAGGACAGAATCCACATCATGTGCCATAATTCATGTGGGAGAAAATAGACATTCAATTATTCTTCTACACTGTTTTCTGATTTGGCATCAGTGGGACTGGGTTTGCCTGAAACCACAAGAGGACATGAGGGTTTGAAGAGCCATAGCAGGAGATTACCTCCATTTGCCAAGAGAGCTCTAGAGTTTGGGGCCTCTCTGCAGCTGGATTGTAAGAAACATAACAGTTTAAGGGTCACTTGGAATTAATTTTTTGGGAGTTGTGACATCTGTGTTAATTTCTATATATGTAGAGTATAGGTAATTGGTTAACATTGGTCAAGATCTCACACTTTTCCTGGCTGAGATTCCTTTGATTTTTTTATTAAAAATTTACTTCTGCTTCAGTCCTTGGCTTTTTCTGTCTCCTTTATTCTTGTGCAAATGTTTTACATATATATGATTATTGTAGCTTTTTGGTAAATATAGAAACCACATAGTATCAATATGTGTATTATTTCTTCATGATCCTATTGAACATTCTGTGTTTTTCCACTTTGCATGTAGCATTGGAATCAGGAATCCTGTTATAAATCATTTGAATTTTTTTAGGAATGTATTCAATTCATGCTGCAAATGTACCAAACACAGCCTCTTAATATTGATGTATCATGTTCCCATGTGTCATTTATTTACTTCTTTGATAATTTAGGTAAAGTTTTGTTGTTGTTGTAAATTAGTGAAAGAGTTTTATTTTATTGTGTAAAATGTAATGTAAAATGTAATATAGGGTGTGTTAGGTGACACAGAATGTATTTTTCTTGGGGATGACGTGAATTCACATTCCAGTGTCAAAGGTGGGGTGACTCATAACTACCTGCTTCTCCAAATCTAGGTGATCTGATGCCCTCTTTTCCTTGTATGTCACCTGGACATACATGAAAGATATTCTCTCTCACACACAAACACACACATCTGGGAAAAAACGTTTTCCAAAGTTCTTGTGACTTGTAAAGCCCTTAGTGCAAAACAATTTGCTTTAAGTATATAAAACAAATCATACACTGTTTCTTTAAAATCTGTTATCTTGCATTTGGTATGAAAAAGTTTCCATTTCCTCACTTGTTGTAGAATATCATTTTGAGTTGTTGACTTTTGTTTATGCTGTGGAGCATTTGTTTAATGATGAAAAGATGTGTTGCATTCTTTTATATTGTATTTTTTAAACTCGTGAAGCTGTGTTACTTTGTGTGTCTAAAACACATTATGGTCTCGTATCAAGCTGATGAGCCAATAGTGAGGCAGGAGAAAGGCTAGAGAGGGCTGGCAGACAGAGAGAATAAATAGAAGGAAAAATCTGGAGGAAAAGAAGAAAGAGCAAGAAAAGGGAGAAGAGATTGCTAGGAATCAGCCACCAAGCCCCACACCAGCCCTGCAGTAAAAGTGAAAGTAAAATTTACAGAAGTATGTGAAAAGGAAAAGCCTAGAGGCCAATGGTAGACAGGATAAGTTTAGAAAAGCTGATAAGAAACAAGCAAAGCTAAGGCCATATATGTATAATTAAAAATAAGCTTGCGTAATTTATTTGGGAGCTGGGTGGTGGGCCCCCCAAAGAGAAAAACAACCAACAACACTTTCTCTGATGCAGACTTACAGGTAATCATCAGCCATAGCAAACAAAATGGTGCCTAAGGGATCCTAACAAATATAATTTTCTTTGTTATAAGAGAATGAGTTAATTTTAGTAATCAAAATTATTTTCAACAAAGTTAAAACATCAGAAAGCTTGAAGCAAATATCTCCAGTTATGGTGAAACCCGCTCTTCTCTCCCAATCCATTTTCTGTTATCGGCTAAGGACAGGACTGGAATGCACAGGATTAGTGTTGGCCAGGGATTTCTTGTGGTTTAATTTTATTTAGAATCTTGTTGTTTTTGTTTAAAGGGCCATTGTATATATTTTTAGATGTCTTTTTTTTGTCTTGTTTTTTTCAGTGGTTCCATCTATGATGCTGATTTTATTGTCATGTAAATTTATTGTTGTATCTCTTAAAAATGATAAATATTCACCATTTTTTTTCAGAAAATTTATTATATTCCATATGAATGTCTTGAGCTTGTGTTGACTTGGGGAGTTTCTGTGAAGAGACAGTTTTACATTTCTCTTCTTGATCTTAGAGGCTTGATTCTTCTCTTCTTCTCCTTTTTGTTTGTTTTTTTGAGACAGGGTCTCTCTGTGTAGCTTTGGAGCCTGTCCTGGAACTTGATCTGTAGACAAGGCTGGCCTCAAACTCAAAGAGATCTGTCTGCCTCTGCCTCCCAAGTGCTGGGACTAACAGCATGTGCCCACCACCCACCCGGCCCTCAACTCTTGACATATTTGTGTTTTCCTCTTGTTTCTATCTTCATGTTTGGGTTTTTGCTGCTTAAGAGATTATTGTGGTTAATACATTGATTTGGGTTTTTTTTAATTATCTGATATATTATTGTCTCTGTCTTAATTAGCTTTAGTTGTTAACATGATGTAGCCTAGTGTCATCTGAAGCAACATCAATGGAGACTTTGTCTAGATCAGAAGCACTGGGTGTTAAATTTGTGAGAAAATGTGATTGATATAGAAAGGCTCTTCCACTGAGGTTTCAATACCCTAAGGAAGTGGACCTGATATGGTTGAGAGATCTAGCTTAGGACAGAACAGTGACCCAGCAAGAGAGAATGCCAGTAAACAAAGTTTTACAGTGGTTCTTGCTTTCAGTTCTGAGTTTCTATCCAAAGCTCCCACAATTATGGTTTGTGATCTGGCAATATAAGCCATATAAATCCTTTCTTTTGGTTAGAGAATGTAATCACAGGAAGATACATGCAAGTTATGTCAAACTGTAATACACCAAAAGTGATATTGTTGCTGAGTAGAATGTGTGAATGTTGTCTTTTGGAGGAATGTTGAAGATATTAGGAATTTAGATGGTAAAAGCCATTAAGAACTATATGCAGAGTTTAATCAGCTGCTCTGTAGGACTAGGAATATGGGAATGTTGAATGTAATGCAGACAGTGGAGCTTGAGGTCATAGCATTACAATGAGAAATAGACACCAGGAAAAAGTTAGCCCGAGGTCACTTATATGACATTCCTATTTTCTCCATTCTCTGAGAAATTGAATAAGGCAGAATTTAAAAGTAATTGGTTGATTTTTTTGGACAAAGTATTTATTCTGTTAGATGTTTATTACTCATAACTGAATCAGGTTTACAGTGGAAGAGAAACAAGTGGTGCAGAAACAAATGAAAAGTCAGTGTCCACATCCCTGACTTCTTTCTTTTTAAAATTTTATTCTTCTCTTATACAACAAATAGAGAAAAACAGCATGAGGTAGTTTGAAATGCCAGTTCTGTGGTGAATCAGAGGCAGGATATTTCAAGAAGTTTAACACTATTAACGAGAAGGCCTTTCTCAGCATTTGAAGCCTAAGAAGGTACCCTAAGGTGAGATTCCATCCATCTATGTCTTCAGTTTATGGAAGGCATGGGCAACTTGATTCCTAATCTGAAGAAGCAACTTCACACAGAACCAGTTGTAACTCTGGTCCAAGCATCACAAACATTACATCTTAGATGCCAAATTTGTGGCTATAACCCATGATGTGCTGGTTCTGTAACAAAGATCCAAAGTTATAGGCTGTACAAGCTTGCTAGCCAGAGTGTGTCCCAGAGGAGAAAGTGACTTTTCCTTGCAGTTTTCTGTGTATGTGTTTTTTATCTTTTATATCTGTGAGAATGGCATTGGTAAAATTATCTTTTAGATTGAACATCAAGATTGACAGGTTACATAGGCTCCAAAACAATATTTTTTTACGTTACCATTTACTGCTTTTCAGGTAAGACCTTATAGTACAAGAGGATGAACATGCCAGAGGCATTTCTTTTTATCATTTTTATAATTTTTATATGATTCTGCATGACACTGCAGTAACAATACCCCTAAACATCTCTGCTTTTACATTTTTGATCATGTTCAGAAGTGGATTTGTTAGCTTGCCTGTTTAGTAATAGGGAGAATTCTCCATGAACATGCTGAGACTTCTTAAGTAAAATCCAGATATTCCTTTGTTTAGGAAAAGCATGCTTTCCCTTCATCCTGCAGGTAAGAAACTTTTGTCATTTCTTCTTTCTTGACTGTTGTGATGACTCTTCCTGGAAGTCACACTGAATATTTCTGGAATTAACAAACACCCAAAGAGTTGGGTATACTTGTGAGGAATTTTTTTTCTTTGGTTTTTTGAGACAGGGTTTCTCTGTGTAGCTTTGGGCCTTTCTGGAACTCACTTGGTAGACCAGACTGGCCTTGAACTCACAGACATCCACCTGCCTCTGCCTCCAAAGTGCTGGGATTAAAGGCGTGAGCCACCACCGCCCAGTGGGATTTTTTTTATGTTTTGAAATTAAATGTACATCTTTAATCTTGATCATTTGAGGTGAAATCCCTCTTCAGCTGCTTGAGGATTGTGTACAACTTTATCCCAAGCACTAAGAAGCAGAAACATTTGGATTTTCCTGAGTTTGAGAATATCTGTTCTAGAGAATGAGTTCCTAGGGCACACAGATAAACCCTGACTTGAAAACAACAAATAAATAAAGAAAAGAATGAATGAATGAATAAATAAATAAATAATAAATAAATAAATAAGCAATGATTAAGATCCACCTTTTATCTGGCCTGAACCTCTTTTGAGAGCCTATATTTAGAGTATATTGAAGGAGGAAGCTCCCTCTCTCTCCTCTCTCTCTCTCGTCTGTCTGTGTCTCTCCTTGCTTGCTTGCCATATCACAGACTACCAAGTTCATTCCTTTAGCAGCATTAGAGCTTACTTCCTTTGTATTTTGGTGTATACTGAAGACCAGCTGAAATATCTAGCTTCATATACTGAACTACTTGACTCTTCATATTGCCATTGGTAGGAGTCATTGTTGGATGACCTGGAACACAGCATGTGAGACATTCTATTAAATCAACTTTCTACATACATGGAGACATTCATTCTACTGGTGCTGTTCATGTAGAGAATCTTGAATGACACAGTTGTGTTTTTTTTTCACCTGTTCCCTGATGAAGATGTCCTGGCTAACAATGGTGCTCATAACTGCATTCTTTCTAGTTCAATTATTCTCTAAGTATTAAGCTTTCAATGAAGACTACTCTTTATCATTATTTAATTTTTCAACATCTTTTCTGAATTTCAAGAATAAAACTCCTTTAGCAATAGAGCTTTCTGATAGGAGAAAGACCTACTATTTTGTTCGTGGTCTGGTTCCTGCTTTTCTTTCCTGTTTTTCTGAAGTCCCTGTGACAAGCAGATAAAAAGCACATTCAACTCACCTGACCTCAGTGTGAAGCCATGTAACAAACATCTTCTATTTTGTGATTATATCTCTCTTTAGTTGTTATTCCCAGTACCCATCCACCTGTGTGACAGGGAATCATTCCACCCCCACATTGTTTAGTGGTCTGTACAAGCTAACTAGTCCCATTGTGTCCATGAGGATGAAGGAGAAGTGCCTATGGAGGGCAGGAAGAAAGCAGGGTCTGCTATTAGAGCCTGGGGCAGGTGCTATTGAATTGCAAATCACAGCTGATTCAGAAAAGCTCTGGGTCTGGGGTGGAAATCAGGATCAGGAACCATTGTGCTGTGCCTTTAAGCACAGTGTAACCCTATGGGAGGTGCTCCTGTCACTCAGGATTCACTAGCCAATCAGGCGCTCCAGGTGACCTGCCAGTCAAAAGTTGTGCAGGGTCCTTCCTGCCATGGGCTTCAGGCTTGGCTTAAAGTGAAGCTGGTGCCAGTGGTTTTGTGTGCTGTGCTGTGAGTCTCTGCTGTAAGGAGCTGAGCAGAGAAACAAGGGAGAGTTGGAAAACCATGATATGGTGAGCTAACGGCCGGAATCCTCAGGCCGGGAGGAGATGCCATTTGAGCCAAGGGAGCCAGTGTGGTGGGTCCTCCGCTGGCTGGGTGGGAGCCAGTGTCTGGATGTAGAGTTCCACATGTTCTTGCATGGTCTTGGATGGTCCTGCTCTCTTTGCATGCTCCACTGTGGTTTTGCATGATCCTGTGTAGTCTTTTTAGTTTTGAGTCATGGTCTCTGATGTTGCTGGAGGTGGACTTGAACCCTCTCTGTAGCCCCACAGGGCATTGCCCTTGTTACTCTTGTGAATAACCACCTTAAATCTTGGACGATACATCTACAGCACCACAGAGTTCTAAAATTACCAGTTTGAGTCACATAGTGGACTGTCCATTGAAGAACAGGGAAAGGATTTGTCGTGTGGAGCATGGCTACTCACTGCAGACTGGAAGAAGAGGGACAGTGTATTATGTACACTACAGGATGAAACAGACTAGACAATAGCTTGATCACTGATTGAAGTTGAAGGCAGTGAGCTGCAGGCGTCTCCATTACAAAGAAGGACTGAATGGGCATGGTGAGTGACTTTCTCTGTAATTGCCCTGCATGGATTAATTTCTTCCATATGAATGAAGACAGACAGAATTGGTGGGTGTACAATTTTGGGAGGATATCTTGAACTAGTAAGTATTCAGCTTTAAATTAGAAAACTCTCCTACTTAGATATGTGCAATCCTGGTAGACTCAGTTAAGTTAACACAGAGGTTTGAGACACAGGCCATTCGCTGTAACTCCAGGTGTTGGCTTACAACAATCAGTGGCAAACACTTTACATGGGACAAAGTCATACAGTGTCTTATTAATGGTATTCTCCCTATCAAAGTATTACCTACTCCATTTGAAAGTCAGTATACCTAAGTATCCTTCCAATTATTTTCATCATTATAAAATATAAATTATTGGTATATTTTTAAAAATTCATTTTTTAAAATGTATTACTGTCATTTTTACTATTTAACAATGTTTCCCATTTTCAGAATTTCATTCCAAGTTTTTCAATGTTATTTATTTATTCATCGATGGATTTATATCAGTTTGGAGGACTGATTCTCCACATGGGGTATCACAGCTTCCTCTGGGACATCAAATCACCCTATCACAGGACTGGCCTAAGACCATCAGAAAGCACAGACAGATATTTATATTATAATTCCTAACAGTAGCAAAAATGTAGATATGAACTAGCAGTGAAAATAATTATACAGTTGAGGGGTCACCACAGCATGAGGAACTGTATTAAATGGTTACATCTTTAGGTAGGTTGAGAACCACAGGTTTAGAACAGTGTATCTTGTAGCTCAGGCTTGCATCACACTATATAATTGAGAATTGCTTTGGACATCTAATCTTGCCTCTGCTGCCCAGTGCTGGAAGGACAGTCCTGAAACTCCTTCCAGGCTGGACCTTGACTGATCTGTGGGAAGGCAAAGATAGGCAAGTGAATGAGTATCCTCCAAGTTCCTTAGATTTTATTGTGAATTTACAAATGAAGTGGGACCTGTGTAAGAACTGAGTTCACTGGCCAAGGGTAAAACAAGTGTAGTCACAGCAGAGAAAGGAATGGGCAAGGGAGATCATGAAAGCTTTCCTGCTGTGACAGTAGTTGACATTAGCAATGAGCAGGTAATCCATTTTAGATAATCAGTAAATGTTTTGACTGGCCATTTCTTTAGTCCACAGACCAGGCTATCTAGAATCTGGGTAAAGGACTGAAGTTTTATGAAATCAAATTACTGTAATTTATATCAGTTCAACCTAAGTAGTAGAACTGGATACAATGGTGTGGCTCTGCCTAATATGACTCTTTTCCAGGTTTATGATGTATATTCAGAGAGAAATAATGTTAGTAATTGGTTTGCTCTAATACAAATCCCTAGTCTCCGGAGCACATGGCCATAAAGCCTGTTTCAACTTTTTTCACAGAATTTTTTGGGATTATAATTACATTATTCCTACTGTATTATTTCGTACCTCCAACCCCTCCCATAGTCCCTTTTGTTTTAATCCATGGCCTCTTTTTGATTAACAACAGATGCGGTTTGAATGTGACTTGTGTTTGGATGCAGGATCTCTCAGCTATGAAATACAGAGCTGTCTACACTGCACATTGACTGTAATGGAATGTGCACAAATAGAACTCTGTGCCTTGGAAGAGGAACAGGAAGTGCTCTGGGAGAGTGGAGGATTTTACTAAACTACAAATTTCCTGGAATAGTATCCTGTCTGACTGTAGTAGGGAAGGACCAAGCTGGGAGGTTTTTTGCTCTCTGACTCATTTTATCTCTACTCACCCAGTAGGGTAACGACTAATGTCATGAAGCCCAGCTGGGTGGTCCTAGGTAAAGAGGAACCCTGGGAAGGCATAACAATCAGCATAACCAGTAGGAGGAAGCTTACTGGATCTTTCTAGGGTTCTCCTCTTGTTCTGCTGTAGGGAGCTTTAAGGAAAACCACAAGCCCATGTCATAGTGAGTGTGTGGGCCACTATCCCTAGATCAGAAAGAGCAGGTTGGCTCATCTGTCAAAGCTGCTTGGACTGTGATGTACCATGAGCCAGACTGAGATTCTGTTGGTCCCTGTAGTGACCTTGGTAGTGGCCCTTGTCCTCTGAGATTTGTGGAGTGTATATTCTCTGGGGAGTAGGAGGCCCTGCTATTCTGGCATGGGAGACTATGAGCTTGTAATATCAATGTCTTGTGTTATATAATTGAGAATTGCTTTGAACATCTAACCCTGCCTTTAATGCGCAGTGCTAGAAAGACAATCCCACAATTCCTTCCATTCTGGGCCTTGACTGGTCAGTGAGAAGGAAAAATAGACCAGTTAATGAGTGACCTCCAATGTCTCTGACTTTTAGTGGGGACTTGTAAATGAAGAGGGACCTATGCAAATGTTGAGTTCACAGGCTAACTTTGAAGCTGGTAGAGTCACAGTGCAGAAAGGGAGAGACAGGATGGAGGGTGAGATCTTTCCTGCTTCAACAGTAGTTGAAATTAGCATTGTGGCATTAGGTGATCAATTTCAGATGCTCCATAAATGTTCTGAATGGCCATTTCTTTGGATCCATAGACCAGGACAATCCAGAATTTGGATATAGGACTGACCTTATCTTAAAACAAACTTGTTATAGTTATAGTTGTTCAACCAAAACAGATCTGAGTAAAATGTTGTGGCCCCATTGACAGGGTTATTATTTTTCTGGTTTTAGATATAAACCCTGAGATAAAAGTTTTGAGAAATCTTCCATGCGCTGTAATATAAATCCCTAGGCTCTAGAGCACCTGGACATAAAGCCTGTTTCAACTTTGAAATTAATTCATGAGATTACAACTACATCACATCCACATTCTCTTTCCTATCTTTAAGCCCTGCTATAATCCCTCATTGTTTTCTAATTCATGGTCTGTTTTTCTTTAACAACAGTTACACAATAACAACTGTTACTGTGTCAATATGACCAATGATTGGCTGTAGGACTCTCAGTTACAAGGCACGGGTTGGCTGAAATACATATTTAGTATGTAATAGAACATGCACACCAAGGACCTTGTGTTTTGAATAAGGTCCATGATGTGCTCTAGGAGAGTGGAAGAATGTGTATTAAATACAAACTTTCTTGACTAGAGCATGTATGCTGGGCTGGAAGGGCAGAGCTGGAAGAACTGTGTTTTCTGAATCATTTGATCTGTGCTCACCCAGTAGGGGAGTTTTTAATATTCTGAGGCCTAGATGGGTGGCCATAGCCAATGAGGGCCTCTGGGAAGTCTTAGCAATTAGGAGTACTAGTGGAAGGTAGCTTTCAGGTTCTGTGCAGGATTCTCCTCTGCTTTTGTTGTAGTGAGTTGTAAAGAAGACCACATGGTATGCCATGGTGTGTGTAGGGTGTTCATAGCAGGTCTGCTGAGCTGTCATTTCTGTTAGAGTTTGGATCAAACATGAGCCAGACTATGGTTTTGTTGGTTCATGTGGTGACCTAGGCAGTGGTCCCTGTCCTCTGACTCTCACTGAGTGTGGATTTCCCTGTCCTCTGAGTCTCTGGGTGTGGATTTCTAGGGAAGGGTGAGACTCTGTAGCACTGACATGGGAGGATATGATGCTTGTAGTATCACTGTCCAGTGTGCTCCCATGGGCATGCTTTTGGTGTGCAGTTGGAAGACAGATTGGAAAACTGAAGGTCTGGTTTCTAGAAGTTTTGAATATTGCATTCCACTTTTAGGTTGTCTTTAAATGTTTCAAATAGTTTAAAAATTGGTAGAATTTTTAAAATAAAATGGTGTTGGGGATTGTTTTTCAGTAATACATGTTTAGAATGCTTTTAATTTTCTGCTACTACCAGCCACAATGGTATAATTGTGTAAAGTTTACTTCTATGGGACAAAAGGTGTTTCTGATATTCAGAGATTTCTCAGGTGTGCATGATGTTGGTTGTGTAGAAAGGGCAGAATACACATCTTATGCAATAATTCATGTGACGGTAGCATTCATAACTAATAAGAATTCTCTGTGTTATAATTTTAGTGCTGGTTCCTGGCACAAAAAAAAACCTGTTACATGCTTCCATTTACTCCATTTCAAATTGGTTGTGTATATATATATGCAAATAAATAAATATGATCTACTGAGTCCATTTTTTATTTCCTTCTATTTATATGATTTCAGGGCAGACAACTTTGTTTTGGATAACCAACTAGGATGCTCACATCTGGGAAAAACAATTCTCCCTCTCAATAGTCATTAGTTTCCTACAGTACTATTTCTAGAAAGAAGATGTCATTAGATCTCCCTAGACCTTCTTTGTTAGTATGTGTACTGGCCATGTTTGCTTCTCCACCTGAGACCTTCTTTCATGTCTCAGGGTCTGTCTTCCATGCAAGCTGTGGCTCTGCCTTCCCAGCTCCTGTATGACTCCTGCTGAGGAGGTTCGGGTCTCCTCTTCCTGGGCCCTGTGGTGCAGTGAATGGGCTGCTCTGCTGTCTCCACTGGCCTTGATCTTAGAAGAGACCTTAAGTTTAGCTGCCAAGCACTACCCATTTTGTCTCTTTCCTCAAAACTGAGGTCACTACAGGATTCCCAGGTCCCCAGAGTCATGCTAAAAGAATGTCAGGAAGGGCATTTCCAGGGAGATGAATGTCTGTGAGCATGTTGTGTGGGCATGTCTGTGAGGGACTTGCCTGAGGGTACAATTGGAGATTGCTGCGCTTTTGAGGAGATGAGCAGAGGAATTTCTTCCTGGTTTGTCACAGAAAGAGGGTGTGTTTAGTAGGTGATTTTCAGGCTTGGCCCAGAGAGGTAGGAAAGCAGGGCTGGACAAGCTTACAGGCCCTATACACTAGCCCAGCTTTTGTCTTGTTTTCCTAGAAAGTTTGTGGAGCTGAAGGAGATGCTCATGGTGTATCACCTAGCCTGACCATTCGCAGCCCTGGAATTAGTCCCTGGAGATCCTCAGGACCTGAATCAAGCTGGGCAAGGTGTTGATCAGGGTAGATGATAAAACCCAGAGAGGTGGTGGTCATAGTGCTGCTGCTGTAGTTGTTAGGGGTCACAGGATCCTCACAGCAGCCCAGGAACAGCTAGCCATAGTCATGTAGGTGAGAACCTGATGCAGGGAAAGTTAGGTAGGTGTCCACCTACCATTTTAAAGGACCTTCCTGCCCCCAGGTTACCTTCTAATTCTTTAGCATCTAAGGCACTCTCCAGACACTTCTCTGATTCCAAATTCTTTCCAAATACTTCCTGGTGCCCAGCTGCTTTACAGAGTTGTCCATGGGTCCCCAATTGTCTCTAAGATTTCAAGTATTGATAGAGTCTTGTAATGTTCCATAAGCACTATATAGCTTAATGGATAATATATATTGAATATTTTAAAACCAATCACAGGAAACATTTCATTCTTTACTATTATTCAAAGTTTGACAGTTTTCTGAATAAGATGGAACTTCCAAACAGTTGTCTTTATATTCACTTAAACTGCAAGCAGTCTGAAAGAGGGAGAAATTTTATACTGTTTGCATTCCTAGGTTGTTTTTCTCCATCCAGTCATTATATGAAAGTAATTTAAATCTTATCTTGAACTTCTTCTAATTTAGAATCATTTTAAATTGTTTATTTGAAAATAGAGGTACTTATGAATTTTGTTTTAATGCTAAGACTCCCACAAAGGTAGCTGAAATAATACCTATAAATGTAAATACAACAGCTACCAGTAACCTAATGAACTTTTAAGAATGTTTTTTCTAAAATACAAGTATTTTAGAAAATTTCCAATAATTGAATTGAAATTTATGGTCTATCATTCTATTTTTAATCTTACTGGAGTCAAAATAAAATGAGATTGTTGATAAACAATTTCACTATTATTTATTGTGCTATCATCACAGTGAGTTAAATACCTGTTGTTGTATGTTACATGAAATAAAGAACGACTAGAGTGGATTAAAAGCATTTCTATTAATAACACATGAGGAGCAACTACATAAGCCTGTACATAATATGAGTCTATCCAAAGTAAAATTAGCAGTGTATCTCATAACATTTCCTGTCTGAAGGGTAATGAATTATGTACTGCCTAAGTTAGGGTTTCTATTGCTGTGAGGAGACATCATGAACATGGCAAATCTTATAAAGGAAAAACATTTAATTGGGGTGGCTTACATTTTCAAAGGTTTAGTCCATTATCATCATGGTGCAACATAGAGGCATACAGGCAGACATGGTGCTGAAGAAGGAGCTGGGCATTTACATCTTGACCCAAAAGTAACAGGAAGTAGTCTGGGTCACTTGACAGTTTGAACATATATGAGACCTCGAAGTCCACCCCCCACAGTTACACAATTCCTCCCAGAAAGCCACACCTCCAAATAGTACCAATCCCTACGAGCTTATGGGGGAAATTTCATCCATAGTACCATAGGCACAAAGTATTAATGTTCACAAAGATGTATTATTACATACTTCTGTGTGAGGAAACAATGTACTCATATTATTGAGAAAGACTAAGAATATAAGTTTGTTTCTATACCATAATTTATTAGACCTTGAAAATTTTGGAAGGGCCCACGAAGGCCTCATGATAGTATTCAGCTTACATTTAACCCAATGTTGGAATAAGGACAAAGTTCCTCCTTGTCAAATAAGACAGAGAAGCTAATGAGGTGCGTTTTTACTATCAGTTATGGTTTTGAGATGCCTGTTTTATAACTTTGCTTCCAATAACTAGTACAAGTTAAACTTTAATTTTTCCTAATTTTTCAGGGGCAAAATGAAAAGCCCTACCATTATTAATTCCAAGGCATATTGGTATATTATTTGTTATTCATGGTCAAATATATATGTGAATCAGAAGCCCAATTGGAATGAGCATAGTAAAAGAAGTATCTTAGACATGTAAACATAGCTTAGTCATTAACTTTACTACACCCAAAGCTGTACCTTATAAGAAGAACTCAGTGACATCACTCACTCAAGACAAAGCTGATGCAGTCTCAGAACCCAATACTTCCCACTGGACAGTATACAAGCAGAAATCATGAGCAATGCTTTATACATCTGGAGAGATACCACGTTGATCTACCCTGCATCTAGAAAGTCTACCCCAGGATCCTGACCCTCAAAACAGATGTATGTTAGAGACTGGACCTGACATTCAGAAAACATATTTAGAACAAAAGAAAACCTTTCAGGAAGGACCTTAGTTAGGATTCAGGAGTGTGAACTTTGCATGATGACCACCAGCATCATAAAATACAATTTTTGTCACACTAACTACACATATCTACCTTCTTGCTCATGACATTACCATTTCCTCACTTCCACTCCAGCATTTGTTGTCAGTTGTTTGGCAGGTCTTGCCCATTCTTATTGCAATTACCACAACTCTTTCCAACAGACCAAAACTACAATCTATAAAAACAGCAATAATTTATAATATCTACAAGCTCCATAACTCTGATAGTAGCCAAGAAAATGAGAGTTTTAAATACAAAATAGTAAATACCTCAAAACAACAGTTACGAGATTATTACCTTATAACATTTCCAGTTTTACCAAGGAGCTCACCTATGAGGATCATCCATGCTGTCCCGGGAACATTACAAGTCTCTATCAGTACCTGAAGTCTCAGAGACAATTGGGGATCCATGGAAAACTGTGTAAAGCATCTGGGAACCAGGAAGTATTTGAAAAGAATTTGGACACAAAGAAGGGTCTGGAGAGTGCCTTAGAGGCTAAAGAATCAGAAACTATAGATAAAGTACTCACCTTGTGAGTTTTCTAACGATATCTTGTCTCAAACAACAAAGCAAATTATATTCAACTCTATTTCTCTCTCTCTCTCTCTCTCTCTCTCTCTCTCTCTCTCTCGTGTGTGTGTGTGTGTGTGTGTGTGTGTGTGTGTGTGTGTGTGTGTGTGTGTGTGTTTCTGTGTATTGAGAAATGTCTTACTATCATATTCACTACATAGGCCAAACTTG
The DNA here is from genome assembly GCF_007827085.1 of Peromyscus californicus insignis. Taxonomy (NCBI): domain Eukaryota; kingdom Metazoa; phylum Chordata; class Mammalia; order Rodentia; family Cricetidae; genus Peromyscus; species Peromyscus californicus. The sequence continues at coordinate 167,090 of NW_026294592.1, read as the reverse complement.
CTTGAATTCAAAAAGAACTGCTTGACCCTGCTGCCATACTAAGCTATATTTATTTCTGAGAATGATTTGACAGGGACCAGTGGCTGACACCTGAAATGACTTTAAGAGATATTGTCCTGAACCATGAGACCTCTACTTAAGCTAAGCTGTCACACATCAGTGCATTTTGAAAAATGATTTCAGAATGAGACAATGCAAATTAGAGTTCAAAATTTATGTTTCAGACATGTTTTTTTTGTATCTCTAGCTGTCCTAAAACTCAGAATATAGATGACCTTGGCCCCAAACTACCATAAGTCTGCCTGCCTCTGCTGCCTTAGTATTGGAATAAAAGGTGTGTGCCAAATCATCCAATTGTAATTTTATTATTTATTTGCTTATGACCATTTATATGTATGTTCTCATTTATGTGTGGATAGGTGTGCATGTGTGTTGTGGTTTGGGTATAATAGTCAGAGAAATATTTGGGTGTTGGTCTTTTCTCTTCAGCATGTTTGAGACAGGGTTTCTATTTTACTATCACATGTAAATAAACTTGCAAGATTTCTTCTGTCTTCCTTTTATCTTGCCTTAAATTTACTGGATTAAAAGCATGCATTGTTTCAACTGTTTTTATAATACAGAAGTAAAGCGATAGTTGCAAGGTGAGTACTTTATCTGTTAAACCATTTTCACAGCCCGGAAGTTCAAGGAGAGATTTTTGAGTGCATCTGTTTTGAGACATATTCTCACATTCTAACCCTGTCTAGACTCGAACTCACTAAGTAGTAGATAGGCTGGGCCTGGAGCTTAAAAAGATCCATTTGTTTCTGCCTCATGTGACCAGATGTGCATAAAAAGAGATTTTTATTATGGATATAGCATGTATATTGGTAGGAAGAAGGAAATTTGGGAAAGTGTCATCTTGTGAGGGAGAGCCGCACTTAATTAATACAGAGCCTTGTTACAGTTTTGGGGACTTTGTAAGTTCCATTTCAGTGAGTTTTTAGGGTGTTTCTCTTGGTGCATCTTTCTCTTCTCTGTGTCTGTCTGTCTGTCTCACTCCTTTTCTTTGACACCACAAGGGGTAGAAGTAGCAAGGGAGAGACATGTGAAAATATTTCATGGATAGAGCAATCTAAGCCCTTTGAGACTGAAGCCTCACCTCTCTCAAACAGAGCTACAGGGTTTGTTGTCTTCCCTCACTGTGTCTACATTTCAATCGTTCTTTTTCATTTTTATTTTTTTTCTGTGATACAATACATCCCAACTGCAGTTTTCTCTCCATCCACTCCTCCATGTTCTCTCCATTGCTCCTCTCTTCACCAGGTCAACTCTTCCTCAATTTTCCTTCAGAATAGAGCAGATGTCCTAGGATTATCAACAAAATCCTGCATAACAGCTGATAAGATTAGGCAGGAACCCTCATATTAAGGTTGGACAAGGCAAGCTAGTAGGAGGTACAGGATTTCAAGAGCTGGCAAAAGAGTCAGAGACACTCCCCCCCCCAACTTCCACTGTGTGAAGTTGCACAAAAACACCAAGCTATAAAATGGTAAAATATAGGCAGAGGAACTGGTGTGGACACATGCAGCCCGTGATTACTGTTTCAGTCTCTGTGAGCTCCTATGAGCCCTGCTCAGTAGATTCTCTGGGCTGTGTTCTTTTCTGTCCTTTTAGTTAGGAAAATGTTTTTGAAAATCTTTTCTGGGCTTTTGAGCTGAGATATTTCTCCTTCTATTCCTATTATTCTTAGGCTTGGTCCTTTAATAGTGTTCCAGATTTCCTGAATGTTATGTTTCAGGAGACTTTTAAATTAACGTTTTCTTTCATTGATATAGTCACCTCTTCAATTATATCTGCAAAGCCTGAAATTCTCTTTTCCATGTCTTGTATTCTTTTGGTGAATCTTGCCTCTGTAGTTCCTATTCAATTACCTAGATTTTCATTTCTAGAATTCCTTCAGTTTGCATTTCTTTAATTGCTTCTATTTCTGTTTTCAGGTCTTGAAGAGATTCATTTATTTCTATCAACTCTTTCTTTGTCATTGCCTTTCTCTAAAGTGTTTTCTAATTTTTTCCAATATTACATTTATCCTTTCTCTGCTTTCTTTAAAGCAATTCATTCACTTACTCTTTAAGAACTCCTATCATCTTTATAAAGTTTGTCTTCATTGTCTTTCACCTGTGATGGAATGTCCAGGTCTTGCTGTAGTACAATAGCTGGAATCTAGTAGACATCTTGCTCTATCCATTGTTGATTGTGTTCCTATGCTGGTGTCCAGGTATCTGGATTTGAGGTGATTGTGTGTCTAGGTGCTGATTTCTCAATTTGTCCTTTTTGGATGGGTGTTTTATTCCTTGGTTTCTATTTGCTCTTTGTTCCTCTGGTCAGTGTGGTCTCTGGTTGAACAGAGGTTCTAATCCCAAATTGGGGCTTGAAATATTGCTATAGGTGAGTATCCGTCCAAGTTGGGGATGATAAAGTGAAGAGAGAAAGAAGTTTGGGGATAGTGTTGCATGGGCACTAGGAAAGTAGTGGATGTCTTTGGGCAAGTAGCCTACATGGACATCAGGCAGATCATATGTCCTTGGTTAGAAAAAGGATTCAACCCACATTGAAGGCTACAACACAGAGATGAAGAGAGAAGTGGGATTAAGGATAGTGTTGGGGGTTATGGAAAGAATGCAGGATGTCCAAAAGTGAGCAGGTTACATTGATTTCTGGTGGCTGGCATGGCCTCTGGTTCATCAGGGCATCTTTACTTCAAGTGGCCTACCTGTTCTTCTGGCTGGTGTGTCCTGAATTTGAACAGAGGATCTCCATTAACTTTTGGGTTGGGGACATGGCTTTGGGAGTGGCAGCTATAGGGTTCATGGAGGATTCTGTCTGTGGGAATGTGGGTATTATGGAAGTTTCATGGGTTGTTGGTCTGCTTACCTAATCTTCTGGCTAGTGTGACATGCACATGAGCAGATAATGTCTGCTGGTGTTGGGGGCTGGACAACAGCCATATTATTCTTTTTCTGAATGGGAGTATATCCTGTGCTAGTGCATGTTAGAAATCCTTGTCTTTTGAATTTTGCCAGATGTGACAGTCAAGAGATTGTCTTCCATGTCAGAAGAGACTGCACATTTAAGCTATTTGGAACTGTAACAGAATATGAGGATCATTGTACTAAGATTAAGTGCAATTTTATTTTTCCTTTTCTCTTGGTATTTATTCTTCTCTCATACAATACAGCCTAACTGCTGTTTCCCTTTTCTCCACTCCTTCTAGTCACATACCCCCTCCCCCCTGAAATTCTCATTCCTCCAAATCCACTGCTACTCTGTTTTCATTTAGAAAATAGTAGGCCTTCCAGGGATATCAACCAACCACATTATAACAATATACAATAAGACTAGGCACAAACTCTCATATAAAGGCTGGACAAGGTAACCCAATAGGAGGAAAAGGGTCTCAAGAGCAAGCAAAAGAGCCAGACACCAGGACTAAGGTTAGTAGCCCCACAAACACGCTAAACTAAACAACCAAAGCATGTATGCAGAGGACCTGGCATAGAGCCTTGTAGGGTTTATGATTGCCACTTCAGTTTCTCTGAACCCATATGCACCCTGCTTAGGTGATTCTGTGGACCAGGTTCTACTTGTTTCCTCAACCCTTCTATATACTGCAATAATCATCCCCTCCTTCCACAGGATTCCTAGAGCTCATCCTCATGTTTGGAAAGAGAATCTCTGCATGTACTCCCATTATCTAATGAAAGAAGCCTCTCTGGTGATGATTAGGCCATTCACCAATCTTTGATTATAAAGGAATATAGTTATAGTTCATCTCATTGTTCCTTAGTCAGTTTTATTTGGTTCTTTCCTGTTCTCTCAGTCATCCAATTCCATTTCCTGTCCATCTAGGCAGTGTCAGGCATGGGCCTCCTCTCACAGCTTGGACATCAATTGGGCATCATTGGTTAGACACTTTGAGCCACCATTGCCACAGGACAACATTCAGCCAGGACAAGTATCAGCTGAAAGTTTTGTATCTGGCTTGGTGTTCCAGTTCTACCACTGGGAGCCTTGTGTGGTTACAGAAGATGGTTGTTTCAGCCTCTGTATTCTTTTTTTTTTTTAAGACAGCGTTTCTCTGTGTAGCTTTTGGAGCCTGTCCTAGAACTAACTCACTTTGTAGAGAAAGTTAGCCTCACAGAAATTTGTCTGCCTCTGCATCTTGAGTGCTTGGATTTAGTGTGTGTGCTACCACTACCCAGCCAGCTTCAGAATTCTTGGTTACTAAGAGTCCTCACTAGGGTTACCTTTGAGGTTTCCATGAAGTTTGCACTGCAGTTTCCATGTCTTCTGCTAAAATCTCCCCTATTCCACTTGTCTCTCCCTGTCTTCTCCTCTGTTTTTTCCTAACTCACCTGAACATTCCTCTTCCCATCCACCAATTGCCTCCAGTGCACCCACAAAATCTATGCTATTTGCTTTTCCCAGTGAGATTTATGCATATACCCTAGAGCTGCTCTTGTTAATTAGCCTCTATACATCTATGGATTGTACTATGATTAACTATGGTTACTGTGATTATACTTTAATTAACAGCTAATGATTATGTATAAGTGAGCACAACATGTTTGTCTATGTGCTTCTGGGTTGTCTCACAAAAGATAATAAAGAACTCAGGAAAACAGACAACAACAAACCAATCAATGCAATTATAATGGGGTACACCCTCTAAACAGAACTCTCAGTAGATGAATCTGAGTGCCTGAGAAACACTTGAAGAAATGTTAAACATCCTTAGCCATCAGGGAGATGCATATGAAAACTATTTTGAGTTTTCATCTTACACTTGTCAGAATAGTTAAAATCAATAAAGTAAGTGACAGCTAATGCTAAAAAGGACATGGAACAAGGGAATCCATTGCAGTCACAAGTTCAAATCAATATGCAATCCTCAGAAAATTGGGAGTCAATCTACCTCAAGACCCAGCTATACCACTCCTGGACATATACGCAATGATGCCCCTCCATCTTACCACAAGGACAATTGTTCAACTAGGTTCTGGCTGTCTTGGATCTGCTTCCATAGACTATTCTGGCATTCCACTCAGAGGCAGATATACCTGTGCCTGACTTTGGAGTGTTGGGGTTAAAGTCAAGAGCCAATACACCCAACTTGTCCTCTTATTTTTTCTTCTCTGAAGTTAGTAATTGTTCATACAATTTCTTTCATGTGTATTCTGTATTGTTGATCTCTTTACTTGGTTCTTTATGTTTGTTAATAGGCTTTTCTATTTCAAGGTGATATCACATATAAAGGGCACAAAAATGATAGAGGTGACCCTCCTATTGAGTTTCCTTCTAAAGTGACCTGGTAATTACATTATAATATGTATATCATTAAATAAGTGTGACAGGCACCAGAATTGTATTAATATACTGTCAAAAAGATACATTCTCAATGTTTTCAGTATCATATTTTTTGTTTTACACAAATATGGAATATTTTAGAATGCAGTGACATATGATGATGTGCATGTCAAATTCACTTGGGAAGAGTGGACTTTGCTGAATTCTTCCCAGAAGAATCTCTACAAAAATGTGATGCTGGAGACCTACAGGAACCTCACTATTATAGGTAAAACTGAACTTTTGTCACATTTTAAAATAAGGGAATTCCAGGTGGCAGTGGTGCATTTCTTTAATCCCAGCACTTGGGAGACAGAGCCAGATGGATCTCTATGAATTAGAAGACTACCTGGTCTACAAAGTGAGATTGAGGACAGACACCAAAATCTAAATGGAGAAACCTTGTTTCAAAAAACCAAAATTAAAAAAAAAATCAAAGAAAAGTGGTAAGATAAGGATAAGGAAAAAAACTGTTTCTTGGTTTTGGGTGCTCTTCCAATGTTTGATTGAGAAAAAGGAATGAATTGAATACATCAGACATGTTTCTAAGATTCACTGAAGGTAGTAACTTAAATTTCACACAATTTTAAATAATATACACTTCTCTGGGACTACATTTTAGGATACAGTTGGGAAGACCATAATATTGAAATGAAGAACATTTTCAAAGCTCTAGAAGACATGTAAGGTAATTTTCTTGTGCAAGCTGCTAAAATATGCCTGTGAAAAAACTGCAATGTGTTCTGGAAATTTTATTTTATTTTTTTTTATTTATTTATTTATTTTTTTTTTTTTTAAAGATTTATTTATTATGTATACAGTTCTGCCTGAACATATCCCTGCAGGCCAGAAGAGGGAGCCAGATCTCACTACAGATGGTTGTGAGCCACCATGTGGTTGCTGGGAATTGAACTCAGGACCTTTGGAAGAACAAGCAGTGCTCTTAACCTCTGAGCCATCTCTCCAGCCCTTTGTTCTGGAAATTTTAAACAAAGCAACATTGTAAATAAGCACAGCTTAAAGTATATTGATGATTATTAAATTCTCACAGATCCATAACCCTCAACATCAGGCACCTGAATTGCATTTGCAAGACATTCTTTAAAAACAATGTCAAGGAAACAATACCTCAAATGATATTACCATTAGAATCATAGAACCATGAGAGCTATGCTATAGAACTGTCAGTCTTTTTATTTCACAGCATTCATATTACAAAAGATGCACATAGTGAAGAGGTGATACATATATTTTCAAAGCTTTCTATTAAGCAAATAGCCCATAGTAAAGCTGGTGTAACTCATATACTTGTTGTGACTGTGCCTGTTTAGTGATTGGGACAGTTGAAGTCACAAGTGAAGCAGAATTGTTGTGGAGAAAGCTTAATTCCTATAACACAAGTCTTTGAGGACAGAAAGTCATTTGTGTCTTTCAATGTGAAAATTGAATTCAATGTGAAAATCTTTTATTTGTTTTTCCTCCTTTACAAGGTATATCATATGTCATCCTGGAGACAAGTTATATGAGCACAGGGATATGGAAGATATAACATACCTCACTCTGCAAACAATTAGAAGATATGGAGCAGTCCCCACATTGAATAGAATTTTTGAATTTTATTCTAGTATATAAGTAGTTGATTTTCTTGCTTCATTGTTAATATATCAACAAACTAACACTAAAGAAGCCCTATGAGAACTAGGACTGTATAAATAAAACATGGGTGTAAAAACAATGATGAAAACTTAAAATCTGATTCCTTTTTACAATTAGACCAATTTGTAAATTAAATTCATACAGACATAAAAAGTCAACAGTGGATTGATTGTGGTAAATATTTTACATATTCCAATTATCCTTGCAGGCACAAAAGAAGTCACACTGGAGAGAAACCTGTATATACTGAATATGGTAAAATATTTGCATATGAGAGTCATCCTCAAAGGCATGAAAGTGCACATACTAGAGAGAAACCCTTTCAGTGTAATCAATGTGTTAAAGCCTTTGCTAATCACATTCAACTTCAAAGTCATAAAAGAACACATACTGGAGAGAAACCCTATGAATGTAATCAGTGTGGTAAGGCCTTTGCAAAACACAGTACTCTTTAAATCCATAAAAGAACACATACTGGATTGAAACCCTATGAATGTAAACAATGTGGTAAAACCTTTGCACAGAACTGTCATCTTCAAGTGCATAAAAGAACACATACTGGAGAGAAACCCTATCAATGTAATCAGTGCAGTAAAGCCTTTGTATGTTATAGTGCTCTTCATTTACATAAAAGAACACATACTGGAGAGAGACCCTATGAATGCAATCAGTGTGGTAAAGCCTTTGCTCATCACACTGCTTTCCAAATCCATAAAACAACACACTCTGGAGAGAAACCCTATGAATGTAATGAATGTGGTAAAGCCTTTGCAAGTTACAAAAGTCTTCAAATGCATAAAAGAACACATACTGGAGAGAAACCTTATTTATGTGATCAGTGTGGTAAAGCCTTTACACAACCTAATACTCTTCAAATGCATAAAAAATACACACTGGAGAGAAACCCTATGAATGTAATCAGTGTGGTAAAGCCTTTGTAATTCATGGTAATCTTCAAAGGCATCAAAGAACACATACTGGAGAGAAACCTTATGAATGTAATCAATGTGGTAAGGCCTTTGCACAGCATCGTACTCTTAAAATGCATAGAAGAACACATACTGGAGAGAAACTCTATGAAAGTAGTCAGTATGGTAAAACCTTTTCACATCATAGTAATTTTCAAAGGCATAGACAAACACATACTGGAGAAAAAGTCCTTTGAATACAATCAGTGTGTTAAAGCCTTTGCATGTATCAGAAAACTTTAAAATCGTGAGAAAAAAAACATACTGCAGAGAAACCCTATAAATTTAGTCAGTGTGGTTAATTTTGCACATTATATAGGAGAAAAACTGTGTGTGCAGCCAATCTATTAAAGCCTTTCCATATGACAATAGTCTTTGACTATCTGTAAAAAATACTGAGGACAACTTATTATGAAGTATCTGGTAAGATATTTATCCAACACATTTATAATCATTTACAGAAAAGTATGTATTCCGTAGGTAAATATTTGACTGTCATCAAACTGTTCAAGCATGATGTTGTCCGTTTTTATGTTGTTTGTACCAGCAAACTTATGGGAAAAATGAATTAATGAACTTGAAGACTTATGTGTAGGGTAAAAGGGCCAGCCACCAAAACACTCTGACACTGAAAATAGAGCCTGTGAAAGACACACATTTTGTCCCTGAAATCAGAGGAAAAATCACACCCTGACTCTTAAGCTAGAGTCAAAGAAACACATTTTGTTTCTGAATTCAGAACCAGTTATAGAGACACCTTGACCCTGAAATCAAACTGAAAATGTTAAAAGGGGCTAGTGAAAAAAACCATTTTGTACCTGATACCAGAGTCAAAGAAGCGCACTGTACCATGGACCAACAAGCGCAAAATCATCCAGTCCTTGAGCTTGAAATCAACCAATTCCTGAGCATGACATCCAGCCAATCTTTGAGATTGCTCAAGCCATTTTTCTATTCAAATGGCAGCTGCCTTTTTTCACCATGGAATAGGAAGCCACTCTCCTGGATTCTTTTCTTCCAAATAAATCTCCTGTTTGTGTTTTAAATGGAGAACTTTCATGGAAGCAAGTCAGAAACTCACTATTGGATTGGATCAGAGAAGCAACAGACACCTCTGTTGGCAAACTCCCTTTAAGAAGTGGAGCATAACTAACAACTTTTCTTCATGGACTATTACATTTCTGCAACAATCCCCCCCCCCATTTGAGTGAAGTATAGACGTAACAATTAGGGCTGGAGCTGAGAAGAAATGGACATCTCTTTTGGGAAACTCTCTTAGCAGAGTGATGCAGAGCTCAGATGTAACAGGTCCCTCTTGGAGAGGAGAAAGATTACAAGATTCTGTGGGGAGACAATTCCTCACTGAAATCCAGCTTCCCAATAGTCAGGGTACCTTTTGCCTATCAGCTGTAGGCATCCAGGATATCTTCCCTTCACAGCTGAAGGTATAACCTGACTTCCAACAGTCAGTGTTCCTTTCTCTTCAGAGTTGTAGGTATCTAGGAAGCCTTCCTTTCACATCTCTAGGTATAGCCTGACTTCTGACTGTCAGGTTAACTTTTCCTCTAGAGCTGTAAGACTTGCACTATGAATTTACATGATAATGAAACACTTTTAGATTGTGTACTTATCTTAAATTGCATGAAATAACTAATTCAGGTGTAAAACTTTGTGGATTTGTGTTAGTTTCTTTTCTATTGTTGCGATATAATGTCTAAGTCATCTAATAAAGGAGTTTAATTTGGACCTTTGTACCAGAGTTTACAGGACCACCATGAAAGTGGCTGGGCAACAGCTGTTCAGACATGGCAGATAAAGCATGAAGCTAAGAACTCATAACATTTACCTGCAGCATAAAGCAGAGAGTGGGAACTGGAAATGGTGTGTCGATGTAATTTCTCAAAGCTCACCCTCAGTGGCATATTTCTTATAGCAGGACAGCATTTCCTAAACCTTCCCAAATGATACCACCAACTTAGAAAGATTGATCTCTCTGACTTCAAGCCTACATGCAAGCTTTCTATTGCATGAACCAATTCATTATGAAGGAAAATTCTGGAATCCTTTAGATACCTCAACAACTGTTACAGGAATTAATGCTTACAAGAGAAAAACCTTCATGAAAAAATGTTTGGTTTATGAGTTGTTTTACTTGTGATTATGTAATGTCCCTGTGCTTTTGTGTAGGTATGTGAATGTGCATACTGGATCCTGAGAATGTCAAACCCTTGGATCGTGTTGTAGTAGAAATACAGGAAGTTGTCAAAAATCAGACCTTGGTCCTGGGAATGAACATTTCTTAACTGTCTAGACATGTCTCTAGTGTTGTAAGTATTTTATAGCTTATTTATATCATTTTGAAGTCAGAATACTAGGACAAATTCATATAAGAGGAAAATACTATTCATGTAAATGATTTGGTTAAGACTTTAGAAATCAAAGTTGTCTTCAGCTTGAAGAAAGAAGTCATATTTCATTTATTTATTTATTTTAAAGATTTATTTATTTATTATTTACACAGAAGAGGGTACCAGATCTCATTACAGATGGTTGTGTGCCACCATATTGGTGCTGGGAATTGAACTCAGGACCTCTGGAAGAATAGTCAGTGCTCTTAACCTCTGAGCCATCTCTCCAGCCCCTCATTTATTTTTTATTGTACCCTTGAAGGAAGTAAATTACTTAGTATGTTCACTCAAGACTGATAACAGAGATCACTGCATAGTGGTTTCTATTTTGAAAGATTTTAGGTAGAGGTAGATACTAAAGTGCTATATGTGTGGCAAATTTATTTTGTGAAGTTAATTTTGTGGCCTTTATACTCTTTCTGTGTCTTTTGTTCATCTTCTATTGTGCTTTTACTTAGTGATAGGTATTTTTCTGCTGTAATGTTTAGAATGAGATGCCCATTATCTAAGTCATCCATTGTTTATTTAAATATGAGGCAGTGTGTGATCATGCTTTTCAAGTATGAGTATCTGTGAAAGGGTGTTGTTTTTGTGTTCCTGGTTTTGTTTTTTCATATTTCACATATACCCTTGATATTCTTGTTATTTGTTATTCATCGTGGCTTGAATATCAGTAACCATTCAGGGATACATTTGAACTCATGATCCTCATGTGTCTTCCTCCTCAATACAAGTCCAAAGGTAAATGATGTACTCCCAATGTGTGCTGTTTTGTCAACACAATTTAACAATGTCAATGTTAAAATGCTTAATAAAAGAGAATATGAGGAACATTAAACCTTTAATGTTTAATTGAACATTAACCATTTGTTCAAAGTCCATGAGCTCCCACAAACTCAGGTCAGCTCTGTCTGTGGGTTCCTCATCATGAACTTGACCCCCCAGCTTGTACAATCCTCCATTTCTTCAGCTTTTTATTTTCTATTACTTGATATATTACTTTTCATTTTTATGATTTTTCTTTGTTCTGAAGAAGTTGGTTGAAAAATATTTGTTCTGTAATAGGACATATTTTATTTTTTAGGAATTCCATAAAATAAATTTTGACTATACTATACTCTTCTGTCACGAAAATGTTGCACAAAATTTCTTTAAGCACCTATAGGGAAAAATTATCTTGCTGTTACTCATAAACTTCTCCACAGATGTTGACTTTAAAATGTGATATAGGCAATGGAATTCATTCAGCATTAAAGAAAATCTAAGTCATGAAGCTTGTAGGAGAATCATCACTGTTGAAATTAATTTTTTTTAAAAAACATGACTATTTTACAAACAAAAAACTGAATAACTTTTGACTATCCCATATGGATGTTTTACTTTAATTTATATATGTATGTGGATATGAGAGAAGATATTGGTATACTTCATGAAATTAGAAAGTGTTCTGTCAAATGGAAAGAATTCTCAAAGGAAGTGATTGGGAAGGGAATGGAAAAGGAACACAAAATCTACTAAGGATTTAGAATTAATTCCATAGTATCACAGGCTCTTGAACAAAATGAAGAGGGAGCCATTAAAAGGATGATAATCAAAACATACACAATGTAAGAAAATGTCATTACTATATCCTTGGCTATAGATGCTAGGTATAAACAAAGAGTAGAGAATAAAAAAAATAGAGGTTACTAGAGAAAATTCACATGAATCAAATATAGGGAATGCTTAAAAATTTCAAAAATAAGGCAGGGGAAAATGTCTGATGACTGGACAAAATTAAGTCAAGATGTCCTCAACGTGGAGGGAAAGAACAATTAAAACATTTAAGGGGTGTCTGACTGTCATTGAAATTAGGATAATGGAAATAAATAATATATTCCTACAGAAATGGAGAGGTAAGTAACTTTGGAGTGTTAAGGGCAGCAGGGTTAGTATGTATCAAGGCTGAGAATAATTGAAAAGACAAAGAATGAATAGACTTATTCAAAGGTGAAATGGAAAAGGTAGTGAATGAAATTAGAGAGGAGTATAGTACCAATCACTATAACCCAAGTAAATGATAGGTGGTGTGGCCAGCTGTAATTCCAGCCTTGGTGGCAGAGACATGGATACCAAAGAGCATGTGGGTTGGAAAGACTAGCCATCTTGATGAGCTGTGGGTTTAACTTGGCTCACTTAATAAAGGAACAATCAAGAATGTTTACTATAAACTATATGTATAAATCCATGCACATGTGATCATATGCATACAGCCTCAAAGATATTTGACATAGAAGAATGGAACTACAAAATCCACACATAAAATCAAATTATGCATATAAGACTTTATTAATTGGAGCACTCTAATCTCAATATAGCTCAGCATCCAGAGTTTCTACACATCAAAATTTTTTGGGAGAAATGACATTTTAATATACTTATCTCAAATAAAAATAATTAAAAGTACTGAGTGCACAAGATTCCATTATTTGATTCCTATGTCAATCCAGTGTGCATTTGTGAAACAAGGTATCAGAGCCTTCTTCAAAGATAAGCAGAAGTTTGGAGCAGGTAGCTCAGCTCAGCCTATGAAGCAAATGACTCGGCCAGCAGGGTCTTCAACGGGGACCTAAAGGGAGGGCTGGTGAATGAGAGGGACAAGAGACACGAAGAAGAAGAGCAAGACAGGATGTGTAATCAAGCTCCAAAATTTTATTTTCCTCTTAAGGCGTATATAGGCAGGGGCAAAGGAGGGTACAAGTAGGGAGGGGACTTTAATCACGGGTTGTTCAGCTAGCAGAGAACATTGCTCTGGGAGTTATCTATCTCCTCTTGCCTAACTGCCTAATTGCCTAACTGAAGCATGGTCACCTGTTTTCTGAGAAGAGGTTCTGGTATTTGTGAGAAGAGATTCTGGTGCTATGGAGATTGAAGCAAGGCTTAGATCTAAGAATAGAGGAGAGAAGCCCAACTATGGTGGCATGTGTGGCAAGCGTCACTTAGGCTTATGGCTCCCATCATCTCCTCCCTTTTAATTATTTATGTAGTTCCAAGGTGGTGGTACAAATTCACCTGGCAATGATGGGTGTTAATCAAGGAGGGGAAACATTGTCCTGATCCTCCTGGTTTATTATATGTGTCTTTTGCTGGAGGAGGGGCCCTGGATGTATTTTCATCCTTAGACACCAACCCCTATGCAATCAGGGATATTCCTCGGGGGACCCAGAGGCAGAAAGCTTGGTCCTCCCCCTGCAGTGCCATTGGTCTTGCACCTTCGATGGTACCCAAGCTCTTCCCAAGTGGGACAAGCTTGCATGTTTCTGGGTTTTCATGCAGTTCCCAAAGGACAGTCATGACCCAAAGTCTCTATGTGGCCTTGATTGGCAAGACCAAGCCTATGATAATGGACCTGTATAGGTTTTGATGCCAGGGAGTCTATTTGTTTTATGATGAATTGGGTTAGCCTGCAAATTTCAAAGAGACGCAAAATTACAAATAACAAAAGGCTGACTAATGGTCCTGGGAGAAGCATCAAAATGGAGACCATGGATGATCTCCACCAGTCATCTGCCACGGCAGAGAATCGCTGCTAATGTAGTGCTAGGCTAAGTTTAAGCAGCTTATTTGTCTGGTTTCTGCCATTCCAGATTCATTAATATATTAACAACATTCTTCCCTCAGAAAAAGGCATGCCCCGCCCTTTTCTGCTGTCAGCAGGTCCAAGGCCCATCGTTTTTTTTTCTTCTTTGGTTTTTTTTTGGTTTTTGTTTGTTTGTTTTTATTTTGAGACAGTGTTTCTCAGTGTAGTTTTGTGCCTTTCCTGGAACTCACTTTGTAGAGCAGGCTGGCCTCGAACTCACAGAGATCTGCCTGCCTCTGCCTCCAGAGTGCTGGGATTAAAGGCATGCACCACCACCACCCCGGCCGGCCCATCGGTTTTGCAGGGCAACCTGTTCAAGGCAGATTAACTGCCTCTGAAGGGAGAATAAGGATGCTGCAGAAGTCTCAATTGCTACCTGAAGCTCACTGAATTGCTAGGTGAGCTGTTGTTATGAGGGAGTGACCCAGGGCTCCTTCTACCAAGCCTGCAGAGACCAGGGAGGTGGTGAGGGAAATTCCAGCCAAGCGAGGCAAGAAGACAGCTCATATTTGCTTGGCCTGGGGGTTCCTTATCCCAAGAATTCCACAAGGGACCTGAGCTTAAGGTAGGCAGAGCATGTCCTGTGGGATAGGGATGGTCAATTTTTTTGATAGAGTGCCATTGCACCAAAAGAAAAACCCAGGGGGAGCAAAAGGATGACAGGGTAATACGGTCTGGCTGCAAAAGGGAAGGGAAACATTGGTAAAGCGAAAATCAAACTTGGAGTGGCCTGGGTAAAGAAACAAGGGTACTTCAGGGATGGGGTGGAAGCCATGGGAATTATCAGTGGTGGTGCAATTAAAGACCTGAGGCAGGGGTACTGCTATCAGGGGAGGACATCCAGGGCTGCACATAGGAAGTGTGATGAGAGATTCCCAATGCCAATAACATTTGCAAACATAGGCAATCTTGGTGGAGGGAAAGTCAAGAAAATGGAGAGGAGGAGGACGATAGTGGGTCATTAATTTTTTTTTCTTGTATTAGGATAGTATGATGGACTATAGATTGTAATTGTACATTAGAGCGCCAAATGTAGAGTCTGGAGCTAGGCCATGTGGCTGCTCGGGTCATGTACAAGGCTCCTTCTGCTGGACTAGTCCATCGAGAGTCCCACAGGTCCCAAACCACTAGGGAATATCCTGTAGATGTTTTATAAAATTTAGGACCATTCCATCCTCTTCCAATTACCTGTCCCTTAGAAGGAGGAATGGTATCATGAATTTTGCAGTAAGAATAGGGGTATCCTACGCTTTTCTCCTTCAAATAAGTTTTGCAATTGTGGACAGTCTGATCGTACAAAAACCAGATAGCAGGGGCCACCTTGCCAGGGGAATTATGAAAATCAGTAAAATTGAGTAAAATGGGATTCTGGCATCCTTGCAAGGGGCAATCAGCGTTAGCCAACAGGTATCCAAAGGTCTGTGTTTTAGCTTAATTAGTATAATTTTCAGTCAAATAAAAGCACCATACAAATGGGGATCTGGCAACTGATCTCTGGTCCTGATAAGAAGGTACAGGCAGCAGCAAGATCCCAAATATCCAGGGAAATTCTCCCTGTTTTTTCTTCATCAGTATCTGTAAAGAAGGAGAAGGAAAGAGAAAATGATCTCAGGGGCTATCCTCTTCCCTGGGTGATTGGTTAGAGTTGACTTGTTTAACTAATCTCTCAGGGAGCCAAGGAGGGCCTCCCTCTGTTTGGTCATAGATGCATGCTGACCCTCGAACCCAGATCAGGACTTGGTCAGGCCTTTTCCACTGGGCAGTTAAGGGGTCTCGCCACATAACCAGTTCTTGGTGACTTTGAGTTTGTGGATGCCAAAAGCGACCCACTGCAGACCTTTTATTCTTGTCCAACATAAGGGAATTAAGGACAAAAAGGGCATGATGTAAAAAATTTGGGGGTTGCCACGAGTATCATATAGGCTTCTCCTCTTTAATTTGTGAAGCATGGATTTTAGGGTCTGATGAGCACGTTCAATGATGCCCTGGCCCTGGGGGTTGTAAGGAATGCCAGTGACATGCTTAATCTGAAGTTGTGGCAAAAAGAGTGAATTTTTTTTCAAGTATATGCTGGGCCATTATCAGTTTTTATAACTTTAGGCTTTCCTAGGACAGAAAAGCATTGTAAAATATGGGAAATATCCTTTTTGGAGGCCTCTCCAGCCTGGAGAGAGGCAAACATAAAACCACTATAGGTATCAACTGTAACATGCATGTATTTAAGTTTGCCAAATTAAATTAAATGAGTAACATCCATTTGCCAAGTTTCATTGGGAACCAAGCCCCGGGGGTTAACTCCCAGATGTTGAACCGAGAGGGAGACTGCAGTCAGTGCAATTTTAAACAATTTCTCTGGCCTGTTCTCAGGTAAGCTTAAACAACAAATGAAGGGAATGAGCATTTAAATGGTGAAGAGAGTGTGCTTGGGCACACTGAGAAAGGAATCCTGCAAGAACAGGAAAAACTGATGGTGCGGCTGCATCAGCAAAGGCATTTCTTCAGATAGAGGACCAGGCAATTATAAATGGACCCATAGATGGCCAATAAAAAAGGGGCCCTGTCTAGTCATAATCAAGGAGTGCAGCTGAAGAAAAAGTGAAGCTGCATTGGTAGAGGGTTTAATAAAGGGAACAGTTTCCAATAAGGGAACAGAATGGGCAACATAAGCACTATCAGTATACAAATTAAAGGGTGAGAATGAAATAGTTGAAAATCTTGAATGACTGCATAAAGTTCAACAAGCTGTGCTGAGGAATATGGAGAGAGGCAGGAGGGAGCCTTTCCATCCACAACATAGGCGGCAAGTTCATTGGCCGAGCCATCTGTAAATATCAGGGGAGCCTCCCTTACAGGTTGTGTGGCAGTTAATTTGGGGAAAACAAAGGAATGAATTCTGGCAAACTGTAACAAGGGATCACTAGGATAATGGTTATCAATAGTACCAAGGAAGGAGGAGCAGGCAATGGGCCACTCATCATTTGTTTGAAGCAGCCAATCTAATTGTTCTTGAGCATAGGGAACGACTATGGAGTCAGGATCTTTTCCAAAGTATTGGCAACTTGTTTCTCTGCCCTTAATAATTAGCTTGGCCATTAAAGATGGATAAGTGGCCAGGACCCTTGAGGGAGAGGTGGGTAGGTGGACCCAGAGTAGGGGATTCCCTCTTTTTTCTTCTCTGATGGTTATTTGTTGCCAGAATTCTCCTGTGGGGATGTGGGATGTTGCAAAAGCAATGTTTAACAGGGGGTCAGAACAGGATATCTAAAGAACATTTTGGTGTTGTATAGCTTTATTGACTAGAGCCAGAGAGGCCTGGACCTCAGGCATAAGCTTTCTGGCAGATGGAGGGTTTGAGTCTTCATTTAGAATCTCAATAATGGGGGCTAGTTCATCAGTGTTAAGTTTTAAATAAGGTCTGAGCCATTGAATATCACCTAATAATTTTTGGAAATCATTTAGGTTACTGGGAAGGCATAGAGAGAGTGAGGAGCTTTAGTAGGAGGAGCCCTTTTTAGATTTGTTTTTGTGGGCACCTTTTTTGGCAGTTTTTAGTATCCCCTGGGTTATTTTTAAGGTCGTCTTGAGATTTTAAGGCTTATGTGGTTAATTCTTTGTCAACAGTGTGGAGTTCTTTTATGATTTGAAGATGTTCACGCTTTTGTTGGAGGACCTCCCTGAGGGAGGAAACCTCAGTGAGAAGAAGGCTCTTGGCTCTTTGTAAGAAAGCAGAGGTTTCCTCATCCTCAATAACTGGTGCACAAAAAGATGGTGCAGAGGCCATCACACCCTGTGTTGGAAACTGGTAGGAAGGGTTTTAAAAGGAGTGCGGGAGCCCGTTCTTGGGTTCCTCATGGCTTTACCCAGCAGGTCCACATAGAGGATGATTAGACCACGGGCCTGAGTGCAGGTGTCTGAGATGATCTGCACTTGGCTGTACTGGGAGAGGAGGTCTTTTGCTCCACCCCTTGGCATCTCTATAAAAACCCTGGGGCAGAGAAAGTCGTGGCCCTTTGGAATAGGTTTCATGTCCTCTCGAGGCTATCCTTTATTTTCTATCTGTTTATCTCCGAGATATTCTCCGCAATAAATCCTTCTATCTAATATTTCCTACTGCTTGCACTCAAGAAAACTCTGGGGAACTGTGGGGGTGGTGGGTAAACGCCCCACAGAATGGCGCCATGAACAGAGACTAAAGAAAAATAAAAAAAGGAACTAAAGAAAAAAAAGGGGGACTAAAAAAAGGGGGGACTAAAGACAAATGAACAGGGACTAAAGACAAAGTAATAGGGACTAAAGATAAAGGAAAATAATAGTTTTATTACAGAGGTTTTGGCGAAAGTGCTGAGTTCAGCCCTGCAGTGGATAAGGCATGCTGGTGTTATGGAAAATATATATATATATATATATATATATATATATATATATAATTGAGAGGCAGGGGTTTTTTCCTCGAGAGAAAAGCAGACTGCAAGGATGTCCGATGCTGCAGCGAAATTCTCTTCTGTCAAAATTTTCTATCTTCTATCCCTTTCTCAATTTCTATCTGTGAAAAATAAGTATAGAGCATAGCGTAGTATTATAGTGTAGGAAAAACTTAGAAGTGTAAGATTGTGTAGGAAAAAATAAGATAACTAAACAGAAAAACTCTACAATTTTCTAACTTTGGGGGGCTATGAACGCAAACTGGGAAAAAATCTTTCTTTGGGCTTTACAAGTGGTAAAAAAAGCTCTTCTCTGAGTTATGGGGAAGAAAAAGTTTCCTATGGAAGCTTTCGACCTGGGGACAGCTGAAATGCAAAGTCCAAGCAGCAGGAGAAAGTAATTTTTCCCTGAGGCAAAAATGGGGGTGTAAGAAGTCAAAGTTTAAAGTTGGGAAGTTTTGGGAAAAGTTGGCCTTTCTTTCTCCTGGGGGGGAAAATCTTTTTCTTAAACTATAAAGCTTTTCTTGGAAAATTTGGGGGAAAAAATCTCTCTAAAAAGCCTTAATCTTTCTGAAAAGCTCTCTTAAACTTAAAAACTAAAGCCTTTAACTTTCTCAAAAAGGCAAAAATTAGAATTACCTGAAGATATTAGTATGGGGACCACCTGTGATTAGCTCTAAGGGAAAACAACAAACCTCTTAAGACAGCAAAACCTCTCCAAGTTCTCTTTTAAGCTTTAAAAATCCTCCCTGCAATGCAGGAGGCAGGGACAGGTTCCTAAAAACCTCTTCTAAGCTCTGTCTCTTCAAGCTAGTAAAAGACAGCGGGTCAGAGTATCCTGAGGAAAACACTTGGGAGAGTGTGGGTAAAGAGCTACAGAGAGCCCAAAAGAGCAAGAAACTTTACCTGAGAAAAGCAAAAAAGCCAAGCTTTTCAGTTACAGCTGAGCTGAGGCATCAAAGGTATTGTTTGAGCATTTCAGAATGAAAAAAAGGTGCTCTTAATCATCCTAATGCAAAGATCCCCTGAAGCAATGCAAACTGTTAGCATTGTATCCTCACTTCTGACCAAAAATCCAGAGGCGACTGGCCAGCATCTCTGAGTTGGGGTGCATTTCGGGGATACTAGGGTTCCTGCAGTTGTAAACTTCCTGGAGCACAGAGCTGAGGCAGGAAGGTGCAGGACCCAGGGAAGATTGCTAATGAACAACCAAAGCTAAAGCCAGTGGGAACAGCACAGTTGTCCACTTTCCTACAAGTCCCGGGTTGATAGATCCACAGCTGCAAAAAGACATCTGAGAAAAAGCTTTCTTATCAGAGTAAGGACCTTTCTGGGAAAACAGTAAAGCTGAACTGTGTCTGAAGCAGTTGTGCTGCTGAGTCAGAACGCTGTCTGGGGAAAAAGCCCAGCCAGGGCAGAACAGAACTATCCAGGAGTAAAGCTTTCTTTTCTGTCAGAAAAAGTACCTCTTTGAGAAAAGCTTTGTTTCAACTGACACCCAATGAGGTGAGGGAGTGTAGCCCTGAGGGGTGATTGCCTCTGGCATAAGCTCTGTCCTTGATCACCCAGACAAGCAAATGCAACCCACTGGGGGACTGGGACAGGTGAAGGTTAGATTTTCAGTCTGTACGCAAAACACACAGACCCCAAAAACAAACGGACAAAAAAACCCTACCTTCAGTAGCAGGGAAAGCCACCACTGTAGTGTTGGAAACTGTTTCTGGGGTAGCAGGATAAGCTGAGACCAAACTGGGAACTGTCTGGGAGAAAGACTCTGAAGAAACAGAAGGGCAGATTCCTCCACAGAAAATGCATGACCTGTGAAAAGCTGCTAGAATCTGAGGCAGATTTTGGGGGGGGGGGTGGGGGGGAGAGAAAAAAAGCCCCTACCTCCAAAGGCAGCTAGCAGAGGAACAGAGCTGCAGACAGATACCTGAAGCTCTGCTTCTGGGGAAGGAAGGAACAAGCAAAATGAAACAGATCAGTGGGAGAAAATCTCTATGAAAGAGCTATGGAAAGTCTGTTGTACATGATTTTGTTTTTCACTGACTGGCTAAAACAAACACAAGCCCCGAGGTAAGTTGCTATCAGAAATGCCAGCCTCAATGCCGTCTAAGGAGGCAGGTGTGGTTCTGATTTGGGGCCAGTGTCAAATGAAGGAATTTGACACTGTTCTGTTGAAGCCAGCTGAGGAGAGAATAGACATCTCCCAATGTGCGATAGCTGAAAACGTAAAATGCTTGTTCAAATCTCCCATTGCAAAAGCAAAAAACTTTGTTCAAACCTCCCGGGGAAGAATTTGTAAGCAAGTCTGGTAAAAGAACCAGTTGACCTCAGACCCGAAAAGAACTATGGGAAATGACTGCTTTATAGATGGGAAACAAACTTCAGAAAATCTAGCAGTCTTAAAAAAGAGTTGCTTCACCTGAAAGTTCCTTATAAAAAATCAATGCTAAATATTACAGCTGCTAATAACATCAGGAGTTAAAGCTAATGAAGTAAAAATACTAAATACAGTTCGGAGCTGTGCCACTTGTGGCTTTACTAGCTCCTTTAGAAAAATACTTTATATCACCTAATAGCTGTGCAGTCTTTGGCGAAGAGCTTTACAGCAGCTAAATATGGTAATTTCGCCCTCAGCGTGAAGTGAAGTTTTTTGGTAGAACAAACCAAAAATACTGCTGAAATAGAAACGTTTGTCTGAATTGAAGCACTTAGGGGAGCTATTATGAATTTGGGTGAAGGGACAGCCTCTAGTTAAAAACTGTCTACCGCTGACTGCATCTCTGCCGGTTCCAGAACGGCTGAGAGAACTGGCAACTTTGGAGTGTGGCTTCATCCCGAGAATGTTACAGTTCCCTAGCAACAACTATCACAATTCTATAACAGCACTCACTAAATCCCAGTGTTTTATAGCAAAGCTGACTATAAACTTTAAACTTTAGAAATGATGTACGTACTTCCTGTCTAGTTAAGAGAATCTTTCTAATAGAGATAGTAATAATAATTAAGAGTAAGAAAAAGATGAAAATAAGATATGTGAGTTTGTAAAAATTCTCTTGTTAGATCTGTGTTAAGAAATCTTTAGGTGTTTGCTAAGTTAAATATATGCTAATGGTAGCCCTATATAAGTTTGTATAATAGATCTATAGAGTTCCTTTAAGAATATATATAAACTTGCAAGAAGTATCTAAGGTAGTCTTAAGACATGTAGTAATAAGCTTGTAAGAAGTAAAGATACTAGTTGTAAATGTAAGTTTAAATAAGAAATAAGATAAGAAGTATATAAGAAGTAATAAGAAATATATTTGCTAAAGTACTTCTATAGTTCCCTTAAAGAGCATAAATAAGTAGATGCTAATGTTATATGTGAATTTGTAAAAAAAAAGTGTAAATATTAAATATGAATCTATTCCTAATGTATATGGTGAAAGAACCTGAGACACAGAAGGTTAGTGCCCTAGTAGACGGCAAAGTAGGCAGTCTGAATGGTTTCAAAAGCTCCAGAAGCCGCTAAGAAGCTAAGAATGGCGGATGCCAGAACCAGCACAAGGCATCCGCAGCTGTGATCCGTGGAAAATCGACGCAACACAGAAAAACCTGAGCTAACATCAAAAATGATGTGGTTTAGAATACTACTGTACCTAAAAAGGTCGGTCTGTGAGAACAAAAGTTGCAGAGACGCTTGTTTGAACTAAAATTGTTAACTATAAAAAGTTTTTTTTGTAAAACGTCTCTTCATATTTGGAAGTGAAAGCCTGATACCAGAATTTACTTTTTTGAACTTTTTGAACTTAAAAGAATGAGATAAAATTACAAAAAGAATTTGGTTATGGATTTCTCATATTTGGAAGGCTAGTACCAGAATTTATCATTTGAATTTTGGGACTTAAGAAATGAAATGAACAATAGAGATTTCATTGCAATGGGACAATTTTGAGTTTACTTATAGTAATGACCAAGGAACTCTTTTCTGGAATTGGGTTAAAAATGGAACTGTTTAAATGAAGAAATTTACTGTTTCTACCTTGACTCAAGATGCAGTTTTGTGTATGCATATATGCTGGTGATTCATATATTTTGTGTTAAAAATGCAATTGTTTTGTGGAACTGTTTATGTAAAAATGAAATTTCTTACAGAACTGATTTTGTGTTACAAATGCAACTGTTTAAATGGAAAAGTTTGGATTTTCTAACTAGGCTTGAGATTTTGCTTAAATTATAGAGAAAAAAGGGAGAGTTAATATTCCTTAGTCTAATTTCTAAATTAGTCTAAGTTGTTTGAGGGATTAGTGTCATGTTTTTGTTAGTAAGAAATGCAAATGGGGTATATTAAGAGACTACTTTTAAAGTGTAAAGAGTTTTATTAAACTGCTTTTGGATGTTTTGCTAAGTTTTCAAGGTGTTAATGGTTAGATTGAGCAGATTGTTTTTCAATATGGGTTTGTAGGAATTGTATGAGTTTGGGTTCTTCTAAGTAGGTTTAGATTTTGCTTAAAAAATTATAAAGAAAAGGAGGAGTTATGAGGTTGAATTATGCTTGCAGAAATTATGTTTACCTTATTGATATTGATGCACCCTGGTTTTGTGGAGTTAAGGAAATATTTAAGTTTGATGTGAATACATCGAAGCTTTTCCTATGTTCTGTAAGCAAGAAAATTCAAATGAGTTAAAGTTGTAAGATGGAGAAAATTGTTAACTATATATAGCACCGTATATGCTAATTCAAATGGTTCTGTTAAGAGTTTGCTTTGAGTTGTAAGATTGAGAGAATTGTGACTATGTATAACAATATTTATGTAAACCTGTTAATGGTAATGATGAAGCTAAGGGATTCTTTAAGTTTGTAGTCACCTTAAGAGTTTTTGGTTTAGAAAGGGCTTGAGGGAGCTAAGACTGCTATAGTCACCTTGGACCTAATTCAAAAGAGAAATGCCATCTTTATCATCTTTTACTCCCATATTGGGAGGTGTAACAGCTATGGAGATTGCTGTAAGCCATTAATAGTTATTTTTTATATATTAAGAAAGGGGGAACTGTGGGAGCCCATTCTCCGGTTCCTCATGACTTTACCCAGCAGGTCCGCATAGAGGATGATTAGGACCACGGGCAGGTGTCTGAGATGGTCTGCACTTGGCTGTGTTGGGGGAGGAGGTCTTTTGCTCCCCCACTTGGTGTCTCTATAAAACCCTGGGGCAGAGACAGTCGGGGGCCGTTGGAAAAGGTTCCAGGCCCTCTCGAGGCTATCCTTTCCTTTCTATCTATTTATCTCCACAAGATTCTCCGCAATAAATCCTTCTATCTAATATTTCCTGCTGCTTGCACTCAAGAAAACTCTGGGGAACTGTGGGGGTGGTGGGTAAATGCCCCACAAAGGAGGAAGCTTGGTGGAGGGGCATGTTTGAGGGGGGGGGGCAATCAGGATTATGATACTTGGCAACTTCCTCCTCTAGAGTTAAATCATCATCAAAATTTTTGAGGGAAGGGTATATTTACTGTGAGGGAAAGTGCAGGAGGGTGGTTGTTCTCAGTGGGTGACAGGGCAGCCCCAAAAATTTTAGACGTGGGGGGTTCAGGAATATTAATACTGACAGAGGGTGGATAGGAGGACACTTTTAGGGCTTTTTCTCCATTCCTTAATTAACATCAGGGGAATGATTATAAGTTTTTAAGACATTATTAAGTAAATTCCAATAGGAAAAGGTTTGAATGGGGACCTTTCCAGGACCAAAGGTCTGGTAAAAATCATTTAAACAGTCACCAACCCATCTCCAGTGCTTTTCATCTGTGGTCCCTTCTTGGGGAAACCAAGGACAGACATCTCCAATATAGTAAAGAAGATTTTTTAAGTCTTTCTTTTTGACCCTAGTTCCTCATGTGTTGAGAGACATTTTCAGTCCCAAATAAACAAATCCCATTCACTAAATGCTTGTCCCATGGTAAACTAACCTTTTGTTGTCATGTTGCAATTCCTCCGGATCTGTCTCATGGCCAGGCATTTCCGTGGCGATCACTGACTGGACCTTCTCTCGTGGAGCCGTCTTCCACAGTGAACCAACTCTTAGGCAGGCCTGCCCTGGTGTGTGATGACATTCACCAAACCTCCATGCCCTCAAGCCTCACACTGAGTGCCAGCTGGAACTTCAAAAGAGACCCTAGAAGGGGAAATGGCAAATGAAAGGGACAAGAGAACCAAAGTATTAACAACAAGACAGTATTCTGATCAAGGTGCACAATTTTATTTTTCTCAGGCAGATTTTATAGTTAGCAGACCAGGAAGCTTTCTTAGGGAAAAGATCAGGGGACTGTTGGGTTGCTAAGTAACCCAACCACAAAACATTGTTACTAATGGTCAATGTAGAAGAAAGATAAGGAAATGTTATTTTCTAATAACTCAGAACTTGTCCAGGCATGACAAATGTTTCTGGTAAGTGGATCAATGCAGGACAACAGAAACTTAACTCGGGCAGGCACTATGGCATGGCTCTTGCAATTGTCCCCGGTAATGTACCATCAGTCCTTCTTTGTAAAGGAGACCCCTGAAGTTCACTGCCTTAATTATCACCCCCTGAGCTAGGTATTTTCAAGTTTGTTTCCCCCTGAAGTGTACACAGTACACTGTTGCTACTTTTCTGATCTAAAGGAGAAGCCATGCTGCACACACAAATATTTTTGTTGTTACTGTAATGGACAGCCCACTATGTGACTCAAACTGGTAATTTTAGAACACTGCGGTGTTGCAGGCCTATGATCTGAGAATTTAGGGTAATTAGTCAGGAGAATAACAAGGGTAGTGCCCTATGGGGCTACAGACAGGGTTCAAATCCACCTCTACCAATATAGGAGCCCTTGACCCAACACTCCTTTCTGAAAAGGCTGAAAATGCAGCTGTTGTAGACTTCTGATACCTTCATGGCACACCAGGACTCAATGTAGGTTGTGACCCTGTAATGGACCCTTGAGCAGCATGTTAGAGGTCTTTCTGGGACACCAGTAAAGGAATTCCTTTCTTATCTACAATTGAGACTTTGGTCTTGACAAGTGGCCCTCTGGAAGGGTATCCTAATACTTCCACCTGACAACTCAAATTCAGTTGGAAGAAAACAGATCAGTTGCTGACCCCATCCCATGATGGCAGTCAGGCTTAAACCTTCAGAGGGAGTTCTGATAAAACTGGAGGTAAAAATCAACTAGACAGTTAAGGGTAAAAAGAAAACAAAAGCCAAAGATGCCAAAAGTGTTTTGGGAGCTCTGATCTCTGCTGATGAGTGATTCTATGCTGCAGGCCACAGGAATATATCATAAGAACTCAGCTGGTTATGGCAAAGTCACTACCTGGAGGAATCAGGGAATTCCTCCAGAGGAAGCCAAATCCCAAGGAGTTTTTGGTGTTACTTGGCTTGTTATATATCAGCTGTCTTCTGTTATGAAAATCATGTGTGCCTTCATAGTTTTCCCAATTGACTTTTCCCTAAGAAGGGCTAACAGTGTGGACTGATCACTCTGGACATACACATTCCAGGCATTTGGAGAACAGCCTCAGGAAAGGCTTTCTCTGGAATCAGATATCTCCCTTGGCCACTTTCAAGGATTAGCAGTAATAAGAGTCCACATGCAAGTCTCCTGATTTAAGGTAAATTCCACAAGGAGACACCACCTAGGTCAGGTGGACGTTAAGTAATAGCTTTACACAATTCAGCTTGGACCCTCCTTTCTTACAGTCTTACTAACTTTATAGACCGCTAACTCCTTACCTAACCACTTCTAGAAATATTTAGATAACCTTCTGCACTGACAGCTATGCTCAACCAGAACCCCATTTCAAGCCTCCCTATAATTATCATCATTGGCAGCATCCAGCCAGGTCCATCCCCAGTTGGAGAAAAGCACCTTATCAGAGATACCTCCGTACTCTCTAAGAACAGACTTAAGCATCCAGGCTACCTGTTTGAGAAGGCCTGGCGGATGTGCCAATTAAGCCTTACTTCCTCTTTTCCCAAATCTTACCTGTAGTTCCAGATCTCCCTTTCACTATCACCAGAGGCATCTAGCTGTACACAGGTTGCCTAGTTACTGAGCACACTTTCCCCCACCCTGCAGAAAAAGGCAGATAGCTTGGACAGATAGGAGCCACAGGAAAAAAGAAGACAGTTTTATTTTCTCCCATTGACCTAGCAACTTATAGATTCTTAACATTTTCTACTAATCACATTTAAGAGTTTAATAGTTGAGCACATAAGATCCCTCTTCCTAGACATTACCTGAATTTAGACTTTAGTTAATTCATTTCCCCATTGGTCACTTCCTTTGGGGTTGCAAATGATAATTAATGGTTATTGCCTCCCTATGTGATTCTTATCACCCCTCTGTTTGACCCTAGATGCCTGGTTTTGCACTGTTAGGAAATACTGCTTGTAATTGTATATATACCAGGACTTCCAGGGCACAGAGAAACAGAAAAGAGAATGGAAGAACTAGATGGATAAGAACTTGAGAGGAACAAACTGAGATGGGGAAGAACTAGATTGAAGGGCTAAAAGAGAGTACTAGAGGAACGAGATGAAAGATGAGGAAGAGCCAGATGGGGAAGAACAAGATGAGGAAGAGCCAGATGAGAGAGAAGGAGACAGGAGGGGAGTTGATAGGGGAAAGAACTAGATAGATGAGAACCTAGAAGGGACAGAACTAGATGAAGGAATTAAGATAGAACCTAGAGGGGACAGTAGGTAAATATAGAGAAATCAGGCAAGAAAGGAGCTAGACATGAGAGAAGAATAGAAGCTGTGTAGAGAGAGAACTATCACAAAATAATAAAGTGTATGAAATCCTGGACAAGGGACCTAGTCAGTAGATTCCAAGAAATGATCACTCAGGACATTTATTGATCACTGATAATTGATTAATTGATTGCACATTGACAACCCAAACTACAGAGAAAACTGGAAAATTTTATGGCTCCTTTCCACCCCTCCCTTTCTGTACTGTGAACCCCACTGGTTGTAATATGTGGACAATGAATTCCTATCCTTACAGAAGCACCTCTGCAATGCTACTTCACATTAAAAACCATGGATTGAACTAAAACATGGATTGCCCTGTTCCTTTTGCCTTCTCACTGAGCAGGAAAGGTCCAGCCTAGAATGCCTGACACATTTGTGCTTAGAGGCAGGAAATAGATGGTGAAGATGATGAAATGATCATCCGCAAAATTATGTTAAGAAATTGAAACAGGGGCTCAGCATTTAAGAACATTGGCTGGTCTTCCAGAGGTCCTGAGTTCCATTCCCAGAAACCACATAGTGGTTCACAACCATCTGTAATGAAATCTGTTGCCCTCCTCTGGCCTGCAGGCAAACACACAGCCAGAACATTGTATACATAATAAATAAATAAATATTAAAAAAATAAAAAGAAACTGAAACAGGCTTTATGGCCATGTGCTCCAGAGACTAGAGATTTGTATTAGAGCACAAGGACTACTCATAGCTTTTCTCTCAGGCTAAACATCTTTTTTTAAAGATTTATTTATTTATTATGTATACAGCATGTATGACAGTAGTCCAGAAGAAGGCACCAGATCTCATGTGAGCCACCATGTGGTTGCTGGGAATGGACTCAGGACCTCTGGAAGAGCAGTCAGTGTTTTTAACCTCTGATCCATCTCTCCAGCCCATAGGCTAAACATCTTAAATCTGGAAAATAACAGTCTTGTTAGTCAGGATCACACCTTTATATTCAGATATTCTATTTTGGTTCAACTAGAGTTAAAAACAGTAATTTGGTTTCATGTTTTTCAGCTATATTTTTGATTGCTTTTTCTTGGGCAGTCAGGACAGTTATTGATCATCTAACATTGATTACTTCAGTATTCATTACTAATGTCATCTACTGTCACAGCAGGAAAAGTTTCACCAACTTTCTTACTCATCTTTTTCATTACTGTGTCTAAACCTGATTAAAGTTGGCCTGTGAACTCAATTATTGCACAGTTCCCTCTTCCCTTGTAAGTTCCCAAAAAATGCCAGGTACTTTCAAGGATACTCATTCACTGGTCTGTTTTTCTTTCTGACTGACCAGCCATGACCCAAAATAGAAGGAGTGGCAGGACTGTCTTCCCAGCCCTCAACAGCACAGTCAGGATTAAACAATCAAAGCAATTCTCCATTACATTGTGTGAGGAAAGCCTGAGTGAGAGAAGAAAGTGCTCTAAATAGAAAAATAAAAATAACCAATACCTGAGAAAAATTCAAGGAAATCCTTATTGACTGGGAAATACATAGAATAAAACAAACAGATTAGAGGAGTGATACAATTAAAGAAAATCAAGTTTAAAAAGTGAAAATAATAATTGACATTTAAAAATATAGATATAATTGAAAAACAGATAGCTAACCCAACTTTGATTAGGAGCAGGCCATTCCCTGGTACAGGACTGGCATTAAAACCAACTGTTTGACTTTGTACTTTGTTTTATGTTTGCTGCTGAGCTTAGTCACCTGACACACACATCTGCAATCAATGACCTGTGTCTCAACTCTTTGAGCTGACTTAAAAGTACAAAACAGGATTAAATATATCTGCAAAAGAGAGCCCAATAGTTAGAAATTCAGTACTCATTGGCTCAAAAGAACCTTTCCAAATTGTATGCCCACTAATCTGGTCTGCCTTCACTAACATGATATGAAGTAATACATGATGAGAAATTACAAATCAGTAGCCCTACCACAATCAGGTCCTATCTCATAATTGTAACTCCAGAAGTTAATTGCCTATCTTCTTTCCCCCTGCAGTGGACACATAAGTTATTCTTCCTATTCTGTTCTGAAGGCAGAAACCATGCTTCACATGTATATCTTTTACCAGTTACTGCAATAGACAGTTGACTACATGACTCAAATGGATAAATCTAAAACTCACTGGTGGTAGAGCCTTTTAAGAATTTAGTTTATTTAATCAAGAGGACAGCAAGGTCATTTCCCTGAGAAGCAACCGACTGGGATCATGGTCACTATAATTAACATAAGGAGAGCTTGATTCAGAATCAATTTCTTTTTTTTTTTTTTT
This sequence comes from Peromyscus californicus insignis, assembly GCF_007827085.1. Taxonomy (NCBI): domain Eukaryota; kingdom Metazoa; phylum Chordata; class Mammalia; order Rodentia; family Cricetidae; genus Peromyscus; species Peromyscus californicus. Next base: position 137,563 of record NW_026294592.1, on the reverse strand, counting down.
TTTTTTTTGGTTTTTCGAGACAGGGTTTCTCTGTGTAGCTTTGCGCCTTTCCTGGAATTCACTTGGTAGCCCAGGCTGGCCTCGAACTCACAGAGATCCGCCTGGCTCTGCCTCCCGAGTGCTGGGATTAAAGGCGTGCGCCACCACCGCCCAGCCAGAATCATTTTCTTAATGACTGGGTGTACAGCTGTTTTACAATTAATGTCTTCCTAGAACCGAATCACTCCATATACTTGAATTATTAATCAACAAAACTCTATTTAGTAACATTGTGCATCCATCTCTGGCTAATGCTGCAAGAGGAGCATGACTAGAACAGATTTTGCATTATATATGTGATATCTTCCTTATATCTCTCTTAAGACCAGACCACAACCCATACTTTGAAAAATCTAAAGATGGCAAGTGTAGCTATTAGGCAGATGAAGATATACAGAAAAATCTCTGTGTTTTAGATCAGATTATAATCTACAATTAAAATATGTATCAATACATTAAAAAGATGTGTCATTATCTCTAATTCTCACACATACAAAAGGCAGAGAACACAAATACAAAAACACCAAAGAAAGTCAAATATCAGTACCGTGGATGATGTTTTTAGATGAACTGTCCTACTGAGCTATGCAAAACTCAGAATAAGGCTGCTCTTTGCTCTAAGCATGCTGCCTCAGAGGAAGCACACAATTTTTTCCATGCAAGATGGGAAGGAGTTCATTTTAAATAGCCTTGCCTGCTGTCTGTCTCAGGGCTGTGACATCACTGTAAAGAATTACATATATATATAATTATTTTTTCAAGACAGGGTTTCTCTCTGTAGCTTTCTGCCTTTCCTGGAACTCACTCTGTAGCCCACAAAGGCCTCGAACTCACAGAGATCCGCCTGCCTCTGCCTCCCAAGTGCTGGGATTAAAGGCGTGCACCACCAACGCCCAGCCAGAATTCTTTGTTTTTAAGCTTTATTTTCAGTTTATGAATATGGCTGTTTGCCTGCAAATGTCTGTGTGCAGTACCCACAGAGGCCAAAAGAGGACATCAGACCCCGTGAACCTGGTGATAAAAAAGTTAGTTAGCTACCAGTTGGTTTCTGGGAATGGAACCTCTGTCCTCTGTAAAAGCACCTAGTGCTCTTAATTTCTAAGCCATCTCTCTTGCTGCTTTTTTATTTAAAATTTGTTTTCACACATTTTAACTAAAATGTGTTTTATCACTTTCCCCTTGTTTGTCCTCTCTCCATTCTTTTTCTCAAATTCTTCCCTAGTTTCTTCCTTGTTAAGCATTCACAAATTAAGTATGTACAAATAGATGAATGAAACCTAATGAGTCCATTTCTGTTCGTTGTGTGTATATGGTTACAGTACTGAACACACAGCATTAGATAAGCAGTTAGGGAGTTTATCCTTACCCAAGGCTAATTCCATCACCTACAGGAGTATTCTACTTTTTAATGAGCATCAGGAATCTACCTCCAAAGTGATCTAGGCTGCAGTAGTCAGGAAACATTACCAAGAATAGAAAACCTGGGTTATCAATACCTCAGCAGACACTTGCTGGAGCTATGGTCCCATAGCTCTAGAACTGTAGAGAAGACTAAGGACACAGCCTTGGACCAGTCACAGTTCCCTTGGTTCCATGGTCTTCACACCATACTCAATTTACCATGTTCACCTTGGATGATTTGAAATCCTGAAATTTCTGCCTCAAATTCTAAATACCATGATTACTGGTCTGAGCCATTATATCTGACCCAGGAGGCTTCAACTGTATTTAATGAGGCATTAGAATAACAGGATACATGAGATGAGCAGAAACACTTAACCATATACAAAATCAAATATTTTTTTGAACATGGGTTTCATCATCTGGAAAATATAGCCAGAACCCACTCCTACTGTCTTGATGAATTTTAAGAGAATCAATGATAAAGTAAGACAATAGTGGTCATAGTTGTACACAGTAGACTTGAAAGCAAGAGGGATCAATCTTATGGGAGACATATTCTGTTATTGAAGTAAGGGCCAGAGCTTTTAACCTTGACACCAGGCTCAGACATTCATCTGAGTAAAATGATGTAAACCAAGTTATCCACTTGTGATGTGCCCATTTATAATACATTCACTCTGGAAGCAAGTTGGGCAGATCTCCCTGGTATCCTAGGACAATTTAGTCTGTACAGAGAGACACACAAGGATATTTACTAATATTATACTTTAAAACAAAAAGGAGAAAAAAAGAAAGAAGAAAAGAATCAAGAAGAAAAAAAAGCACATTACTAATGAACAATGAAAACATATTTATTCAGTTATACTAATTTGGCTATAGATATATAAGGTACCCAATCCATTCTTGAGTTCTTAAAAGGTTTAAATGGCAAAAGATAAACAAAAATGAGTAATCTAATGAAGTCATATAATGAATTTTCCCATCTCTAAAACCTTCCCCCATCTTCAGGTCCTGTCTCACTAGCCATGTGGTCAGATAAGTAGTAAATGTTTCGAGAAACATTTTCATCCTGAAGACTCAGTCTTTTCCCACAATGGGATTCCCAAAGAAATTCAAAGTTCATGGTGTCCACTGTCTCACTAGTTGTTAGTCAAAAAAAGTGATATAAATGACTATAGAACATGCTTATTTCTGCCATGCAGGCAGATTACAGAGATATCAGGGAGGATAATGAAGCATTTTAAGGTCTGAGGAGAGATTCAAAGTGGGGAGAGCAGGTTATTGTCATTGATGGGTACAGGTAGTTGCCAAAAAAAAGGAAAAAAGTAGAAGAACTGGATATGGCTAACCCATCACAGGTGATTGGATAAACAGGGCACAGTTTGAGTCAGCTTGTCCTCAGGTACACACCAAGCATTGTTTTCTGAGCATTTGATATTTTGGCTTTTATACCCAAAATTCCCTGCTTAACAATACCTCCATACTTTGTAGCTCTTTGTAAATGTCTGAGTGTCCAACTCTTAGTGTGACTTCTGATTAAGTCTCAGGATCTCCTGACAACCTGGATGTCATCTGAAGTCACAAAAAAAAAAAGTTTCCTAGCTGAAGGGTTTTTTTGGCAATCAGGGAAGCAGTGTATGATCTCCTTCAGACAGATCAGTTTTTATACCTGCAAGTTCTTTTTGTCTATATAGGAGGTATAAATTCCAGCAAGAGTACACATGACATATACTCTTGTCTGCTTGCATTACTGCTCATTTAAGACCCTGGTGATAAACTCAGTCTTGTGGCTTTGATCAAGCTGTCAGCTACTTTCAAGACTTGGATTGTGAATTCCACTCCTGATCATTTTCTAGTCCTCTCTTAGTTTGTGGATATTTAGGTATGGAAACTTATTTAAGCATGCAATCTAAATGAGTTAATGATGCTATCAGCTTGTATCTCTTTTGGATTATCAGGGCTGTGGTAAAATGAATTTAGGATTATCGATTTACGTTTACTGCTTTAATGAAATGTTCATGTGGCTAAATAGTTTGCTCAACACTTATGAGTACTGACTGCTCATCCACAGGGACCTGACTTTTATTCCCAAACACCAAAAAGACAGCTCACAACTGTCTGTAACTACAGGCTATGAGAAACAGACACTCTTGTGACCTCTATTGATACCTGACATGAAACTGATATATACACTGGCTAAACTTACATGCCTAAATTAAATGTAATCCTTTTTGAAAATAACATATACATAAAGAAAACATTTTTTAAAATATGGACACACAAAAATATCTGTCTTTTCACCTTTTGCATATCTGGTGCTCTAGGAGGCAAGAAGAATGCATCATATCTGTTTGATCTGCATATACAGATAGTTCTGAGCCATTTGAGGTAGATGCTATGAACCAAACTGAGGTACCTAAGAACAGTAATATTGAGAAAACTCTCCAGCTTACAAATACACCATTAAAATACCAAAGATGAAAATGCCCCATTGCTCCTTTTGTCTTTTCTCATTTAAATGTGATGAAAGTCCCCAGATGGTTTTCAAAGCTTTCAATGGCTTTCTATACTTCTGTAAAAGGACTCTCCACATAGTGTCATATTTTCATTGTTAACAAAGTTCCCTTAAAGTGAGTAAATATAACAAAACTTTTGGTTGAAACAAGTCAAAGTCCAGTCAGATTATATTAGGAAAACTTCCATAATTTGATATTTCTATTCATTTTTGGAAGTTTTTGGAGTTAGATTATGTCTACATATCCCTGGGTGTCCTGGAACTCACTATATGGACCAAGCTGACCTCAAACTAAGAGAAATTGGCATGCTACCCTCTTCTAAATGCTGGAATTACAGCCATGCAAATCTAATCCCAAATGAAATCATGAATTCATAAGTAACAATGACTACTTACTTACATTCAAGCTATTCTCTCACATTCACATGTTGGTCTGAGAAAGTGCTATGAACAAATGTTTGGTCCTCAGAATAAACTAAATAATTTAACAAGCAATAAAAAGAAAAACAAAAGAGATGCCAGTATATCATTTTCATTTACGAATAGGATTTATCATTCAATTTCCCCTACTTTACATAATCTTTCAATGAAAATATGTTTATAATCTGAAAAGATGCTATTTTATTGATTTAACATTAAAACTAATTCTATTTGAGCATCAGTAAGAGTGCTGTGTTGGAAATGTATTTCTTGTGCATGTCTGTAATGTTATGTTGATCACCACATGAAGTTGGACAAAAGTAGACCCCACAAAATATATCTCCCTGCTATTACATTTTCTGGCATTTCTGGATAATTGTCTTAGAAGACAATACTTTGGGATGAAGTGCCAAATACATAACAGATGAGGACATGAAGATGCATGGAACTTTAAATAATGTATACATATTCATAGCACATCAATTTTATTGTGAAATATACAGTTGATTACTGACTCACTTAAATTATTACATCTCTTCCAGATAGATGAAAATGTTTCTTTGGATACATACATGAAGTATTTAATAATTTTCATATTTTCTATTGAGTATTTTAAAATTAACATCATTAAAATGTATTTGTAAGTAAATTGGTTGCAACAACTCTGGGGTTGGTCCCAGATTTTGTTACCAAAACGTGAGTTTTGCAACTCTAAGGAAAGTTGGACTGACTCCTTGAGAGTCAGAAAACACCTTGAGCTGCTTACAACAACTCTGACAGCTGGAACTAAAAGGAGACAGTTCAGCCCTGGAGGGCAAGGTATCCTGGACACTTCAAACTGCTCAGAACAATAGGTCTGCCCTGAAGGTGTTCTAGACACCTGGAGCTGTTTAGCACAGCTCTGATGGTTGGGACTGCAAGGAGATAGTTCAGCCCTGGAGGGATGGTTTTTCTCATTTCTCAGAAAAGGCAGGCCTGGAACTACTTCAGCAGCAAAATGTATCCTGACTGTTCAGGAAAGTAAGGGTATCCTGACTGTTGAGGAAAGTCAGGCTATACCTGATATGATGGGAGATGGTCTCCCTGCAGGATAAAGCAATCCTGCTACTCTCATGGAGAGCCACTACAGCTGAGTTTCCACTCAGCCCCCACTTAAGAGGGCTTCCTAGCAAAGTTCTGTTTCTCCTGCCTAAGAAATTGCAAAAGTGTAGCCATCTCCTCCTGCTCAGGAGAAAAATGTTACTTTTAAGCTCTCTCTTGCTCTGTCTACTGACAGACATCTCAGCAAGGATCTTCTGTTCAGCCCCTCCTCTTGCTCAATCTACTATGGGATATCTCAGTAAGGTTCTTCTGTGCACAAGCGAATGAAGGTTTTCACACCCAAAACTCTTTTTGAGAACATGATTTATTTGGGAAGGATGAATACAGAAAGTAGCTGCCTCTACCAGGGTGGAGAGAACAGCTCACAACTGACAAGGCAGGATGGTTACAAAGGATGTCCTGGGGGCAGAGTCAAACCATGATGGGTTAGTTGTTTGTTTGTTTGTTTTTTCTGCACAGGGATTAGCCAGTTTTGTGGGTGAGGGACAGAGATGGTCCCAATTTCAGGGCCAAACTGTGTTTATTTCACTATCCTTTCTTGGGTTTTTGATGCTACCTCTTAAGACCAGGGCTCATTTCTTTGACTGACTCTGATTCTAGGAACCAAGAGTGTTATTTTGACACTAGATTCAGAGTCAGAACATATGTTTTCAGTTCTGGGTTTGGAGATGAGGTGTTAATTTCTCTGGCTCATATCTCAAACATAGGCTGTAATTCTTTTCCTAGTAATGAGCCCTAGGGCCAGGATTCTACTGTCCTACTCTGTGATTGGTTGGTTTCACAAGTCAGTTCACCAGGGTCAGAAATGGCTCTGATTTGATCCAAACTGTGTTTCTTTCACGAGCTTTATCTGAGCCAACTTTTCCTTGTTCTGGGCTTCAGGGTGAAGGTGGGTTTCTTTAGCTAGCTTTTATCCCCTACATTCTCCCCTTTTTTGTTTAGAAATAAGCCACTGGGGGTTGCAAAGGGCAATAAGCAACTGGGATTTGAAAAGGGTAATAAGGAATTAGGAGTTGGAAAGTGTAAATAAGCAGCTCGGGGCTGGTTAAAGTGGGGGTTATCATTAAACTGTTTCCTACTGATTTGGGGCATCGAGGTTCTTGGAACAATCTTGATCTTCCTTCTCAGGTTGTAAACAGGTTCATCAGATCTGGCTTTGTCAATAGGGACCAGTAATCCTGTAATATTAAGTGGCTCAGAGTTCGGTTACAAATATTTTGAATCTGTTGTTGAAGCAATCTAACCAAGATGCTTATGAGGCAGGGTGCAATTAGTATGGCTAGGCAAAAAAAGAAAAGAGGGAATAAGAAAGGCAGAATCCATTTCCATATCTGACTGTTAGTGCTCCACTGTCTGGGAGCATCAAGCTGTTTTTTTTGTTTGAAGATTCATCTGGTGTTGTTGGATCTTATCTTTGACTATCCCTGATTGATTGTCATAAAAGCATCACTCTTCCCCAAGAAAGAGACAAAGACCACCTCTTTCTGCTGTTAATAAATCTAATCCTCTCTAATTTTGTAATACTACAGTGGCCAGTGAGTTTATTAGTTCCTGAAGAGTAAGGATGATCTGAGCTACTCATTGGAAATCCTGGATGAATTATGAGGAAAGCTGGTGGTAAATATCTAGGGGAGTAGTCAGTCCTGCTATTCCAGTGGCTATACCTGCACTTATGCAAAGGGCTGCTAGAAAGAGTATTATTTGAATGGCTCATTTGTCATGCCTTGCTGCTATAAACTTGGTGTTGGGAATTGGCAAGGGCTCTTCAACAGGTACCACCTCTAATTTACAAAACAGTATTACCAGGGTACGATTCCTAGACCACCTAGCAGGTAAACAGTGATAAAGATGAGTACCACAAAGAATAGAGGCATTGTGAATGTTTGGACATAGGGGCTTGGTGTTAGTAGCAAGGGTAATAGTATTACTGCCGTCTGCGGAATCCAGAATACACACAAAGTGTATTCCTGAGGACTTAGAGTAGTCTGTAATGCAAAAAAGAGGAATGTGAGAGAGACAAGTGGTAGTAGAGACATTGCGCTTGAAGCAATAACAAATTGTAAGGTGAGAGAATCTAATAGGACAATGGGGTGAGGCCACAAATGGTGAATGAGCATTTGACCCTGAAGGGACACATAACCAATGTTCTCCAAAGCTGTCAGGCTGAGCATCATTGTACAACTGATATACGGTAGTTAGGATCTGAAAAAAGAGATGGTGTGACAAGGAGGTTGAATAAGCATCCTCAAATAAGGGTGACATTCGGGATGTGAGAGGGTTTGAGGAGCTTTGGACCACTTCTACTGTTTCTATACCTAGGGGTTGAGAAAGTCACATGTATACCCTCTGTATTTTGAGTGTTAACAATGGCATCCATTCACTATGGGATATCTCAGCAAGGATCTTCTGTTCAGCTCCCCCTTGCTCAATCCACTACATGACATCCCAGCATGGTTTTTCTGTGTACCAGTGAATGAAGATCTTCACATTCAAAATTCTTTTGAGATTTATTTGAGAAGGAAGAGTCCAGGAGAGTATCTGCCTCTATCAGAATGGAAAGAACAGCTCACAACTGACCAGGCAGGGTGGTTTATATAGGAAATCCTGGGAGCAGAGTCAACCTGTGATTGGTTAGTTTTTTTTTTTTTCTTGCCCAGGGATTGGCCAGTTATGTGGGCTAGGGACAGAGATGGCCCTGATTTCAGGGCCAAACTGTATTTTTTTCCACTGGCCTTTCTTGGCTTTTTGACACTAGCTCTAAGATCAGGGCTCATTTCTTTTACTGACTCTGATTCTAGGGACCAAGAGTGTTATTTTGGCACTAGATTCAGAGTCAGGGCCTATTTCTTTGGTTCATTTTTCTGGCTCAGGTTCCAAACATAGGCTGTGTTTCTTTCCCTGGTCCTGAGCCCTAGTGCAAAAATTCTACTGTCCTGCTCTGTGATTGGTTGGTTTCAAAAGTCAGTTCACCAGGGGCAGAGATGGCTCCGATTTTGAACCAAACAGTGTTTCTTTCACTGGCCATATCTGAGCCATCTTTTCGTAGTTCTGGGCTCCAGGGTCAGAGTGGGTTTCTTTAGTCAACCCCATTCCCCTACAGTTATGACAAAACAACAGTCATAGATAGTACATAATCTACCCTTAGAATTGTACTCAAGAGACTGACACACAAGGATCATGAATTCTAATGCATCCCTGGCTAATTACTGACATTCAAGCCAGGCTAGATAACAAACATTTCAAGCACATTTGTGAATATTAAATATTAAAAATACAACCATGAATATTAAAAAATAAAAAAACAACCATGAACAAAAATACATCACCCTTTCACAGAAACCCTTACTTGAAAGTGTGATCACATACTGCCTGAGAGTTAAATAAAAATGAACCTCTTAGATGATAGCCATCACATTCTATACAAGGCAGCAGATAAATACCTCTGAATAAGTGAAAGTGCAAAAGAAGATGAACAAATGCCACAGAAGGAATATAAGGACCACAAAATAAACTTTACTAATTGAATTTGCCACACATATCCCACACTTCAATATCTTTCTCACATGTTGCAAAATAGAAGCCACACCTCTGAATAAGTGAAAGTGCAAAAGAAGATGAACAAACACCACAGAAAAAATATAAGGACCACAAAATAAACTTTACTAAATAAATTTTCAACACATATCCCACACTTTAATATCTTTCTCACATGTTGCAAAATAGAAGTCACAATGGGGATCTTCACATCAGTCTTTGGTGAACCTGGTTAGTAATTTATTTACTTCAAATCTACAATAAAAAACTTAAAACAAGTTTTTTTCCTTGAAATTGAAAACCACTATGATGTCTAAAATCTTAACCAAATTGTTTACATAAATGGGGTTTTCTTTCATATGAGTACCTATCTATTTCCTGACATCAAGATGATATAAAAAGCTTTAAAATATTGACAGGGATAGCGACATGGCCAAGACTTTAACACATGTTCATTCCCTGGACCAAGATCTGGTTTTGGACTTCCAGTAATTCTTACAACAAGAAGCTCCAAACAGTCTAACCTTCTCTGGAACCAAAATGCACATACATGTACCCAGAGGAAGACACTCACATATAGCATAATTAAAATAAAAACAAATATTTAACTAATTTTTAATCATGAATTTTTTTTTATATTATAATTCTGGTAATATGGGTTTTGAAGCATCTAAATGATTACAGAAATTTTCTCCATAATGACTTAGTCCATTTAACAGAAAACAAGCATGCAGTCTTGAAGTTGGAGTAATCTCTCATTTTCAGTCTGTGACATCATTTGAGAAAATTTAGAAAATGATACCATGCGGGAAGAATTCAGTCGTGAGGGTTGGCCTGAGCATTTATATCTGCACACCATTTCTAATTTACACTTTCTGCTTTATACTGCAGGGTAAGAATGTGAATTCTTAGCTGCCTGCTTTAGCTGCCATGTGTAACACTTGTTTCCATGCCCCTTTTATGGGGTACTTGTACTGCTCTGGAACAAGGGCCAAATTAAAACCTTTTCTAAGTTCACTTAGATATGGTCTATTATCAAAGCAACAGAAAAGGAATGATACACATCTGTGAAAATTTACACCAGAATTCATTATTTCATGTATTTGAAGAGAAGTATGAAATCTAAAAGAGTTACATTATCAATTAACTTTATAGGTCTTTTGTCCATATTATTTTTAGAGCTGAGGATCGAACCCAGGGACTTGTGCCTGCTAGGCAAGCGCTCTACCACTGAGCTGAATCCCTAATCCCTCTTTTGTCCATATTATTTGACAGGTGTAAACAAAATAAAAAGAGATATTATAATGCTTGAACATATTATTGACACATTTTAATTTTTTCCAAAATAATTAATCTTGTGTAATTGAATATAAGTATGTTGGATGAAGATCATACCAATTCATATATATTCAGATTTCCTTTGATATGAGTTCTTTTCAGATCCTCCAAAGTCTAATGTTATATTCAAAGGCTTAAAGATACCAATTACACACTAAAAGTTTTACAGTTACAGGGTTGCTCTGTGTTGTGACTAGGCATTACCACATTGATTATATTCATAGGATTTCTCCTCAATATGTGTCTTTAATACACTTCAAGATGACTGGGCTGTGCAAAGGCATTACCACACTGTTTATATTCATAGGGTTTCCCTCAGTTATGAATTCTTTCATGCAAATAAAGAGCACTATGACGAACAAAGGCTTTCCCACACTGATTACATTCATAAGGTTTCTCTCCAGTATGTGTTCTTTCATGCCCTTGAAGAACAGTGTTTTGAGCAAAGGCTTTACCACACTGATTACATTCATAGGGCATCTCTCCTGTATGTGTTCTTCTAAGTACTTGAATATTATGGGGGCTGAGCAAAAGGCTCTATCACATAGATTAAATTCATAGGGTTTCTCTCCAGTAGGTGTTCTTTTATGCCTTTGGAAGATCACTATAACATGCAAAAGCTTTACCACATTGTTTTCATTCATAGGGCTTTTCTCCTATATGCATTCTTTCATGCAATTGAAGAGCATTGTGATGAACATGAGGCTTTACCACACTGATTACATTAATAGGGTTTCTCTCCATGTATGTTTTCTTTTATGTACTTGAAGATGACTGGACTGTGCAAAGGTTTTACCACATTGTTTACATTTCATAGGGTTTCTCTCCAGTATGTGTTCTTTCATGCTTTTGAAGAGTATTGTTTTGAGCAAAGGCTTTACCACACTGATTACATTCATATGGTTTTCTCTCCAGTATGTGTTCTTTCATGCAATCGAAGAACACTATTACAAGCAAAGGCCTTCCCACACTGATGACATTCATAGGGTTTCTCTCCAGTATGTATTCTTTTCATGTACTTGAAGATTGTGGGGCTGTGTAAAGGCTTTACCACATTGATTACATTCATAGGGTTTCTCTCCAGTATGTGTTCTTTTATGTACTTGAAGATGACTGGACTGTACAAAAGCTTTACCACATTGTTTACATTCATAAGGTTTTTCTCCAGTATGTGTTCTTTCATGCAATTGAAGAGCACTATGTCGTGCAAAGGCTTTACCACACTGATGACATTCATAGGGTTTCTCTCCAGTATGTATTCTTTTATGTGCTTGAAGATTGTGGGGCTGTGTAAAGGCTTTACCACATTGATTACATTCATAGGGTTTCTCTCCAGTATGTGTTCTTTTATGTACTTGAAGATGACTGGACTGTACAAAAGCTTTACCACATTGTTTACATTCATAAGGTTTTTCTCCAGTATGTGTTCTTTCATGCAATTGAAGAGCACTATGTCGTGCAAAGGCTTTACCACACTGATTACATTCATAGTGTTTCTCTCCAGTATGTGTTCTTTTATGTACTTTAAGATGACTGGGCTGTGTAAAGGTTTTATCACATTGATTACATTCATAGGGTTTCTCTCCCGGATGTGTTATTCTATGTAATTGAAGAACTTTCCAGTGAGCAAAGTCTTTTGCACGTTGATTATATCCATAAGGTTGTTTAACAGTATGTGTAGTTTCATGCCTTTGAAGATGACTGTATTGTGTAAATGTTTTACCACATTGATTATATTCATAGGATTTCTCTCCAGTATGTGTTTTTTCATGCCTTTGAGGAAGACTACATGCAAAAGCTTTACCACTCTCAGTATATTCATATGATTTCTCTCTAGTATGACTTCTTTCATGCCTGCAAGAATAATTGAAAAATTTAAAAGCTTTACCACATTCATTACATTGTTGAGTCTTTATATCTGCATGAATTAATTTTACAATTGGTCTAAATATATAGAGAACTGAGATCTTATCATTTTAGCATGTTGCTTACACTCATGTTGTTCCCCTGCATTAAGGATGGCTTTGCATATTTGAACATGCCTGTCATGGTAAGGACCTTTATGACCTGGCTCATATTTATGGCATCATATTTCTCTGAGGTTTTTCACATATTTGAAGAGAACTGGGAGAATTTGGACATTTACCTCACTTATTCTATTGATAAATTTTCCTATACTGTGAGTCATGCTACATGTTCAAAGTTAACCAGGACAAACAGAAGCATGTACACAGACAGTCCTATTACCCATAGGGCTTTTCTGTGGTGTATTTGTTGATCTATTCTTTTTTTTTAAAGAGGGACACAAGTCTCTTTATTTTTTTTTATTTTTTAAGATTTATTTATTATGTGTACAGTATTCTGTCTGCATGTGTCCCTATAGGTTGATCTATTCTTAATGAACCTGGAAAACCAATTGTTTGTAAACTTGAATCACATTCAACAAGTTTACTCAACATGGGACTACTACATATATTCTATGTTCTGAAATTGAGAGATGGGCATTGTTTCTTCCCATATCCTTATGTTCATAGAACTGGTATCCAGAGTGACATATGATATAACTATTAAAGAAAGAATAAAAACAAGAATATTTCCACATTTCCTTTACAGTTGGACTTTCTGTTCTTCATCAATATGTGGTATAGGGAATAATGTTTCTCTACAACGACTCCCCCCTCCCCTTAACTCTTGGCTCTATCTACCCATCTAACTTAAATTAGAAAAGACAGAACACCTGTATGAGTAAATATTCTATGGACTATTTCTTTATTACAAGGTTGTGTATATATTCTTATTACATATTCAGTGAGTATATCTTTTGTAATATGAAACTAAATGGATTGCCAGTTGTACAGCATAATTTGATGAAGTTATATTTCAAATGGTGATTTCTGCTAAGGCATTTTTTTTCCTTCCTTAAAAGAATGACTTGCAAACATAATTCACTTACCTACCATTGAGGTACATGTGTTTATGAACATTTAATTATCATCGATGCACTTTAAACTATGATTATTTACACTGCTTCATTTCACTAAAGCTTCCAGATAAATTATATATATATATATCTACAGGCCCATTTCTATCAGTTTTTACATGAAAATTACCTTCGTTGTTTTTGAGAACTTTGGCAATGTTCTTCAACTTCAAGATCTTCCCAATTGTAGTCTAAAATACAGGACAAGAAAAATGTATGAAATATTACAGGAAACTGAAAAATTTACATTACTATATTCACTGATCCTTACAACCAACTGTGATTTATTCACCTCACACTTCCTCATTCTCAATCAGAATTGCAGAAGAGCATCAATAACCAAGAAACAGTTGTCCCCTTATTTAAAATGTGAAGGAAAATTTATAGTATTACCAATAGCTGTGAGGTTCACATAGGTCTCCACCATCACATCTTTGTAGAGATTCTTCTGTGAAGGATCCATCAATGCCCACTCTTCCTGACTGATGTTGACATTCACATCATTATAGGTCACTGCATTCTAAAATATGTCATACATAAATATGTCATCCATATGAATAAAACAAAAGGCATGATACATCATTGTAAATGTATGCTTCTTTGACAAATAGCCACATAATTCTGGTGACTGCTACACATATTCTATAACTCAGACATTACAGTGAAATCATCAAGTTACTTCACAAAGAAACTGAATAGGAAATTTACATCTATTATTTCTGAATGCTTTGAATTGAATATCATCTTGCAAGAGAAATGTTTTTAACAAAGATAGAGAAACAAGCAAACACTTTACCAGTAACCGAACACACATCAGAGAAATTGCATGAACCATTACTAACAACAAAGAAGATTTTTAAGCTGGGTGTAATGGCTCATGCCTTTAATCCTAGAACTTAGAAGGTAGAGGAAAGTATGTGTGCTTCTGAGTTGAAAGTTAGCCTAGTCTATGTAGTCAGTTATAGGACAGCAAGAAGTAAATATTAAAGACCCATCTGCACTGTAAACTTCCAACAAATAAACAAAAAGATAAGATGAACTCAGAGATTGTTTTACTGAAGTTCCTACAAAGAGTTAAGCATTCACTCTAGTTCTGTATTCATCTTCCAGAAATTTGAATTACTCCATTTTAAACTGTTAATAAACTTTACTAAAAGGAACTGTGCATTTAAGCATTCACAAATAGAAAGATGATAATATTAGAAATATCAATATTGTTCATAAATAATCAACACAGGGAAGAAGAGAAGGCTCAGAAGTTAAGAGCTCTTACTGTTCTTGTATATAGAAAGATTCAATTGCCAGTACTTATAGGGGGAATCACACAACTGTTCATTATTCCAAGCTTGTGGGTTTTTAGACTCTCTTGGGTCTACTGTGAGGACCAGGCATACATGTAGTGGATATTCGTTTATACAGAAAAACGAATCATATTCATTAACAAACATCAAAACAAATACAATAAGCAAAAAGAATGCCACACAGAATGACTCAGAAGGCCCAGGCACTATTTCTGTCATGAATACTGCATCCTAGAAATGAATGATATCCTCTGCAAATTTCAAAATTCAAGATGGTGGGTAAAGCGCAGCAAAACAACATATGATTGACATGTACAAAAACATATACTCTACGCCCATCACACAAAATATGTATATAAAAATCCTTGAATGTTGGCCAATCTTTAATCTCAGTATGTGGGAGAAAGAGTCAGGTGAATCTCTGAGGTGGAGGCCAACCTGGTCTAGAGAGCTACATTTAGAATATTCAGGGCTACTCAGACAAAGTTTGTCTTCAGGAACAAAAATAAAAACTACAGAATTAAAAAAAAATCAGGGTAGTAAAAATGGCTTAGCATTGAATATCAATTCCTTCAGTTGTATCTTATCTAATTTAGTGACAGTATATATACTGGTGATGAAGTCATGACAGCACAAGAAGGAAGCTCCGTGATTCATTTCAACCACAACTTAGTAGAAACAGAAAAGGAAATTGGTTGAGGCTATCACAACCACCAATGAGATATTTCATCCAGAGAGATTCCTCCTACTAAAGGTTCCAATGGCAACCCAAAGAAAGTCACCAAGGAGAGACACATGTTCACATTCCTCATCCTATCTGGGAACTTATCATTCAATTGATTAGATCCTGACCCAGGTCACTATTGGCTCAGGGTCATCCATGGAAAAAAAGCATTTAGTCACTTCAATGATGCTCATAGTCTGCAACAGCCCTTACACTGTTCAAATAACCAAAATCTCTTTCAACACTCAAGACCAATTCTTGACTGTGTCATTGTATAAAAACAAAGAACATGTTAAATCTTTCCAACATACAAATGAAACAGAAAACCCATTCTCATTTCAAAGAGGAATTGAGACATAGTGAAGAAAGATAAAGGGAAGACTGAAACCCAGCAGGACAACAATCAAATCTAGTAGTTCTGTGTCAGACACATGCTTTATTTTCAAAGGGCTTAGATTTCTATCTCCCCACAACTTCCCATTCATCTCTCTCTTTGCAGCTAGTTCTCCATGAAAGATGCCTCATAGCTTAAGAATCTCAACATCTTATGGTCTCCAAATACAATCAAGATAATAGACGTCCTTGAAAAGAAAATGAATAAATCTCAAGTAAATTTATGAAATCACAATTAAACTATTGGAGTAAACAAATAAAAAAAATAAAGCCAATATAAAATAGACAAATAGTTGAAGGAAACAAATACAACTGTTTAAGACCTCAAATGGAAATAGAAAGAGTAAAGAAAACAGAAACTGAGGCTACTCCAGAAATGAAAAATGTAGGACTAAAAATAAGAAGTACAGAGGCAAGTTTCACCAATAAAATAGAGAAATGGAAGAAAGAATATCAGGCACTAAGGATACAATAGAAGAAATGGACACATCAGTCAAAGAAAATGTTCAATATAAAAATTTCTTGACACAAAACGACCAGGTAATCTGGGACATCATGTTTCAGGGACTATGTGGGTCCAGCTCCTCAAATAGTCTCACTCCAGGGTCCAGGAAGAATCTATAGCCAGTGGGTAACTTAATCTTTGATGACAGGAAATGAATCCATGTATACAAAACTTTTCATTCCATACACTTTATTCTTCTGAGTCAACTTTTGTTTGTACCGCTTCTATTCTGCTCTCTCATCTAGCATTTTTCTTGACTGATTTATATCTACATTTATGTGCCATCACCTCTAAATTCTATCTTAATTCTCTCATCTTAGTTCTGCCCCATCTAGGTTCTCATTCACCTAGTTCTTTTCTTTTTTTTATGCAAAGACGATAAAAGTTCAAAGGGACGCCAGGTACCGACATACTTTTATTAAGCAAACTTTACAACACTTGTAAACCACAGATAGTCTTGGTTTTTCCCATTCACCCTGCCTTGATAAATACACAAGCTCTCTTACAAAAATAATGCAAAAATGTTGACACCAATCTACTATGCCCCAGAAATCTGATCAACTCTTACCCAAAGTCAAGATAAAAAAAAAAAGCAGGCGGTTAACTTACTCCTGATTCTGATCACATTATTTCTCAAAATATGCCCTTAATTTCCAGCCAATGTCTCTGTTGTGGAGAAAAGATTATTTGTAGTCTAGCACTGATTCTCCTGAGGGGAGGCAAACCGGTCCCTTTAATCTCGAGCTCAGTGGGGGCAGCAGCCTCCCCCTGCACCAGCCTGCGGTGCGCACAACTTAACCCTTAGTTCAGACAGTCCTCGCGTTGCAGAACAGGTCCAGTGGAGAGAATACTACTTCCTCCTCTTCCCACCTTGGTGCGGCACACCTTTCTTCTTGCCACCGAAAGGGGGAGGCCTGGAATGCTTCTTGCGTCCCAAGCCTCCTTTCCTCTTCTCTCCCTGGCCCGGCGGACCACCTTTCCTCTTGTTCGAAGGTCCCTGCCGGCCCCCTTTCTCTTGCCCTTCTGGCTCATTTTCCTCCTCTTAGCGGCTCTTCTTGGTCCTCCTCCCTCATCTGCTTGTTGGTGGCCCTCGTCATGTCCAGCTGAGGCTTCTTGCTGTTCATGACTCGAAGTAGCTCCAACTGGTTCTTCTTCTCGGCTGCAAAGT
This sequence comes from Peromyscus californicus insignis, assembly GCF_007827085.1. NCBI lineage: Eukaryota > Metazoa > Chordata > Mammalia > Rodentia > Cricetidae > Peromyscus > Peromyscus californicus. Next base: position 120,141 of record NW_026294592.1, on the reverse strand, counting down.
CCCCAAATAGGAGCTGAAACTTCCTCTTCTTGCCGGTGCCCCGGGGCGCCTTCTCCTTGGGGAGGAGTTCCTGGAAGCGCCCCAGGAAGCAGTGAAGACCTTGGCCACCTGCATGGCATGACCCAGCTCCTCCTTACTCTGGTGTCCCATGGGGTGCAGTCCGGATGAGCTGGGCATCTGCGTCTTGTGCGCTCGGGCCAGGTTCCACAGCCGGTTCAGCTCCTTCTTGGCCACGCGCTCCTTCTTGGCCTGAACCCACTTGGCGAACTGGTCTTCCATGGGGCCAGCGCCCCAGGCACTTCCATCAGCCATTCCTTGGTGTCGTCCCAAGCTCGCTTGTAGCCCCAGCGGCGCCGCCACTGGCCACTCACCTCGTCTCCCAGGAGGTTGGTCTTCTTCTTGGGACGGATGCCCTTCAGGCGCGAACTGCTGCCAGCCGGTGAGTGGCCGTGGCAGGGGCAGTGGCTTCTCGCGGGGCAGGCGTGTGCCGGCTCCGGCAAGCGCCCTACCACCGCCTCCTCCACGCGCTGGGTCGGCAGCTGCCACAGCTGGTTGATGAGCAGCTGCGTGTTGTCCCGTGCCAGGGCCCGCTGCTCGGCCTCGGCGAGGGTCCTACCTGGCGCAGCACTGTCAGGGGTTGCGGTCCGAAACCAGCAGGTTGCCCAGATCAAACTCCAGCTCCAGCTCCTTGTGCACCGTGATGCGCACCTAAGTTACCGGACCACCTAGTTCTTTTCTATATTAGCTCCTCTCCCATCTCTTTCATCTTGTTCTTCCCCATCTGGTTCTTCCTCACCTTCCATCTTGTTCCTCTATTATTCCCTTCTAGCCCTTCAATCTAGTTCTTTCACATTTCAGTTCATTCCTCTCCAGTTCTTAAACATCTAGTTCTTCTATTCTCTTTTCTCTTCTCTGTCTCATCCCACTCTGGAAATAAAACTGTCCTTTTATCCCTTTGACCCTTGTCTCTCCAAGATATTGCTGCTCCTGCTGTTTCTGACAAGTGTGCTCAGACATTAGAAAACTTGGCTTGGCAACTTCCATCACAGCTAGATGTCCCTTAAGTAGGAAACCTTCAGTTCTGAGTTAATTGTGAAGGGTGGATCTAAAACTAGAGATAAGACCTTAGAAAGGAGAAAGTTAAACTTAATCAGCACATCCACCTGGTCTCCTCAAACAGATACTCTGCATGCTTAAGTCTGTTCTTAGAAAGTACAGAGCAGGCCGGGTGGTGGTGGCGCACGCCTTTAATCCCAGCACTCGGGAAGCAGAGCCAGGCGGATCTCTGTGAGTTCGAGGCCAGCCTGGGCTACCAAGTGAGTCCCAGGAAAGGCGCAAAGCTACACAGAGAGACCCTGTCTCGAAAAACCAAAAAAAAAAAAAAAAAAAAGAAAGTACAGAGCTATCCTGATAAGATGCTTTTGTGCTTCTGGGGATGGTCCTGGCTGGATTCTGCTAATGATGATAATGACAGAGGGCCTAAAATTCAGGATGCTGGCTAAGTTGCTGCACAGAAAGTTATCTAAATATTCCTTTAGTAGAGAGAAAATTGTACCTAGTGAATAGTGAAAAAACTGCAAGAGCACATGATAAATTCATAGCAGGAAACAGCTAATAATAAAAGACAATATTAACAAGACTCCTTGAGCCTCAGCCTGATCTTGTTCCAGGTATTAGCCTGCCATAATCAGCTGAAATCCTGCCTCATATATTTTGAAGGCTTGCAGCAATTATGCCAAGATCAAACCTATGAATGATAAAAATAGAGGAAAGAGATAAAACCCAGCTCCAATGTCCTCTAAATACTTTTAATAAAATTGTCTTAAAATTTTTTTTCCTAATTTAAAGAAGGTGTTGATGAAGGTATAAAGAAGCATTCAAAACACCAAATAGATTGGACCAGAAGAAAAAGTCCACTTGTCACATAATATAACCAAATCACTAATCATACAGAACAAAGAAAAAATTTTAAAACCTGAAAAAAAAACAAAAAAGATTAGCCTATAAAGGAAGACCTATGAGAATTACACCTCCCTTGTCAGTGGAGATTCTAAAATTCCTAAGGCCTTAGACACATGTAATGCAGGCTCTAAGTAACCACAGAAGCCATCCCAGATTACTATATTTAGAAAATTTTCAATCATTGTAAATGAAGAAAGTAAGATATTTCATAATAAAGTCAAATTTAAACAACATCTTTGTACAAATCCAGCCTTACAGGAGGTTTTTAGAAGAAAATACCCAACCTAAGGAAGATAACTACACACATGAAAACACAGTAAATAAATAATATCAAATAAGCAAAATCAAAAGAAGAGAAACACACAACATTAACACAAACACAAACTAACATACTCTCATACACATACCATCATCATCATAAGTAACAACAACAAAAACAACCAATTAAAAAGTATAAATAATAATTATTCCTGATATCTCTCAATATCAAATGGCTCAGTTCCTCAGTGAAGACACAGATTAACAGTATAGATTCACAAACAATCCATCCTTCCACTGCATAAAAGAAACACTTCAGCATCAAAGATGGATTACTAAAAGGTAAAGGCTGGGAAAAAAACATATTTAAAGAAATTGAAACTAAAGAGCAGGCTAGTGTACCCATTTACTATGTACCAAAATAGACTTCACACAAAAATTCATCAAAAGCGGTGTGGATTAATACTCCTTAGTCATCAAATATGACATTTCAACTATTAATATCTATGCCCCAAACACAAGGTGACCCACTTTTGTTAAAGAAATACTTCTACAAATTAAATGACACATTGACTCTCACACAGTTTTTGATAGTGGTAGACTACAATACCCACCCTCACCAATGGACAGATCATCCAGACAAAAACCAAATGGAGAAATATTGGAGATTATAGATTTTATAAACCAAATGACTCTTACATACTACAGAACATTCTACCCAAAGAAAAAGAATACACCTTCTTCTCAGTACGACATGGAATTTCTCCATAGTTGATGACACATTTGGACATAATTCAAGTCTCAACAGATGCAAGAAAATTGAAATAACTCCTTGCATTTTATCAGACTACCATGGATTACAGGTGGATTAAAAAAATAAAGAGAAAGCTTAAAAATTTATAAAAACTGAACAACACTCTACTGAAGAAAATGGATCAAGACAGAAATAAAGAATGAAATTAAAAAGTATAGAATTCAATAAAAATAATTACACAAGCTATCCAAATTTAGAGGACACAATGAAATTGATAATGAGGAAACTGTATAGAACTGAGTTTCTCCATAAAAAAAGAAAAATACTTCACACTATCAACTTAACAGCACACATGAAAGTACAAGAACAAAAAGAATAAGTATACCCGAGGAGTAGACATGAAGAAAGTATCAAATAAGTGTTAAAAATAAACATATAGAAAGAAAGAAAAATACAAGGATTCAATGAAACACGGAATTGGTTCTTTGAGGAAATCAATAAGACGGACAAACACTTATCCAAACTACCTAAGAGAAAATTAGTCCTAATTAATAAAATCAAAAGTGAAAGGGGGCCCATAACAACAGACAATGGGGAAAGCCAGGGACTAGTTCAAGGGCTGCAAATGATCGGGACAGGTGACACTCTTTGAAGAACTCTTTCAGCTCCACAGATATTTGAGATAGGCAACACAAGAGCTGGGTTGATGCAAAGGTCCTGTGAACTTGTGCAGCCCCACCTTGTTGCCTCTCTGGGCCAAGCCAACAGATCACCTACTAAACACATCCTCTCCCTGAGGATGGAAATTCCTCCAGTCCTCTCCTAACAAGCACAGCAAGCTCCAGATGTAACACCAGGCAAGTCCCTTTCAGACACACTCATAGAACATGCTCTAGGACATTCCCCATCTCTGGATATGCCCTTCCAGACATTATTTTTAGCCTCATGCAGAGGAACTGGAACTCCTATGAGGACTTCAGTTTTAAAGAAAGAGGAAGAAGCTGGGGGATGGTGGCACTTGCCTTTAATTCCAGCACTCAGGAGGCTGAGGCAGGTGGATATCTGTGAATTCAAAGCCTGCCTGGTGTAGAGAGAGTGAGATGCAGGAAAGACACAAAGCTACACAGAGAAACCCTGTCTCAGAAAAAAGGCAGAATGGAGAGTGTGTGGCCGCTAAACTGGAGAGCTGCTCTAAGATCAAGGCCAGTGCAGACAGAAGGACAGCTCATTTACTGCATCCATAGGCTGTGGAAGAGGAGAACTGGACCTCCAGAGCAGGAATAATACAGGAGCTAGGAACCCAAAGCCAAATCTGGCAAGGTAGACAGACCCCGAGCCCTTCAAAGAGATCTCAGGTGAAGGAGAAAACATGGCCAGTACACATACTAACTTAGAAGGTTTGGGTGGACCTAATGAAACCCTCTCCCTAGACCAAATACTCCAGGAAACTAATGACTGTTGAGGCGGGGAATTTTTTCCCCAAGGATAATTCCCCTAGTTGGTTATTCAAAAAAAAAGTGGTCTGCCATGGAATCATATAAAGAGAAGAAATACCCAGTGAACTCAGTATCTCATATATATTTACGTGCATATATATATATATATATATATATATATATATATATATATGCAATAGTAATAGCAAAAGATAAACAACTAATTTAATACAGAGTAAGTGAGGGTATGTAGCAGACTTTCTTTTGAGCAACCAACCTGCTCCCAAATCATGGCTCAGAGACTTTTCATTAGTTATGAATATTTCCTATTGGGCTGGAGAGATGGCTCAGAGGTTAAGAGCACTGGCTGCTCTTCCAGATCCTGAGTTCAATTCCCAGCAACCACATGGTGGCTCACAATCATCTATAATGGCATCTGGTGCCCTCCTCTGGCCTGCAGGCAAACATGAAGGCAGAACACTGTATGCATAATACATGAATTATAAAAAAGAACGAATGAATGTTTCCTGTCACACGGATTATGACACAATATGTGTATTCTGTCCTATCTATCCACCCAAAACATGCACACCTGAGAAATCTCTGCAGATCAGAAATTCCCTTTGTCCCCTGGAAATAAACTTCACCATATCACACTATTGTGGCTGATGGTAGCAGAAAAATAGAAGCATTCAAATCACATATTGCTGAAAGATGATCCACATCACCATCTTTACTACCAGTTTCTAAATCATTTGTAACATTTGTAAGACAAACGAGAAAATGGAGTGCAATGTTCAGAACTTCTAGAAACTGGAATTTTCCAATATGTTTTCCTACTACACACAAAAGGCTTGCCTGTGTGTGCAACTAGACAGTGATATTTCAAGCATAATATTCTCCTTCAGAGTCTCCCCATACCCAGGAAATCCATACACCGGGAGGCTCAGAAGACAAGGAGTACTGCTCAGATCACTACATGGATGAACAGAACCACAGTCTGGCTCATGGACCATCCAAGTCCCAGCAGAAATGACAGCTCAGCAGACCTGTTCTGAACATGCTACACTCACCATGGCATGGCTTATGGATTTCGTTACAGCTCCCTAGAGCAGAAGCAGAGGAGAATCCTGGGAAGAACCTGGAAGCTACATCCTGCTGATACTTCTGATATTTAACCCTTCCTGGAGTCCCTCATCAGCTAGCACAACTCAGCGAGGCCGCAAGGACATTAACAGTTTCCCTACCAGACGAGAAGAGATCAAAGGACTCAGAGAGAAAAAATCCTTCCAGGTAGTTCCTTCCACACTATGGTTGGATAGGACACCAGGGGATTTGGTAGTTTAGCAAAATCCTCCAATCTCCCAGAGCATTTCCTGTTCCTCTTCCAAGGCTCAGGGTCCTATGTGTGCACATTCCATTACACACTCAATGTCCAGTGCAGACAACCTTTTGCTTCATAGCTAGGAAGTCCTGCAACCAAACACAGGAAAAATTCAACCAGGAACTTGTTAAACAAAAAGAGGCAATGGATTAGAAAACAATGAAGGGTCTATGGGAGGGGTTGGAGGCAGGGCAGTGATAGATAATAATGTAAATATAATCTCAATTAATTCTGTTAAAAAGTTGAAACAGGCTTTATGGCCATGTGCTCCAGTGACTAGTGATTTGTATTAAAGCACACCAAGTACTACTCACACCATTTCTCTTGGGGTATACTTTTTAAACCGGGAAAACACAGTCATGATAGACCGGGACACACCATTTTTATCCAATTCTACTACTTAGGTTCAACTGGTGTAACTACTCTAATTTGGTTTCACAAACATTCAGTTCTTTATCCATACTGCTGATTGCCTGGGCATGGACCCAAGAAATGGCCAGTCAGAACATTTATTGATCCTGTAACATTGATTACTGCACTACTCACTACTAAGGACAACTACTATCACAGCAGGAAAGTTTTCACTCCTTCTTGCTCATCCCTCTTTCTGCTCTGACTACACCTGCTTGACAGCTGGTCAGTGAACTCAATTCTTACACAAGCCCTACTTCATTTGTAAATTCACAATAAAATCTAGAGAAGTTGGAGGATACTCATTCACTGGTCTATTTTTCCTTCCCACCAACCAGTCAAGGTCCAACCTGGAAGGAGTTGCAGGACTGTCTTAACAGCACTGGAAAACAGAGACAGGATTAAGTGTCCAAAGCAATCTCAATTATATAATGTAAGGCAAGCCTGAGCTACAGGAGATATTGACCTGAACCAATGGTTCACAACCTTTCTAATGCTGTGACTCTTTAATATAGTTTCTCATGATGTGGTGACACCCAAACTAAAAAATTATTTTCACTGTTACTTCATAACTGTATTTTTGTTCCTATTATGAATTATAATATAAATATCTGCACTTCCTGACAGTCTTTGGCCAGTCCTGTGATAGGGTCATTTGATCCCTTAAAGGGATCCATGACCTCCAAAGTTGAGAAGCATTGATATAAATAAATTCATAAACAAACATTAGGTAAAAAAATTTAAACTTGGAAAAACAGAAAAAAACTATTAGTAATGCACTAAAAGAAAATGAATATTAAAAATAATACTGATAATTGATGTTTTAAAATGATAAAAACAATTGAAAGCATATGTGGCTATACTGACTTTGAAATGAAGTAGGCACCTCCATGGTAGAGTGAATATCATTAATATGAGACTGTATGATTTTGTTCCATGTAAAATGTTAGCCACTGACTGCTATAAGCTAACAGAAAATGGCCTGGATCTCAATCCTCTCAGCTGACTTAACTGTGTCAACCAGAATTGAATATATCTGCATAGGAGAGTTCCCTAATTGGAAACTGAATACTTAGTACTTCAAGCTATCCTTCATAAACTGTACACCAGCCAATAGTGTGTGACTTCATTCACATGGAAGGAATTAATACATGCAGGGAAATTACAGAGAAAGTCACTCACCACACCCCATCAACCCTTCTTTGTAATGGAGACGCTGCAGCTTACTGCACTCTACTTGAGTCTGTGATCAATCTATTGCCTAGTCTAATGCCCCCTGCTGTGTACTCAGTGTCCCATTCCCCTGCCTGCAGGCCCCACCCCTGTCTGCAGGCCAATTCCACTCTTCCTCCTCTTCTGGTCTGAAGGAAGAAGCCATTTTCCACACACATTTCCTTTCCCTGTTGTGCAGTGGACAATTCACTATGTGACTCAAACTGGTAATTTTAGAACTCTGTGGTGGTGCAGACATGTAAACCAAAATTTAGGGTGATGAGTCAGGAGATAATAAAGACAATGCTCTGTGGGACTACAGACAGGGTTCAAGTCTACCTCAACCAATGTAGGAGACCTTGACTTAAAACTGCTTTTCAAAAAGACTGGAAATGCCTCTGTTCTAGAATTAATATAACTCCATGGCATACCAGGACTTAATGTTGGTTGTAACCCTGTAATGGTCTCTTGAGGTGCATGTTAGAGGCCAGTTTTTCAATGGAAGGATGGGCCTTTCTACTGGTTGTAAACCAGGGTTGTCTCCCATGTTATGGAATATAGCTGGTTAACCTTGGGGGAAAAACATTTACATCTTATCATACTAAGGTCTAACAAGCATGGTTAGCATACTACTTATCTTTGGGGTATTTGTGATGCAGCCCTATCTTACCTAAATTCTACTTTGTGACTTAATGTCCCCTGAGAACTGTAAAGACCACATACCATCAATTTTGCTACCATCAATTCTACTCTTCTACATCACAGTTTAGCACGGGAGTGCAACTTTTCACAGGAAATACTGTTTACAAGCTCCTAAAATTAATTCCGGTTGGATTCTAATTCTTAATGTTAAATGTTCAAAGTATAGAACTTCTGGAAGATAATGGAGAAACCAGGCCTCTTTGACTTTGGAAATCTGTGTTCCGTAGAAACAATACACGTGTGGTGCCAGCATTTCGCATTTATGTCAAAAAGGACATTTCAAAGCATAGTACTGCTCCCAGTGCTTTTCACAGATGCAGCCAGCAGAGTGAATTTATTCAGTGGCAGCCAGCCGGCCTCAAGAATTGCAAAGACTATGCAAAACCATGCAGGACAACAAATATCTACACTGGAGCATGCAGGATGAGTGGGACCATGCTGGACAATGCATGACGAGGCAAGAATAAGCTGAACTCTACATTTGACCACTTGCTCCCACCCAGCAAGAAGAGGACCCAACACACTGACTCCCATGACTCAAAGGAGCATTCCTTTGAGTCCAGGGATGGCAGCCCCTCACTCACCATGTTGTGGTTTTCCAGCTTGGCCATGCTCTCTGCTCCGTTTCCTGCAGCAACACTCGAGCTGCACAGCAAACAAAACTAATGGAGACAGATTCTCTTCAAAGCCAATACTGAGGCTGGTAGCTGGAAGGACACTGCACAACTTCTGACTGGCAGGTAGTCTGGGGAGCCTAATTGTCTAGTGGGGCCTGACTGACTAGAGCATCCCCCACATTGTTACATTATGCTTAAAGACACAGCACAAACATTCCTTATCCTACCTTCCACCCTAGGCCCAGACCTTTTCTGAACCAGCAGAGATTTGCATTTCAATAGCACTTGCCCCTGGCTCCAATAGCCAACTATGTGATCTTCCTGCTCTCCATAGGCACTTCCTCTTCATTCTCATGGACACAATGTGGCTAGCTAGTTTGTGCAGCCCACTCTACTGTGTGAGGAGGAGTGATTTCCTGCCATTCATATGGAAGGGCACCCAGAACATTTACAACTAAAGAGAGATTTAAGCCCACAAAATGAGAAGTTTGTTAGTTGGCTTGGGCCCAAGCAGGTCTTGAAGGTACAAGAAAGCTACATGAAGAATTTGCCCAAATGCCTATGGTCCCTATTCCTGTTACAATGCCTTCTGCTGTCAAGTATGCACCTATAGGATCATGGGGTATTCACTGTGATTGGGTGACAGATGAAGAGAAGACCTGGGTCAGTTGATGGTCCTGTACATTATGCAGGTACAACCCAGAAGTAGACAGTAGCAGCATTTCATCCCCATTTTTGGAAAGCCTAAAAGATATTGGTGAAGGGTGTAGGGGGCCCAAAAGAGCTTGACTACACAGCTGCCATGAAAGGATTAGGGAACCAGGTAATGCTGCCATGACAGGCTTACTGGTAAACAACAACTGGATCCATAAACTGACAGCATTCAAGGATCTACACAAAGACAGGCCAGCAACTAATGGAAAATACCTGACATTCCAAACATTACAAAAGAATATACCAGTATTGCCAGATGTCTGTGTGAGGGTGTCTGAACCCATAGACCTTGAGCTACCGACAGTTGTGATCTACCATTAGGGTGCTAAGAATTAAATCCAGATATTCTAGAAGAGTAGTCAGTGTTCTTTAACCACTGAGCCATCTTCCCAGCACTATCATTCAGTCCATTAACTACAGTTCTAAATGGTGGCTTTAGAACTTGAGTTTACTTTCTCCTTCCTTGGTGATTGGAACATTGATATTTGTGTTTCCCTGTTAATCATCAATTTATTTAATATTGGAATTTAATAGATTAAAGAATGAATGCATACTAGATTGAATAAATAGGTAGCATTCCACTAAGTAACAAGTACCTATCAACTTGATCCAACCAAATAACCTAATCTTGCCATGTATCTAAGGGCTATTAATATTTCATAAATTTTTCATCAGAAATAACATCCAACCTGATGTTTTACTGTTCCCATGTTCTTTAGCTTTATACAATATTAAAAATATTTTCTGCAAATGTATATGACCTGGTACTGAAGTATTTGCTAAGAATATTTCAGATGTGTAGAATATAAATTGAAAATTAGAACTTAAAAGTATAGAAATTGAATTGACTTGGAACCACAGTGTATTAGTCAGTGTTCTCCAGAGTAACAGAACTTATGGAATGAATCTCTCTGTCTCTCTGTCTCTCTGTCTCTCTCTCTGTATCTTTTCTCCCTACCTGCCTATCTATCCATGTATCATTCTATCAATATCTCTGTGTGCATATATATGTATACATATATATGTACATACATACACACATAGATATTCATATGGGGATTAATTGGAATGCCTTACAAGATACAGCTCAAAAATTGCAAGGTATGAATGGAAAGTTGATAAATCTAGCAGATGTTCAATCTCATGAGACTGGGTATCTCAGTATTTTTTTTTTTGCTGGACTCCTAAGGAAGTAGGCTTCAATGCTAGTTAAATAATGGATGTGCTGTCAAGGTGAGTTAAAACAGACAAAGAATTAATACATATCTTTCCTTTTTTATCTGTCCAGCAGAAGGTGTGATCCAGATTAAAGGTGTGTCTTCCAGCCTCAAATTCTGGGCTAAAGGTGTGTGTCATCTAGCCTCAGGATCTGGGTCAAACACACAGTTTTCTTCTTGCCTCAAGGTCCAGATCACAATTGTGCCTTGTATTTCTGAATCATAGTTCATTGCAGGTATAGTCAATTGAGTTGACAACTAAGAATAATAATCACATTCCACAACTTATCAACTTGACACAATCATATCTCCTTATGTCATGATTAGTTTCCAAATGAAAAACAATAACAAGGTCATAATTATGCCTAAACATACACAACTGTCCCACATAAAATCAGAACTGGGTTATATATTTAGCATAGTAGCAATGACTCTTGTGGACAACTCTCTAGTATCTCAAACTTACATCTGATAACTGTAGAGGCAATACAGACTCCATCTTAGGAAAAGGCCACCACCTAAGACTACCTGCTGTACTCAGTTCCAGGAAGGATCTCAGGAATGTGCCATGACAATTTGAACAGATACTGGGCAATTTACTTCTGTAGACATTCTGTCTGTGATTTATGGTGCTTGAATCTATCTTGATAATCCTACTGAGTAGGCCAGATAATCCTGCTTAGCAAGTTGTGGTTCCCCACCAAAAATCCAACCCAATGGTTTCAAATGTGCTTTCATGCTCAAAATCTAAACCAATAGTTTCAAAAAATCACCTTGCCCCATATCCCTTCTACCCAATCCCAAGTTGCCAAAGCATGTATTTCCCAGATTTTAATTTTCCCCTAGGAAAACTCTCTACCTCTGGGCTCACTGCTGCTGCCACATTTCCCTTCAGCAGGAGTGTGAAAGCACCAGATTCAAACCTGATAATACAAGGACCCTTATGTGTTTGTAAGGTGGTCTCTGTTTGTTTGTTTGTTTGTTTGTTTGTTTGGTTGGTTGGTTGGTTCTTTTGTGGTTTTTTGAGACAGGGTTTCTCTCTGTATAGTTTTTGTGCCTGTCCTGGATCTCACTCTGTAGAGCCTCAAACTCACTGAGATCCACCTGACTCTGCCCCGCAAGTACTGGGATCAAAGCCATGCACCACAACTGCCTGGCCATGATATTCTCTTAATTGATGTTGCAACATATTATAAGTATACTAAAAGAATATACAATTATCTGTACAAAGGCATTATTAACAAAATAAAACACATACACTCATTTAGTTATAATCCTCATTTCTGCAACTGGTCACATGACCTTAGATGGTATTTAGAACTATCTTCCTCTAGCACCCATTCTGTATTTCTTCCACCCTCTGCAAGCACTTCAGCACATCTGGTTCTTTTCCTGGAAGAGTGACCCATATCTTCATTCCTGAGGCATCTGTGCCCTTTGTCATCCTTCCTGGATTAGATTGTTGTAGTTTCCCAATGCCTTTAATCACAGGGCACAGTAGCACCAGGGGATGCCCCAAAGGATCTCCTGCACTCCAGACATAATCCTTCTTTCCTTCATTGTGGAGAGACAGTCCAATTTCTCTATGGTAATATGGATATATCGCCCATCATGATGATGTTATTCCTTTCTCAGTCTGTTGTTTTAAGGGCATTTGAAACTCAAAATAACCAGGGGTCAGTCTGAGTTTCCAGCTCAATGAAAATTTGTTGGGCCTCCTGGCAAGAGCACAACAGCCTCTGAACAAAAACTTCTGGGGCAGCAAAACTTAGTGTTGCAGAAACAGGCAGCAAAACTGTCCTAGTCAGTCACTAGGGGCAATAGTGAGTTGAACTATCCCCTTTACCAGTCCTTGATTACTGGACACATGGATCCTGGCTATAGGAGAAAATGTACCATATATTGGATACTGATTCAGAGCATACACTGCCTCCTGGAGAACCTTGCCCCAGCCCTCAAGATGCTGCCACCTAATTGGTACTGTAAGAGTATCTTCAACAGACCAAATTTCACTCCATCTTTCTATCTGGCCAGCTTCTTCAGGATGCTGGGGAATAAGGTAAAAACTGTGGATTGCATGTGTATGGGCCCACTGTAGTGCTTCTCTGGGAGTGTAGTGAGTTCCTTGGTCTGAAACAGGACTCTGGAATAACATGTTGGTGGGTAAGACATTCTGTAAATCCATTGAAGGCATTTTGTGAAGCATTACATGTAGGAAAGGCAAATCCATAATCAGAATAAGTTTCTACTCCAGTAAGGACAAAGAGTTGTCCTTTCTACAGAGGAAGTGGTCCAAGGTACTCAACCTGCCACAAGGTTGCTGACTGATCACCCCAGGGAATGGTGCCATATCTGGGGCTCAGTGTTGATCTTTGATGTATTGTTGTTGGATGATCTGGCACTCAGCAGCAGGTATACCCAGGACACCCTTGGTGAGTGGAAGACCATGTTGTTGAGCCCATGCATAGTTCCCATTTGTACCATCATGGCCACTTTGGTCATGATCCCATTGGGCATTGACAGGAATGGCTGAGGAGAGAGGCTGACTGTCCACAGAAAGTCATCCTATCTATTTGATAACTAAACTTCTTCTCAGCTGAAATCACCTTTTGGTGAACATTTACATGGGACACAAGTGTCCTCACATCCTTTGCCATGTGTAGAGATCTATGCACATACTTCTTCCTCACATGTCTTTCTCTTTTTAACCTTGCTCTTTCCAAGTCACTGACCACCCAGCCAATCCATTGAGTATGGCCCATCAATCAATGAATAGTTGTACATTAGGCCATGTCTCCTTCCAAACAAACTGTATGTTCCTGTGTACTGTCTGAACTTCTGCTTACAGTGAAGATTTCCCCATCACCAGTATCTTTAAGGTTTGTCCTAGAATGGAGTTGAAATGCTGCAGCTGTCCACTTCTGAATGGGGCCTGCATGATGTAGAGAACCATCAGTAAACCAAGCCCTAGTCTTCTCTTCCTCAGTCAACTAATCATAGGGACACAACCCATGAGGCTGGAGGTGCATGCTTGGAAGCAGAAGGCATTGTAACAAAAGTAGAAACCAAAAGCATTTGGTCAGCATGTCCTTTTTTATGACTAGGTGTGTACAATAACACCTAGGTCATGATGGGCAGTTCAGGTTTCATGGTAAGGTGGTGGCCCACTATGAAATATTCACTTTTTCCGAGTTGGTGGTATTAATGGCTTGTGCTCACATGCATGGCCATGTTTATTTTTGAAAATGATTCTATGGGCCCCAGAGGCAGAGACCTAAAATACAATACAATATCTACTAAAAAAGACTTTAGTAGATATTGTATTGTCTCAATTCTTTAATGTTCCTTTTCTTGTATGTTATTCAGTTTTGTTCTTTTCCTCTGTGTGTGTATGCATGTGTTTTTTTGTGTGTGTGTGTATGTAGACTATGTAGTGCAGGGTTTATGACTCACAGTGATCTTCCTGCCTCTGTGTCTGGAATGCTGGTACTAAAAGAAGGCACTACCACACACAGCTTTAAAAATCATTTTTATGGTCTAGTCTCCTCTTATCCTGGCTAGGGAGGCCAGGAGATGGTGTCAGAACCCCTGATGCTGGAATTACAGATAGTAGTGTGCTTTTTTGTGAACTAGGAATGGAACCTGGATGCTCTGAAAGAATTTTCAGTGCCCTTAGCTGCTAAGGTATTTTTCCACACTAAGTTTTATGTTCTTGATTAGGTTTTCTGTCCAAGTCATCATAGTCAGTCTGATGATGATTTAAAATTAAATTTTCAGCCATTTGAGAGAATTAGCCTCAGGCAGGGATGAATTCCCTGACTGTTTATCCCATACAATGTGGTCAGCCCATTATCAATATATATACAGCCAGCAAAAATGGATGCAGCAGGTGGTATTCATGTATTCTGCAAACTTATTTACCTATACCTAACAAGGAAGAAGTTGGAAGGGATTTGGGAAGGCATGAAATGAAGAGATAAGAGGGGAATGTGATGTCATATTTTTTAATTAACAATTTATAGAAATAAATTTTAAATAAAAAGAGGGACTTGATAGATGGCTCAGCAATTAAGAGCACTGGGTTTTTTACAGAGGACCCATGTTCCATTCCCAGGATCCGTATGGTAGTTAACCTTTGCTACAACTCTAGAGAGACATCCCCTGACCTCTTATGGCCTCTGTAGGTATTTTCCGCAGACATATACAGGAAAAACACCTGTATAAATATTTTTTTAAAAAGAAGTAGAAAAATGAAAGAATGGAATTCTCTACAGAGATACCATAGCCATGAGACTAACAGAAGCCAGGGCTAATTAAAATGAAATCTTCTGGTCTTGCTTGGAAGCACCTGTGGCCTTGTAGAGAGCCAGCCTGCAGAGAGGCAAAGTCAGCTTTCTTCTGACTATAATAAAAGTCATCATAATCATTCATCTAGGAGCAGAGTACACAGTGCTGTTAGGTGACTTTTCTTTGATGTTTTCTGTATTTGTATTCTCCATCTTATATATCTGTGAGAATTGTCACATTGGTAGTTATCTTTTAGAACAAAAATCAAGATTAACAGGTAGTCTCCAAAGGAATCTACATGCAGAGTGTCATTTCCTTGACTTTCAGGTAAGACCTTGTGGTGTAAGATGAACATGCCAGAGGCATGTCAAGCCAAAATTTTAAGTAATTATATATGTTTCTGCATGACGTTCAGGCAAGAATGTTGCTTAATTTCTCTGCTTTTACATTGTGATCATGAATAGAAATGTATTTGTTTAATTGAGCATAACTAGGAAGAGGGAGAACTCTACATGAACATGTCCAGACTCCCTCAGGAAAATCAACATGCTTCCTTTTTTTATGAAAAGTGTTGTTTTGGAAATAACTTTCATGCTGTCTTGCCTCTAGTAGATAAGAAATTCTTCTCATTTCATTTGTCTTGTCTCTTGTGATGGATATCTTCAATAGTCAAACTGACTACCTTTGTAACTAATTAAAACCCCAAGATTTGTATACATGTGTGAGGGATTATCCTTAAAGGTTTTAAAGTTAACGACCTATCTTTAATCCAGATAATTTGAGGTAATCAATCCACATTTAGCTGCGTGGTGGCAGTACACACCTTTCACCCCAGCACTCAGGAAGCTGAGCCAGTTGGATTTCTGAGTTTGAAGCCAGGTCGATCTACAGAATGAGTTCGAGGGATACACAGACAAACCCTTTCAGAAAACTCAAAAGAACCAATAAACAAGAGTAAGGAGCCAGGTGTTCATGGTGCATGCCTTTATTCCCAGCACTTGGGAGGCAGAGCCAGGCAGATATCTGTGAGTTCAAGGCCAGCCTTGTCTACAGAGTGAAATTCAGGACAGACACTGAAACTACAGGGAGCAACCCTATCTGAAAACAAAACAAAGCAAAACAAAAACAAACAAACAAACAAAAAACATGGAATAAGGTCCACCTTTATTCTGGGTAGCAACTCTTGGTGACAGCCTACATATATGAAAGACATTGAAGGAGGAAGCTCTCTGTCTGCTTCTGCTTGCTCTAGCTACCAAGTTTATTCCTTTACTAACATTGGAGCCTACTTCCTTAGAATTTTGGTGTATCCTGAAGACCAGGTGAGACATGGACTGAGGAGCTACTGGACTTTTCAAATTTCCATTGGTAGACAGCCATTGTTGGACTAGCTCAATCACAGCATGTGAGACATTGTAATAATTCTACTTTCTCCACACATAGAGAGATTCTTCTCCCAGTTCTATTGTTAATATTCTAATCCTGCCCCTTGGCACCATGCTATGTCCTGACATAGAAGCTTATTCTTAAGGGAAAATTCCACCCATTTCCCGCCTCTCTCTCCTGCTCTCCTCCCAGGAAGTGTGCACACCCTCAGACTTCTCACTCTTTCTCCCCCTCTCTCTTTCCCTCTTTCTCTTCCCCCACCAAATAAACCTCCTCACTGAGTTTGTCTGTATGTCGCCTTTGTCTGTCCACAGCTTTGGGGCACCTTGGCTCTCTACCTGCCAGAGCCTTCTTTATACAATTCATAACACTATTCAAGTACAGAAGCTTGAATAATGCAGTGTTTGTTTGTTTTTCCCACTGCCCTAGGAGAAAGATGTACTGAATAATAATAGTGCTTATAAACACATTCTTACTTACTCTATCATGTTTTAAACATTCATCTTTCCCCGAAGCTTACTCTTTATTATTATTTAATTTGCCAACAGTTTGCTCTCCATTTCAGAAATAAAACTCCTAAAGCAATGGAGCCATCATCCCACTTTCTGATGGGAGGAAGACCTATTATCTTGTTTGTGATCTACTTCCTGCTTTTCTTTCCTGCTTGTCTGAAGTTCTTGTGACAGCTAGGTAAAATGTACCTTCAGTTCACCTGACATTAATGTGAAATCACAAAAAAAAATATTTTATGTCTTTATATTTCACTTTAGTTGTTAAAATTCTGGGCACCCTTCCACCTGAGGGACAGGGAATCACTCCACCCCACATAGTCTAGTGGGCTGTACAAGCTAGCCACACAGTGTCCAGGAGGAAGAAGGGGAAGTGCCTACTGAGAGCAGAAAGATACCAGGGTCTGCTATTGGAGCCAGGGGCAAGTGCTATTGAAATGCAAAGCTCTGCAGTTTCAGAAAAGGTCTGGGTCTGTGGTGGAAGGCAGGATCAGGAACCATTGTGCTGTGAATTAAAGCACAGTGTAACCCAATGGGAGGTGCTCTTGTCACTCAGGCCTCAGTAGCCAATCAGGCCCTCCAGGGGACCTGCCATTCAGAAGTTGTGCTGGGTCCTTCCAGTGGCCAGCTTTAAGCTTGGCTTTGAAGAGAAACTGGTGCCAGCAGTTTTGTGAGCAGTGCTGTGAGAGTTTATGCAGGGAGCTGAGCAGAGAACATGGCCGAGCTGGAAAACCACAACATGGGGAGTGAGGTGCAGGAGCCAGTGTGGTGGGTCCTTCTCAGACCTGGGTGAGATCCTTCAGCCAGAATCCCTATCCTGTGAGGTCCCTGTGGTCCTTGAAACTTCCTATTTACAGGGCAGGCCTCTGGATATCTCTTCTGTGTGGGCCCCATCTGTTCACAGAATTGGGAACAGGGAGCTGTGTGTAGAAACATCCTAGTAGTCAGCTTAAACATGCTTTTACTGCACCTATGGAAAGCAGGTTGCCAAACTTGGAGAGGCCTAGTTTCTGCAGTACCTTCTAGAGCTTCAGCACTGTGTGTTTAACTTTCATGTGTAAGATCCATTTATAGTTAATTTTGTGAAGGTTGTAAAAGGCATCTCATTTGTTGGGTAGCACTCCACCCCTAAGGTGTGAGAGAGAAGAGTTGAACTCATGATATAAAGGATTTACTAATTCTTAGGAGATAGTGAGTCTCCCAAAATGAATTTAGCTGAGGAAGGACTACAAAAAACAAACAAGCAAACAAACAGCCAGGTGGTGGTGGTGCATGCCTTTAATCCCAGCACTCAGGAGGCAGAGCCAGTCAGATCTCTGTGAGTTTGAGGCCAGCCTTGTCTAGAGAACAAGATGCAGGACAGGCACCAAAACTACACAGAGAAACCCTGTCTCAGAAACAAACAAACAAACAAACAAATGAATAAATAAAAGAAAATAAAATAAAAACTCAAACATAAGAGTATAGTAGGCAGCCCTGTTGGAGAGTAGGACAGAAGGATACACCTTTGTTCACCAGGATCATCCAGACATTTGGCTTCAAACCATTACAAAGGAGCCATCACTGATTTACAACCAGCCAAGAGGCATAACCAGCCTAGATGCCATATCAAAGAAGGGAACTCTAACAAGCTGCTCATTGAGGCATTACAGAGTCATAACTAACCTTAAATCCTGGTATGCCATAACATTCCAGTTTTCTCCTTGAGAGCAGCATAGTTCTGCCAGATGGGCAATATGATACCAGGTGACAGCTATTTGAAAAGTAAAACACTAGCTGACCAGTGGGGGTACACACCTTTAGTCCCAGCACTCACTCAGGAAGTAGAGGCAGGTTGATCTCTGTGTGTTTGAGGTCAGCTTGATCTACAGAGGTATGTCTAGGACAGACTCAAAAGTTATACAGTGAAAATATGTCTCAATAAACAACAACAAAAATGCATAAAGCAAACAGAAAAATAAAACACTGTTGTGTAAAAGACTGCCCTGATCCAGCAAGGTTTTCCTTTGGGCCCTCAGGCAGGGATTAGGAAAATTCTTGGGAGATCTAGTAACAGCCTGGGGCCTAGGCCTTTGGAGCTCTCCCTAAGGGTCTTATGTATTGATGATTAAACCGAGCTCCTTCCCTAACCTGGGAATAGACTTTGGAGAAATGGCAATGGTCTGGAACCTGGGTGTTTGTGGTGGGGTTGCTTCAGATCCTGAGAAACCAACTCTTTCTACTATGTGGGTCTATGGTTTTCCTTCCACAGAGTGCTGTGGGCTTAGTCAGTAATATTCTTGAGATACCCTGTTTTCCCTTGTGCAGCATGGTTTAATTAGCCTCATCTCTGAGTCTGTTCCATTGTATGATACTTTCTGCTGACTTCCTAGAATTTTACCATTTCCTTCCATGTTTCCCCTGGAAGTAGTACAAAGGTGCTATTCTTCTTAAGAAGCTTAGTTGACCCAAGACATAGCTTGTGCAAGACCTCCCCATACCAGCTTTTATCTTTTCTACATTATACTTTTCCTCCATTTCTCATCCCTTGTGATAATCTCGCAGAACCACATCACTGAAGAAGATTCTGCTGTTTCACATCACTGGGGTACTTAAGAAACAATTTTGGAAATATTTTTGCTGTGTAAGTCTCCCATCTGTCTAAGAAGGTAGACTTGCAGTCTTCTGTCCCTAATTAAATTGTTCAGTGTATACCCTGGAACCTGAATCTAAATGTCCCAAGGTTGATAGAATATGTGGAATCCAAAATCACTTCTAGTCTGGCTCCTCTTTTAGCATTAGCTGGAGATGGATACAGGCTATCATTAAAGAGATTTTTTCATTTTTAATCTCTGAAGTTTATGAAGTGATTTCTCCTTGGGAAGGCATGTTAATTCTAGAACACAAGTATTTTGATCCTGCTAGAAAAATGTTTCTGAAACAAGCTCTCTTATGTTGACACAAGTGGCCTTGGTCCCAATTTGTTGCTCTCTATGGCAATGACTTTTCCTCTCCTCAATATTACACATTAAAAATCTTAAATTCAATGAGTGTATCACCTCAGAGTTTCAAACTTATCCTTTTGAGTCATGCATTTGAATATCCATTGCAGTAAAAGGAAAAGGATTTGCATGTGGAGCATGGTTTCTCCCTTCAGACCAGAATAGAAGGAATAGTTTGTTGTGTACACTGCTGGAGGAAGCAGGGTAGGCAGTCAGCTTCTGGAGTCACCATTATTTAAGAGGATCTAATTGTAGCAGGGGGAGAGATTTTGTAATTTCCCAGTATGTACTAATTGATGTCTTGTGAATGAAGACAGACCAGATTGATTGGTGTACAATTTGGCAAGATCAACTTTCACCAAAGGATATTGAATTTTTCATTATGCAATGCTCCTGTGCAGATAGTTTCAGTCCTGCTTGGCACAGTTATGTCTGCTCAGAGGTATGAGAAAAAGGCCATTGACTGTAACTATGTGTATCAGGTTACAGATCTCAGCAGTCAACAGGTGCTTATTAATGACATTCCCTCTACTAGAGAAGGTCCCACTCTTCTTTCAAGTCAATATACCTAAGTGTTTTATCTTTAAAAAATACATTACTTTATTATTTCAAAATTTAGCTTACTGTTATGATTTTTAACATTTTTTAAAGTGTATTACTGTCCTTATCTATTTGTTTCTGTTCTTTAATGTTTCTAGGTCAATAATTATTTCATTTCTGTCTCTCAAGAGCTGTTGACTATTGATTTCTGTGTGGTGCAGTGTCCCCTGTAGCCCAGGCTTGCTTCATGGTATGTAATGGTGATTTGCTTTGAATACCTATTCCTGTCTCATGCCCAGTGATGGGAAGAGAGTTCTGCAACACCTTCCAAGCTGGGTATAGTGAGAAGGGAAAATGGACCAGTTAATTAGTGTCCACCAGTCTCTCTGGTTTTTGTGGGTGACAAACAAATCAACAGAGACATGTCCTAAAATTGATTTAGCTGATATAGTGACTGCAGAAAGGTGGGGCCAGGAAGGAGGGTGAGAGCTTACCTGCTTCAACAGTAGTTGAGATTAGCAACATGGAGTCATGTAATCAATTTTAGATTCTCCATATATGTCCTGACTGCCCATTTCTTGGGGTCCATAGACCAGATCATTCAGTAATCTGGATAAAGGACTTACCTTGTAGCACAATGAAATTACTGTCGTTACACTTGTTCAACCAATATAGAAGATCTGGGTAAAATGGTATGGCCTTGTCTAACAGGACTGCTATTTTCCTTGTTTATGATGTATAGCCTCAGGAAAAAAATGCATGTGAGTAATCTTTGGTTTTGTCACACAAAAACCTCTAGTATCTGAAATATGTGGTCAAATATTCTATCCCAATTTTTCAAAATATTTATTTGAGATTATGACTATGTCATGTCCATGGTCTCTTTCCTACCCACAAGCCTTACAATTGACCACTAGTTGTTTTCTAATTCATGGTCTATTTTTCTTTAACAGTTACTCAGTAGCAACAGTTACTGTTTGAATGTGACCTGTGTTTGGCTGGAGGACTTCCCAGCTATGAAGTAAAGAGTTGCCTGTACTGGACAGTCAGCGTGTATTTGTACAAAAAGGACTATGTATCTTGGAAGGGGAACAGAAATTGCTTTGGGAGACAGGGAGTTTTTCTACTACAATACAAATATCCCAAATTAGTGCCCTGTCTCCCCTTAGTATGGAAGGGCAGAGCTGAGAAGGCCTCTGCTTTTTATGTCATTTGATCTCTGATCACTCAGAAGGGGGCTGCTACTTTCCTGAGTCCTGGTTCAGTAGCTTTAGCTAATGTGAGGCTTTGGGAAGGCTTAGTAATTGGGTGTACCAATGGGACATAGCTGGTAGGTTCTTTTCCAGATGTTCCTCTGGGTCTGTTATAGGGAGCTGTGAGGGAGAATACAAGCCATGCTATGATGAGTGTGGGGACCACTGACCCCAGATCAAGAGGAACAGTTCTGCTGCGCTGTCAGAGCTTCTGTGACTTTGAGGGACCATGAGCCAGACTAGTTCTGTTGGTCCCTGTGGTGATCTGGGAAATGGCCCTTCTTCTCTGAGACACCTGAGTGTGGATTCTGTGAGGAGGGGGAGACTCTGCTGTCCTGGCTATGGGAGGCTGTGATATATGTAATATATTTGCATGTTGTTAGGCAGGTGGATAGAGCTGATTCCAGATCATGTGCCATAACCCATGTGGCAGGAAATAGTCATTAAATTATTCTGCCTTTTTTGTGATTGGGCATCAGTTTGGCTGGATTTACCTGGAACCACAAGAGTACATGAGACTTTGCAGAGCCATAGCAGGAGATTACCTCCACTTGACAAGAGAACCTGGAGTTTGAAGTCTCTCTGTTTAAAAGAAATGTCAGTAGTAGCTGGAAGGTCAGAAGCTTTAAAGGTAAGTTTGAGATGATTTTGTGGAATCTGTCAAGTCTGTGTTAATTTCTATACACATAGAATTGTAGGCAGCTGTAACACTGGTCAAGATCACACTTTTCCTGGATGAGTTTCCTTTGGTCTTTTAATTAATTATAATTTGACTATATTTTCCTGCTTTTGTTCTTGTCTCTCTAGCTCCTTTATTCTTTCACAAATATTGTACATATTCTTGATTGTTGGAGCTTTGTGGTAAATAAAGAAGTCACATGGTGTCAATATTACTTTTTCATGATACTGTTGAGCATTCTGAGTGTTTCCACTTTGCATAGAGAATTAGAACCAGGAATCCTGTCATAAATTGTTGAGGCATTTCTTTGTATTACATTCAATTCATGATGCAAATTTACCATATAAAAACCTCTTAATATTGATGCATTATGTTCCCATCGATCATTTGTTTACTTCCATGTTATCAGAATTTTCCCTGGGTCCTGCCATGAGCAAATCCTTCCAAGAGTCTAGGGGAAGATGCTATGTCTGGTGTGGGGTTATCTGAGGTCAAGGAATCTATGTACACCAATTTATTATGTCTGTTTACTTTATTTCTCTATAACAAACCTCTTTTTTGAGACAGGTCTTTCCAGTGTAGTTTTGGTCCCGGTCTTGGATCTCTCTCTGTAGACCAGGCTGGCCTCAAACTCACAGAGATCTGCCTGCTTCTGCCTCCCAAGTGCTGGGACTAAATGTATGTGCCACCACTGCCCAGCCATAACCAACTTCTAACTATATAGCTTCAGTTCTGTTCTGACACTCAGTTCTTCTCTATCACTTCCTATTCTGTCCTCTCCTAGCCATAGTAATAGATAAGTACATATGCTGTGAACCTCACTTTCATCTTCCATTCCTCTGTCCTCCATCTTACATTCATCTTCCCATCTCCTGATCTGATTCAGATCCATCTACAGTCTTCAGAACTTTTTCTTGCTCCTTACCCTCAGCCTGACCTAGTCTTCCTTATCATCTACAGAAACTCTACCTTCTTCTCCTCTCCCTGGCCACATGACTCTGCCTGGATCAGAAATTCTGCTAGTCTTTACTTCACCTGGGTATGCAAAAAATCTCTTTTGTTTTCAGCCAATAGCTTTGCCATGCCACTAGGCCTGAAGGAAAGCAATGGTCTGAGCCTCATATGTGCAAGAAACAAAGCTATGAATCTACAGTCTGCCTGTCTCCTAGGCTCTGTAGGGGTGCTACCTAGAAGATCAGCAGTAGGTATAAGATTGTATTGTTTGCCATATGTCCTAGTAGTACATGAGTACACAAGAAATTCATAGTAAAAGACAGCTGATATACTAAAAGCTAAATAACACCAAATATTCACTGATAAATGGTATCCCTCTAGAAAAAAATTCCTTGAACTTTCTAGGTATAGCTTTATTATATACAGCTGGAGGTCTATAATATATTCTTGTGGCTTGCAACATAAATTTCGGTTTTATTGTTGTTAATCTGTAGAAGTCTTATTTTATTGGATAAAAAGTAATATACGGCTGGGAATGTGATAAGCATGTATTCTTCTGGGGGATAACCTGAGTTCATAGCCCAATATCTAAGTTGGGAGGCTCATAACCACCTGCTACTCCAGAATCAGTGGATGTGACACACTCTTTTCTTATATGTCACCTGCATATACATAGAGGACATTCTTCCTCATACAAACATACACAAAATATGGAGATAAAATTTTCAAAAGTTCTTGTGACTCATAAAGCAATCAGAGCAAAACAATTTGCTTTAGGTGTGCAATGCAAATCATACACTGTTTCTTTAAAAATCTGTTATCTTGCCGGGCGGTGGTGGCGCACGCCTTTAATCCCAGCACTCGGGAGGCAGAGCCAGGCGGATCTCTGTGAGTTCGAGGCCAGCCTGGGCTACCAAGTGAGTTCCAGGAGAGGCACAAAGCTACACAAAGAAACCCTGTCTCGAAAAAACCAAAAAAAAAAAATCTGTTATCTTGTATTTGGTTTGGAGAAGTTTTCATTTTCTCACTCTGATGGAGACTTACAGATAGTCATCAGTCATAGGAAACAAAATGGTGCCTAAGTTATCCTAAAATTTACCTCATTTTTATTATAAGATAATTAGATCCTTTTAGTAATTAGAACTATTTTCTAAAAAGTTAAAACATCAGAAAGCTTCATTCAAATCTCTCCAGCTTTGACAGAAAAGCTCTCCTCTCTCAACCCATTTTCTATTATTTCCAAAGACAAAACTAGAGTGCATTGTGGCTAATTTTGTTAAGAATATGTTCCTGTTTAAGGGACAGTGACATGTATTTGTAGATAAGTTTTTATGTCAAGTTTGATCGGTAGTGCCATCTATGTTGTTGATTTTATTTATTGTCATCTAGATGTATTGTTTCTCTGGAAATTGATGGAACTTCACCAATATTTTTGCAGAATATTTGCTATATGATGTTATGGGTGTTTTGAGTTTTTGTTACTTCAAAAGTTTCTGTGCAGAGACAGTTTTAGTTTTCTTTTGTTGATCTTAGAAACTCACTTTTCATTTCTAGACAAATCTGTATTTTCCAGTTGTTGCCACCTTCATGTTTAGGTTTCTGTTGCTTAAGTGATTGACGTGGTTAATGTTTGGGGTTTGTGTGGGTTTTTGTTTTGTTTTGTTTTGTTTTTCAGAACAGGGTTTCTCTGTGTAGCTTTGTGCCTTTCCTGGAACTCACTTGGTAGCCCAGGCTGGCCTCGAACTCAGAGATCTGACTGGATCTGCCTCCCAAGTGCTGGGATTAAAGGCATGCGCCACCACCGCCTGGCTGGGGTTTGTTTATTTAAAACCTTCTAATGTTATTGTCTCTGCCTTAATTGGCTTCAACTGTCAATGTTATATAGCCTTGAATCATCTGAGGAAACATCAATCGAGGCTCTACCCAGATCAGAATTAATAGTTACTATGTTTGTGAGAAATTGTGTTCATTGGTGTGGGAAAGCTCTTCCACTAAGGTTTCCATGTCCTAAGTAAGTGGTCCTGAGATGCTTGAGAGATCTAGCTTAGGACATGACAGTGACCAAGCAAGAGAGAATTCCAGTAAATGCAATTTCCCCATGGTTTTGCCTTCATTTCTTAGCTTCTCTCCTAAGCTTCTACAATTGTTGATTAGATCTGGCAATATCAGTCAAATAAACCTGCTCATTACCTGAGATGCTTTTGATTAGAGAATTTAACCACAGCAAGAAACAAGTAAGTTGAATCAAAATGTGATACACCAAAAATAATTTTGTTGCCAAGTAGAATGTGGCAATGTGGTCTTTTGGAGGAATGTGGAAGACAGTAGGACTTTAGATGGCAAAGCCATAGAAAGCAGCATGCAGAGTTTAATTGGCTATATTTTTATAGAGGGGATATGGAAGTTTTTAAAGTATTGCAGACCGTGGAGCTTGAGGTTATAGGATTTAAGTGGGAAATAGATTCCATGAATAATTTAGCTAGAGGTTATTTGTACAATACTATGTTCCCAAATCCTTCCTATTTTCTTCATTCTCTGAGAAATCGAGTAAGGCAGAATTAAAAAGTGATTGGCTGATTTTTTGGACAAAGCATTGATTCTGTTGGGTGTATATTACTGGTGACTGAATCTGGTTTCCAGTGGAAAAGAAACAAGTGGTGCAGAAACAAATAAAAACTCAGTGTTCACATCCCTTTTTTTCTTTTTAAAAAACTGTATTCTTCTCTAATCCAACACATAGAGAAAAACAGCATGAGATAGTATCCAATGGCAGTTGGATGGTGAAGCAGAGGCAGGAAATTTCAAGGTGTTTAACACTATTAAAGAGAAGGCCCACCAACAGTGGAAGAACATTCTACTTGCTCTGCATTCTCTCCAACATAAGCTGTTATTAGAGTGTTTTAATCATAGCCATTCTAGCAGGTGCAAGATGGTGTCTCAGAGTCATTTTGATTTACATTTCCCTGAGGACTAAGGATGCTGAGCAATTCTTTAAAAGTTTTTCAGGTCATTTGAGATTCTTCTGTTGAGAATTCACTGTTTAATTTTGTCACCCATTTTTTAACTGAATTGTTCAGTATTTTGATGTATAGTTTCTTGAATACTTTATATATTTTAGAGATCAACCCTCTGTCAGATGTGGGGATGGTGATGATCTTTTCCCATTGTGTAGGCTGTTATTTTGTCTTATTGATGGTATCTTTGCCCTACAAAAGGTTCCTGAGTTTCAGGAAGTCCCATTTATTAATTGTTGCTCTCACTGTCTATGCTACTGTTTTTTGTATTTAGGAAGTGATCTCCTCTGCCCCTGCTTTCAAGATTACTTCCTACTTTCTCATCTATAAAGTTCAATGTAACTGGTTTGATGTTGTGGTCTTTTATCCACTTGGGCTTGAATTTTGAGTAAGGTAACATATATGGATCTATTTGAAATCTCCCACACGTTGACATCCAATTATGCTAGCACCATAAAGAAGATGCTTTCTTTTTTCCATTTTAGAGTTTGGACTTACTTGTCAAAAATCAGATGTTCACAGGTGTGCAGATTAATATCAGGAACTTCAATTAGACTCCTGTGGTCCACCCACATGTCAGTTTTTATGCCAATACCACCAAGCTGTTTATATTACTATATCTCTAGAGGGAAGGGAGATGAGATAGGGATGAGGATGAGGGATGGGGTAGGAGATGGAGGATGAAAACATAAGAAAACAGGATCATCAAGCTGGAAGAGGTACAGAGTGGGAGAGAAAAGAAAGAGATACCATGAAAGAGGGAGACAGGGTCCTAGGTAATTTCCCAGGAATCCCCAAGGATGACCCAACCTTAGAGTACTAGCAATAGTGGAGAGGGTGCCTGAACTGGCCTACTCCAGGAATCAGATTGTGGAATAACCTAACTGTCATCATAGAGCCTTTATCCAGTAATTGATGGATGCAGATGCAGAAATCCACAGCCAAGCTTCAGGATTGCCATCAAAGAGAGAGAAAAGAGGGATTCTATGAGCATGGGGCATCAAGATCATGATGGGGACATGGAGAGAAACAACCAAACCAAACTAGTGGCAACTCATGAACTGTGGATCAATAGCTGTGGATCATCCATAGGACTGGACTAGGACATCTGCATAGGCAAGAGACTTGCTTGGCTTGAACTATTTAAGGGGATACCAGGCAGTGTGGTCAGGATCCATCCCTGTTGCATGAATGCCTTTTTAGAGCCCAGTACCTATGGTAGGACACCTTGCACAGCCTTGATGAAGGGGGGAGAGGCTTAGACCTGCCTCAACTGAGTATACCAGGCTCTGCTGACTCCCCATGGGAGGCCTTGCCTTGAACAAGATGGGAATGGGGAGTGGGTTGGGGGAAGAGCTGAAGGGTGAGAAAACGGAGGACAGTGGGATCAATGGGTGGTATGTAAAATTAATAGAAAATTTCTTAATAATAAACAAAGGAAAATAAAGAGAAGCCCTTCTCAGCATTTAAAGCCTAGGAAGGTAAGCTAAGTATGAGATTCCATATTTCTAAGTCTTCTATTTATGGAACTTGCTAACT
The DNA here is from genome assembly GCF_007827085.1 of Peromyscus californicus insignis. Taxonomy (NCBI): domain Eukaryota; kingdom Metazoa; phylum Chordata; class Mammalia; order Rodentia; family Cricetidae; genus Peromyscus; species Peromyscus californicus. The sequence goes on along the minus strand of NW_026294592.1, from coordinate 92,332 downwards.
TGATTCTTAATTCAAAGAAGCAACTTCATACAGAATTTGTTGTATCTCTTATCCGAGCATGATAGCATCCTTTACAACTTAGAAGCCTAATGTGGGGGGATAATCCATGTTGTACTGGTTCTGTGAACAAGAAAGATGTAGATGAAAAAGATGTAATACTAACAGGTTATGGATTTTTTCTCTGTGATTTCAGTTCAGCAGTGTTGCACAATCTGGGTTTGGCAGAGGCAAAAACCAAGTGAGGAGACTGTGAGAGTCCATTGCATGAAGCTGTGAAGATGAAGCCATTGTTGGATTTTGAGATGATAGAATATTGAGATACCCAGCCTATGAGAAATCTGTCACTGAGCTGCATACAGTGAGTGGAAGTAGCAAAGGAGAAACATGTATGAAAGTTTTCAGGGACAGAGTTATTTAAGCCCTTTGAGAATGAAGACCCACCTGTCTGAGACAAAGATAACAGTAGTTGTTGTTTACCCTGCTGAGTTTTAGTCTTGCTTTGTTCCAAACTTTTCTCACTTTGCCCATATCCTTTACTTTCTTTTTTTAAAAAAATGTATTCTCTCATGAAATGTATCTAAACTGGAGTTTCCTAGAATTGCTCCCAAGGTCCAGCCTTTACAACAGCACTCAAGAGTCAAAGAGAAATCCACAGGCTGGTGAAACTGTGACTTTTCTATCTGAGGGGTATTATGGAATGTCAGGACACTCATGTGCTTTCTTGATGGTTTCATTTCTTATTTCTCTCATGTTGTTCTTATCATGCTGTTCTCTCTCATTGCGCTATCCTATAAGTTTTTTTTTTCAGTTTATATATTCCAGCAAACTCTTTCAGGGAATAAAAGTCACAAAAAAAAACTTGCATTCATAGATAAAGACATGGCTAAAAACAGAGACATCCAGACAACTCTCATGAAATATATCCAAGTAGCCTTTCATGAGCAAGCAAGGGGTCTGTGTGTAAGCTTCTGATTATTCAAGAATATGTGTAGCCTCTCACAGCTTGGGCTACAATTTACACAAGTCATTTGTTGTCCACTATAGAATCTCTCTGAGCCACCAGTGCCCCAGCATATCTTGCAGGCAGGACAAGTGTGGTTCTAAGGTTTTGTGGCTGGCATGTTGCGCCATTTCTAACATTGGAGCCTTATGTGATTACAGAAGAGGGCTGGTTCAGCCTCTGTGTTCTTGATTACTAGGAGTCCTCACTGAGACCACCCTTATAGGTTCCAGAAAGTTTGCATTGCACTATTTCCATGATCCCTGCTAAAATCATCCCTATTCCAGTCATCTCCCCTTGCCTTCTCCTCCTCTTTCTCTTTCTTACCTTCCCCTTCCTGTTTCCATCCCTACCTGATTCCAGTGGACCCACAAAACTATTCTATTTCCTTTTCTCATGAAGATCCATACATCTCTCTCAGAGCCATTTTTGTTATTTAGCCTCTGTGCACCATGGATTATAATGTGATTAATTGTGTTCACAGCGATTGTACTTTACTTAACTGCTAATTTCCACTTATAAGTGAGTACATACCATGATTGCCAATGTGTTTCTGAGTTGCCTCACTCAGGATAATAAAGAACTCAACAAACTAGACAACAAGAACCCAAATAATGCTATTATGATTAGGTGTACCTCTAAACAGAATTCTCAGGAGAGGAATCTAAAGTGACTGAGAAACACTTGAAGAAATGTTCAACATCCTTAGTCTTCAGGGAAAAACATATTGAAACTACTTTGAGATTTTATCTTACACCTGTCAGAATGGTTAAGATCAATAACACAAGTGACAGCTAACACTGGCAAAGACATGGAGCATGGGAATCATTACTATTGCAAGTGCAAACTTGTACAGCCATTGTGGAAATTAATATGCAATCCTCAGAAAATTTGGTATCAATCTACTTCAAGACCCAGCTATAAAACTCTTGGGTATATATGTAAATGATAATTTTTCATCCTACCAAAAGGATATTTGTTGAACTATGTTCATAGTGGCTTTATTTGTAAAAGTCAGAAGCTGTTATGTCTGTGAAAGTTTGTATTGATTGATGATTGATGTGGGAAGGATCCTCCACCAAGAGGCAATATTCCTAAAAAAGTTGTCCTGGGCTAGAAAAGGGAGCTAACTGATCAAGACACAGTAACTAGGCAAGAGAGAAAGCCAGGAAACAATCTTTTCCCATGGGTTTCATCTTTTTTTTTCCTCAGGGGAGAGCGCAAACGCAGTCCCCCACTACCACAAATTATGCAGTCAAGTTTCCCGCATTTGGGGAAATTGCAGGGGTCAGCACATTCAGAGTGCAATGGATAAGCCTCGCCCTGGGAAAACCACCTTCATGATCATGGTATCTCCCCTGCCAGGTAAGTATTTTTGGGGGGGGGGTTTCATCTTTAAATGTTACCTTGAGATTCTTTCCTAAGCCCCCAAAATGATGGAGTGTGATCTGACTCAATCAGTCAAATAAAAACATTCATTGCCTGAGATGTTTTGGTAAGAAAATTTAATCACAGCTGGCTAAAAAAAAGTTAGAACCACAAAGAAACACCAAAGGTGAATTTGTTGCAAGGTAGAACCTGGGAATGTTGTCTTTTGGAAGAATGTGGAAGATATCAGGACTTTAGGTGGCAAAATTCATAGAAACTTGTACACAGAATTTAACTGACTGTTCTTGTAGAACCAGGAAGATGGGAGAGAATATTAAGAGTAATTGCAGAGAATGAAGAAAGAGATCACAGGATTTTAGTCAGAAATAGACTGCATAAAAATTAAGCTAGAGGTCATTTGTGTGATAATTTCACTCCAAAATCTTATTCTACCCATAATTTGGAAATTTAGTGTTAGGTTTAGGGTTATGGCTGAATTAAAAATAATTGATTGGTTTCTAAAGTGGAATATTGAATCTGTTGGATGGTTATTACTGATGACTCATTATGGTCTCTAGTGGAAAAAAGGGGGGGCAGAAATAAATGAAAATAAAATGGTAGATTCAGAGGGCACTCAAGTGTTGAAATAGGCAGGAATTTTCTAGGAGTTTAATCACCATTATAGAGGAGGCCCTTGCCATATAATGGAAGCCTAGCAAAGTACCCAAAGTATGAAACTCCATCCAGTTAAGCATTCAATATGTGGAAGGAGTAAGCAAAGTGATTCCTAGTCCCAGAAAGCATTTTCATACAAAAACCTCTGTACCTGTTGTCCAAGCACGTTAGTGTCCATCCCAATTAAAAAGTCAAACTTTACAGGATTCCCCATCATGTATTGGTCCTGGAAACAAGAATGAATCAAGATTTATGGTCATAAATTCTTAGTCTGTGGTTGCAGTTTAGCACTGCTGCAGGCATTTATTTATGTTTGGCAGAGGCAGAAATCCTGTGAGGGCACAGTGAGAGTTCACTGCATGATGCTGTGAGGATTGAAGGTGGTGGTGGTGGTTTTGGGTTTTTGTTGCTTTTGGTTTGCTCTTTATTCTTTTGGTGGGTCAGCCACCAACTCTCAAATACATCACACACAGGGAGGTTTATTCTTTCTTATAAGTGCGTGGCCTTAGTTGCCTTGTTTATAGTCAGTTTTTCTTTACATAAATTATTCCTTCTACCTTTTGCCTCTGTGCTTTTATCTTTAATTTTTACTGTTTTTAACTTTACTTAGGTGGCAGTTTTGCCTACATGTCTCTCTGCACAGCATCTAAAGAGTCCAGAAGAAGGCAGGAGATGACCAGGACTGGAGCTAGAGCAAATGCTTAGCTGGTGGGTTCTAGGAATAGAACTTAGGTATTCTGTAACAACCCCCAATGCTACCAATTGCTGAGCCATCTCTTGAGCCCTTCCTTTTAATTAAAATGTACCGCTATAATTTTACTTAAAAGATATTACACCACTTTCTCCTTTTTTCTCTTCACTCCATCCCTTCTCAAATACTTCCATTCCAACTTCTTCCTTGAAAACTATGTGTGAATAAGTATGCTGATATACATGAAGACAGTCTACTAAGTCTTTTTTTTTTTGGAGATTTTATGTACATGTTTGCGGGTATGAGAGCCTTAAGAAATTATACATTAGTGACACAGAAAAATACTCAAGCTTGTATGTCAAAGATCACTATTAAAAGTGTTTCAAGTAGGAGGCCTGGTAGATGTCCATAAATTCATAATCTGGGTTCTGTTCATCTTGTGCAGCAAACTGGGTGGTGGAGCAGTCTCATTTCTATTAAGTGGATTAAATAACCAGACCCAAAATAACTTTGGTGGAAAATATTCGCTTGACTCAAAATTTTATTGTACATCCCTACCAAAGAAAATGTTACCTTTTATGGTCCCCAGAGTTTCATGTTAATCATAACATTAGACATTTCCCATAGTCTTTAAAAATTCCAACATTTAAAGAGTCTACAGTTTCCTAAAGTTATATTCTGTGAAAAAAAAAATGAGTAACAGCCTAGTCCACTGTTTTCACAAAGGGAAGAATAGTATCCTGCATCACATTGTGCAAATTCTGAGACTCTTAATAGTATTCTGGGATCTCATGGACTAGACAAGCTTCATGTTTCAGGCTTTGCCATCCTTAGCACACACAGCTTTCCTACAGTGCCGATACTATTGCATACTTGCACCTCTCCTTGGTTATCCTATGGTTCTAGAATCTACCATAGCTTCAGGTTCCTGCTGTAAGCAGTGTTTTCTCAAGCCCTCTCTGCAGGTATTTCAAATCTGTGACATAGTCATCAGCTCTCCATGAGCCCTTCAACCTTGGATTGGCAGTCAAGACACCAAGGAAGAAGAATCTCAGCAAATGCCCAAACATCTGGGCTCTACCCAGATTGCAAACAAGGGTTGTCTCTATTCCTTCAATCTACTGTATGTTGATTCTACTATTAATCTGATTACACTCTATCCATAGTCTGGAGTCAGAGAATGATAAAAGTTGGTTCTTATTACATAATCCAGTACCAAGACCATGCAATGGAATGGTGCTATCACTTCTGGAAGAGAGAAAAGACCTCTCCTATCAATGAACTTCATATACAAGACAATCTCTCATAAGCACACCCCAGAGAATAACATGATCTAGATAATCCTTCCCAGGTGTGCCTGGAGGAGTGTCCCTTAGCTGATTCTAAATCTTATCAAGTTGAAATTCAATATTAACCATCACACAAAATTAATAAAATTTACTGTGTAGACAGAAAACTTTTCTTTTTTTAGTGATATCTCAAATATGAATGAGCCATGTTTGAGGCCAAAGCATGTAAAACCTTTTAAACATGGATTTACTCCATTCTCAGATATAAGCAGCAATTTTCTGAAGATTGCAGGACCAAATTATGAACCTCATGTAGAGTAAGGCACAGTGTAGAACTCTTCTGATCCACATTTTTACCTCATTAACGCAGAGTCCCATCCAAGCATCCTCAGGAACTGACCTATGATCTTGTTACCAAAGAAAAGGAGAGAGAGACAGACAGACACACAGAAAGACACTGAGAAGAGAGAGACACACACACAGAGAGAGACTCCCTAAGAACCCATTGAAATGGATCTTACAATGTCACCAAACCTGTAAGATGGCTTCCTATCAATTAAGTGGGGCTCTCCCTCATAAGGCTACACTTTCCCAAACTTCTTTCTACTAATATCTGCCAAATTCCATAATAAAAATTTCTTTTTACCCAGGTATCATCACATGTGATAGAGGCTGGTGGACATCTTCAAGTTCCATGCCTAGCATATCTACTACATAGAGAGTTCCAGGCCAGACAAGGTTAGAATGTGAGTCTCAAAAGACTCACTCCAAAATTCTCTGCTTCATAAACTTGAGGGCTGAGAAAATGGTTTAACACATAAAGTGTTCACCTTGCAACTATCACTTTACTTCTGCATTAAAGAAAGTTTCAAGAGTGCATGCCTGTAATCCAGTGTTTTTAAGGCAAGAGAAAAGGCAGACAGGAGAAATCCTGCAAGCCTATTGACATGAGATAGCAAATTACTGACCCTGTCTCAAACATGCTAAAGGGAAAGGACCACCATCCAAAATTGTCCTCTGACTCTTACACCCAAAACATGACATATATGCACACCTGTCCACACATAAATGAGCACATACATACAAATAATCATAAGTACATGAATAATAAAATTATAATCTGAGGATGGGGCACACATATTTTATTCCAATACTTGGATGGTAAAGACAGGCAAAGTTTGGGGAGTTTGGGACCAATGTTGCCTACATTCTGAGTTCAGGGACAACTAGAGATATATAGAGAAAACCTGTCTTAAAATAAAATTCCAACTCTGATTTATATTGACTCATCCTGGAAATGTTTTACAAAATGCACTGAAGTGTCCCAGCTTAACTGCTGCAGTGGTCTCATGGTTCAGGACAATAACTCTTAAAGTCATTTTAGCTGTCTGCCACTAGTCTTTGATAAATCATTCTCAGAAATGAATAGAGCTGAGTATGGTAGCAGAGTCAGGTAGATAGATCTCTTTGAATGTGGCCTATATAGTGCACACACACACACACACACAAATAGTTGAATATAATTTTGCTTTGTTGTTTGAGACAAGATCTCATTAGAAAGTTCCAGCTAGCCTAAAAATCACCCTGTACAGTTTAATGAATAATATATATTGAAAATATGGAATATACAAAACAAATATAAAATAATATACTTTGAATATATAAGATAAAATTGCCAGGCCGTGATGGTGCATACCTTTAATCCCAGCACTCAGAAGGCAGAGGCCAGCAGGGCTCTGTGAGTTCGAGGACAGCCTGGTCTACAGAGTGAATTCCAGAATAGCCAGGACTGTTTCAATGAAAAACCCTCTCCCAAAACAAAACAAAACAAATAAACAAAAAAATTTCAGTAAACATTTCATTCTATACCATGGGCTCATTATTCAAAACATGACAGTTTTCTGTATAAAAGAGAGCTTCCAAACAATTGTCTAACCCTCACTCATCTAACCAAAATCTATAGGAACAGCAACAACTTATAATTTCAACAAGCTCTGTAATTCTGATGATAACCTATATAACTAAATTTTTAAATAGAAAACAGAAAATGCCACAAAGCAACAGTTATAAGTTTCTTTGCCTTATGACATTTCCAGTTTTACCAACTAGCTCACCTATGAGGATCACTATGCTGTCTCAGGAACTTCCAAGACTCTAGCAGTATCTGAAGTCTCAGAAGGCAATGGTGGCCCCCTGAAAAGCTCTGGGAAGAAGCTGGGCACCAGGAAATATTTGGAAAGAATTTGCACTCAAGGAAGGGTCTAGAGAGTGGCTGAGAGACTAAGAAATCAGAAGACAACCTGGTGGCAGGAAGATTCTTAGAAAGGGTAGGTGGATTCCTGGCTCACATTTCCTGCATCAGGTTCTCACGTCTATGATCATATTCCATCATCCTGCTACTTCTAACAATAACAACAGCAGTACTGTGACCTCCACATCTCTGAATTTCATCATCAGCCTTGTTTGACTCCTTGTCTAGGGCCTGGGGGTTTCCAGGGACTAGTTCCAGGGCTGCAAATAATCAGGCCAGATGACACTCCATGAACACCTCCTTCAGCTCCATAGATAACTGAGAGAGGCAAGAATAGAGCTGGGTTGGTGCACAGGGTCTGTGAGCTTTTGCAGCCCCACCTTCCTGCCTCCCTGGGCCAAGCCCATAAATCACCTCCTAAACACACCTCCCTGAGACAAACTCCACAGAAATTCCTTACTTCTTTCCTCACAAGCACAGCAATCTCCAGATGCACCCCCAGGCAAGTCCCTCACAGACACACCCAAACACAACATGCTCACAGACATTTTCCCTCCCTGGAAATGCCCTTCCAGACATTATTCCTAGCCTTACTCAGAAGACTTGGGTCTCCTGTGGTGACATCAGTTTGGGGGAAAGAGTCAGAATGGGGAGTGATTGGCAGCTAAAATGAAGAGCTGCTCTAAGATCAAGGACAGTGGATATAGCAAGGCAGTCCATCCACTGCAAACCACAGGGTCCTGGAGGAGGAGACCTGGACCTCTAGAGCAGAAAGCTGGGAAGACAAAGCCACAGCTAGCATGGAAGACAGACACTAAGATCTACAAAAAGATCTCAGGTAGAGAAGCAAACATGGCCAGTACACATACTAACATAGAAGGTCTAGGGAGATCTAATGAGACCCTCTTTCTAGAAAAAGTACTGGAGGAAACTAATGACTATTGAGAGGGAGAATTGTTTTTTCCCAGATGTCAGCATCCTAGTTAGTTATCCTAAACAAAGTGTTCTGCTCTGAAATCATATAAATATAGAAATATCAAATGGACCCAGTAGTTCACATTTATTTATGAGCATAGATATGTAAATAACAAAAGAGAAACAACCAATTTGAAATGGAGTAAGTGGAGGCATGTAGCAGATTTGCTTTTGTGCCAGGATACAGCTCCAAAATCATGACACAGAGACGTCATTTTAGTTACGAATGCTTCCTGACACATGGATTATGGCACAAGATGTGGAGTCTGCCCTTTCTGCCCATCCAACATCATGCACACACAAGAAAGCTCAGAAGATTAGAAACTCCTTTTGTCCCCTGGAACTAAACTTTGCAGAATCACACTACTGTGGCTGGTAGTAGCAGAAACCTAGAGCATTCTAACCATATATTGCTGAAAAACAATCCCCATCAGCATCTTTCTACCAATTTCTAAAGTATTTGAAACATCTGGAGACAACCTAAAAGTGGAATGCAATATTCAAACTTACAGAAATTAGACCTTCAATTTTCCAAACTGTCTTCCAACTGCACACCAAAAGCATTCCCATGTGTGCACACTGGGCAGTGTCACTACAAGCATCTTATGCTCCCATGCCAGGACTGCAGAGTCTCTCCCTACCGAAGAAATCCACACACAGTGAGGCTCAGAGAACAAGGGCCAATGCCCAGGTCCCACATGAACCAACAGAACCACAGTCTGATACATGGTTGATCCAAATCCCAACAGAAATGACAGCTCAGAAGACCTGCTATGAACACTCTACACTCACCATGGTATATCTTGTGGTCATCTTTACAACACACTACAGCAGAAGCAGAGGAGAATCCTGGAAGGAACCTGCAAGCCACCTTCCATTAGTTCTCCTAATTGCTAAGACTTCCCAGAGTTCCTTGTTGGCTAGGGCCACCAAGCTAGGCCTACCCTGCTAGGCCTCACAATATTAACAGCTCCCCTACTGGGTAAGCACAGATCAAATTACACAGAGAGCAAAAAACCTTCCCAGGTTGATCCTTCCACACTGTGGTCAGACAGGATCCTATTCCAGGAAATTTGTAGTTTAGTAAAATCCTCCATTCTTCCAGAGCACTTCCTGTTCCTCTTCTAAAGGTCCTATTTGTACACATTCCATTACACAGTAAATGTTCAGAGTAGACAGCCCTGTATTTCATAGCTGCAACCAAACACAAGTCTCATTCAAACCATATCTGTTATTAAACAAAAAGTGACCATGAATTACCACCGGGCGGTGGTGGCGCAAGCCTTTAATCCCAGCACTCGGGAGGCAGAGGCAGGCGGATCTTTGTGAGTTTGAGGCCAGCCTGGTCTCCAAAGCGAGTTCCAGGAAAGGCGCAAAGCTACACAGAGAAACCCTGTCTCGAAAAACCAAAAAAAAAAAAAAAAGTGACCATGAATTAAAACACAGTGGTCTATGGGAACGATTGGAGGTAGGAAATAATACAGTGGAAATAATTTAATCATAATCCCAAAAAATTCTGTTAAAAAGTTGAAACAGGCTTTATGGCCATGTGCTACAGAGACAAGGGATTTGTATTAGAGCACACCAAGTACTAACATTATTTCTCTCTGGGTATACATCTTTTTTTGTTTCTTTGTTTGTTTTGTTTTGTTTTTCGAGAAAGGGTTTCTCTGTGTAGCTTTACGCCTTTCCTAGAACTCACTTGGTAGACCAGGCTGCCCTTGAACTCACAGAGATCCACCTGCCTCTGCCTCCTGAGTGCTGGGATTAAAGGCATGCGCCACCACCGCCCAGCTTGAATTACTTTCATCTGCAACTACTCCACAGCTACTGTTTGCTTTAATCAACTACCTCACAGTAAGAGAATGTGAGGGTTCTTAATGCATCTCGATTTCAGCTGTGCTCAGCATCAATTTGAAATGCCCACCTGACTCTGCTAGCTCTAGCAAGTCAATTTAACCATGCTGCCAGGTCTGTGCTAAAGTCATAAATGCTGGCCAAACAGTCTACCTACATGAATGCAGGAAAGTAGAACATTGAGTTTTGTCTGCCTCTGGGAGCTCATGTTTTTCTACATCACTGCTCCAATAAAGTACAGAGAGTGAGGTTTTTGATCCTCCTTCCAGTCTCTTAGTGTGGTAGAAAGCATACAAGGGTTTTCTTGTTTTGAAACCCCAAATATTATCAGGAAGGTGAAATTTTGAGATAAAGTTTCCTGAGAGGATTCAGATGGAAGGGAAAAAAGAGATCGCTTTTTCTCAGGTAAATGTGTGTATGGAGGTGAGATTTGTTGCCTGTTCTCCTACAAATGCTTCTTTTGTGGTGATCCCAAAACATTTACATTATCTCAAAGTTTTTACAAGGATCTTTTTTTCTATTTCTGATGTGGGTTTCAATGTAAAATTTTTTTTGAATGCATGTCACATGAGTGTGTGCTGCTTTCCACTGTTTTCTCACTTTATTTTTCAAAAAAATCCTCTGCACTAATGCATAGTATAAAAATTTGATATACAAAAATACATGCATACCCATGTCTTAAGAAAATGGAATTGAGTCATATCTTATGAATGAGAAAAAAAAACTATGTTCCTTGATCCTTTTACTCAGGTATCTATTTGCTCAGTACAGACTGTTGAAGAAAGAGGCACTATGAAAAAGGATGGAATGTCTTCCTGTCAATGGATAAGGTTTAAATTATTATTTCTATGAAAGACATACTGTGTTATATACAAGGTTGAGGTATTTAAATGTAATATAAACTTCCAAATGGAATTTGCCAGTCATAACGTGATATGAAATTATCTTATCAGGCAAGTTTTCTTCTGCTTATTGTCCTGTTTTGTGGCTGGATTCAGAGAGTCTATTCTATTGTTTCTCTTTGCTATCTATTAACCCTACAGTGAACTTGCAATGCCCTTCTGTTGTGCTGACACATGCTAACAATCACTCACCTGAGAGCTGATGCAATATTACATCCTATGGTTACAGAGTACATTTTTGAACAAATGAACTAATGGAAAATTTGTAGGCATAGTGTATTTATATTCATGTTGATTTCACAAACAATAAGTCTCAACAAGGAAATTTTAGGTGGTAGGAGTTGAAGTGTCTTCATTAACGACCAACAATATTAACCTGGGTGCAAGGATGCCATTATTTAGATACAGTGTTTGCAAGTGAATCCAAAAGAAAGATTTTCACTATTTAAAATAAACTTAAAAGAGAATCTAATCATTGTTTTTCTGCAAAACTGAAAAATAGTGGAATTGTAGAATGAAACATGAAAACTAAAGGGAATGCCTCATTGGAGACACTGTTGAGGTATCAATTTTCTACTGTGCCTTGATGGTAGGGAAGTGTATTACTTAACCCAGGTTGAGAAATACATTCATTTGAGGCTACGGCTCAGATTCCATGCACTATTTCAAATACAGGTGTCTGTTATGTTTTAATAAATAATGTCAGGGAAATGGAATGTGAGGAAAAGATCACTACAATTTCTTACAATTGCATTCAGACTCAATTTAAAATGTCTGTGCACAGTAAAAAGCAGGGTGGTGAGGCCACGTACCCAGGTTATAGAAATTGCCATGATCTGCTGGAATAACAGACCCTCTCAATGCAGAAAAGGAGAAAAGTTTTGATCTCTCTGTAAAAATTCATGATCTCTGCATCTCTGCTATGTCCCAAATCACTGATTGAGGACATTTTTTTACCTGCTTTCTGGTCTCTGAGTGTGGTAGCAGGGAATACAGCTGCTGCTACCTTTGCATACAGAATAGTATCAGAAAAATGAAACTTTAAGATGAACTTCCTGACCAAGCGGTCATGGCACATACCTTTAATCCCAGCACTCTAGAGGCAGAGGCAGGTGAATCTCTGTGAATTCCAGGCCATTCTGGGCTACAGAGTGAGTTCCAGGAATGGCTCCAAAACCACACAGAGAAACCCTGTCTCGATAAACCAAAAAAAATAAAATAAAATAAAAAAATAAAAAGATAAACTTCCTGACAGGATCCATAGGAAAGGGGAAGAACAGATGGCATGTTCTCAGGTAAATGCTTGCACAAGGATGGAACAGATTGACATTGCACACATAAGTGCTTCATTTGCAGAGCTCTCAAAAACTCTTACAAAACTATATTTTTATATTTTCTTATATTTTTGAAATAAATTCTTTATTATCACCGTCATTTCTGTTCTACATCCTGATTTTAATTCTTTCCTGACTCTTTTATTTCCCAATACGACTTTTCTATATGACTTCATGATCTGAAGTATTTATAAATTTTCTAATATTAGAGATGAACACTGTAACTCAATTCATACTGAGGACAACTTCAGACGTTATCACTGAGAAAAGGCACATATTTCATGAAATGTTTAGATGTTGGGCACTTTGATCTCATGAAAGTGTCACAACATCATCCCTCTTAATGCATAACATTTGAAAATTGAAGATTGATTACTGATAATATAGGGATTTATTTAGTTAAATACTCTTTTGTGGGGCAAATAAGGACTCAAACCAACATAACAAAGAAAATTTGAATTTTCACTTCAGAGTCCATTGACTTTCAAAGACGTGGCCATCAGTTTCTCCAAGGAGGAATGGGAATGCCTGGACACTTCTCAGAGGGATTTATACAGAGAGGTCATGTTGGAGAACTACAGCAACCTGGTTTCTGTAGGTGAGAATAAATTCTTTCATGATTGCTGCTTAGCACTAGGAATGTCTAGCAACTTGTATTAGTATTTGAAATGTTTTCTCTCAATGAATTCCAATTATTTCTACATTTTGGTGAGTGTAATAGTGACTGAAATTTTTCTAATTTAAATTTTAAATGGCCTTTTAATTTAGCCTAATAGTTCCTTAAATCCAAGTATTTGCAGTCAGTCAGTCAGTCACAATAATTTGTGAACACAGTTTGATTCCAACAGTTTTGTTTTTGTAATGGGGTAATTAAAGGAAAGGTGAATGTACACAAAATGAACATTAAGTTTTCTTAAAAGTCTACAGCACCTGTCAAGTATATAGTAAAAAGACTCTACTTATGAGTCTTTCTTTATGTAACTTCATATCCACTGAGTATAAGCCTGTGTTAGATCCCAACCCTTTTCCACATCATGTTAAGTAATTTTCATAACTCTCCTCTAATTCACAGGCCTTTCTGTATCAAAACCAGAGCTAGTCACCTCTCTTGAACAGAACAAAGAACCCTGGATCATGAACATAGGGGAAGTAGAAGGTAGAGACTCAGGTAAGTTGGAAGGGAACTGGTTCATTTGTCAAGTACAAAGAAAGAAACAAATAATGACTTCATTTGGATTAGCCTAGATCCTCACTAGAAGTGATGCCTGAGAATTTCATTTAGAATTGTGTACTAGGATCAAGCACACAGAGAATTTTACATGATTTTCCCTCATTTATTCAGAATAGTGAGTAGGTGAAATTTAGAATGCCAATAGTAATTTGACAATGTTTATGGTGCTTTGTTTTCCAATAAATGCCCAGATTTTTTCCTATATGACAGTGATTCTAGTGTTTTTATGTATTTTTTGAAAATTTTTACAATATTTCTGGATCAATTTATTGTTATTTCTTTTACCTCTTGCATACCATCCCTTTACCACACTAACCTAATGTCCTGATTCCCATTTCCCATCTCATTCTCTCTATCAAAGAAATAACAGAAAATACATTAAAATATTGAGGAAGATTTCTGCTGGCCAACTATTTCTGAACACATGACTCTGAATATGATTGATATACCCTGGTGTTACTCAATTGAAAAACTGATTTTCTGACTCATGAAAGCTAAGGAGTGCATATGTTCTTGTCAAAAAGTTGTGACTATTGTTCTACTTTCGACTTTACAAGCTGAGATTTTGTCTGTGTTGAGTTTCTGTGGGTTTTGGCCTTGCTGTCACAGACTTGGTGATTATATGGCCATTACTCTTATACTATTTATAAACTTCTGCCCTAGAGTCATTTACCATTTTTTGTCTTTATGTTCTCTCTGCATCCATTTATTCATATGTATCTGAACCCTGATGCAAGGATTAAGATAAAGGAATCCCAGGTAGGGATTGGTTCTCCAAAATCTTCACATTAAGCTTCTTTTGTTGTTGTTTTTTGTTGTTGTTTTTTGTTTTGTTTTGTTTTTTGGAGACAGGGTTTCTCTGTGTAGCTTTGCGCCTTTCCTGGAATTCACTTGGTAGCCCACATTGGCTTTGAACTCACAGAGAGCCACCTGGCTCTGCCTCATGAGTTCTGGGATTAAAGGTGTGCACCACCACCACCCGGCCACATTAAGCTTCTTTAGTGAAGGATGAGTGATGCACAAATCTAATGGTATAACAATAGAGCATTATTTGTTGGCACATGACTTCAAGTTTGGGTATTGGATACACCATCAAATAGTAAAGACATTTAAATTGTTTTTAGATATGCACATGTTTTAACAAGATTCTACAGAAGTACAGTTGTCTATGTTTCTTCAAAAGATTTCTCCAGTGGTCCAGAGAGATAAAAATACTTTCCTGCAAATCTGAATTGCAGAGTTCAATCGCCAGGACAAAGACAGTAGAACGAGGTTTCAGAAAACTACCATCCAATCATACACATGCCCATATACATAGAGTCAATAAATATATAAATAAATGTTTAAGATTATCAAGAACAGGCCTATAATCATAGTTACCCCTCTTTGTATTTGCTCTTCTACACTACTCTATCATCACTTTCATGACCTAATACTCATTTAATTTCTCCTTTTTTAACAGTGATATTTTTAATTATCCCTTCTGTTGAAAATCCCAATATCCCATTTGGCCCCATACTAGCTAACTGAAACCTCTAGAAAACATAGAGACTAAAATCTTAAAAGCTAGCATCCATAAATTTGAGAAAATATGCAGCATTTGTCTTTCTGGGTTAAGTTACTTAGTATAATTCTTCTCAGTTTTATCCATTTACCTACAATATGCATAATATCAAAAAGAAATGAGTGAATTTCTTAGCATAGAACCTAACAAAGATAAATCAAATGACATAAATACTTTATCATGTCACATGTCCTTCAGTTGAACAGAAGGAACAACAACAACAACAACAACAAACTCAACTTAAGAAAGCCAGATGAATTCAGGAAAGAATCCCTCCAGATAATTAGAGAAAAACTAACACCAATACATTTGCAATTATAAGACAAAATGGAAAATTTCCATTTCAAGAATACATAAAAATAATTGTCTACTAGGATCAAGGTGGCTTCATCAAAGAGATGCTAATGAGAATCAACGTAAGTAAATCAGTACATGTAATACATTAGAAGAACAGTCTATGAGAGCCCAAATGATCTCTTCATCAATTCAGAAAAGGCTTTTGACAAACACACCACTTTATTATAAAATTCAACAGTAGAAGGAACACATCTACATATAATAAAATATGTTTGTTGCAAGTAATTACCAACATAAACATTTTAAATGGAGAAAGCTCAAAACTGTTCTTCTATAAATGGGAAAAGAAAGGATACTCACTCTCCCCATACCTATTATATGTTATGTGTGAAGACTTAAGTGTCAGTCTAAGATGATATGACATTCAAGGGGATACAGGTAGGAACAGATATGTCATAGTATCTATATTACACACAATATGTATTTTATACCAGAAAATTTAAATCAAAATTCTTATGCTTGGTGCTAAGGTTATTGCTAGTCTATCTTTCACCTATTGTACTGACTTTCTTTCCATCATAACTGAAAATCTTTCCCAAATTTTTGTTTCCCAATTCATAGTGTCCCTCTATCTCAAATCTCTAATCAAAGAATGATAGACACCTATTGAATGCTGTGACAAGGAGAATTGCCATCTGCCATGGGTTATCCCTGTTAGTGCTTGTCTAATGCAAACTGGTGAGACCTGAAATGATATAGTCATTAACACTAAAGCTGGACTAACATTTTGAAGTTACATATTTTGTATGTATACTTGAAAAAATATTTACATAAATATGTAACTGTAACAATTATCAACTAGAGGTTCAATTATTGATTTGACGATATGGGAGGAGTAGGAGGGAAAGTGGCAGGGATAATGTTAAAATGAAATTATAATTATATTTAAAATAATTTACAGTTAAAATTTTTTTTGAATTTCACATGTAAACCCTGAGTTATGATATTTTACTTTGAAATAGATTCTACCTTCCAGTCTGCTTGAAAATATAAATTTTATTCAGTAGGCCTTTAATCAATGTGGAGCTTTTGTGGGGACAGAGTTTCTCTGTGTAACTGCCCTGGCTGTCCAGTAACTTGCTCTGTAGTCCAGGCTGGCCAGGAACTCACAGAGATTTGCCTGCCTCTGCCCCCAGAGTTCTGAGATTAAAACCTCTGTGTCCTGAGTGCTGGGACTAAAGGCATGTGCCACCACTGTCCAGCTTGCTTTTTTGTGTTTTTGAATAGAAACTTATTAGAGATCTAAGACTTTTTGCAAAATACAGAATGCCACCATTCATAGTCTGCATTCAAGTCATTGAAGAGAACTTTAAGAAAAAGTCAGACTGTGATTCACATCGAAGGGCCATCTGGGATGTTTCTATCAGTTCGTTAAACTAGGACAGGACATAGTGAGGCCAAGATCAAGGTCTGCTTTGCTGACAACTAGTTTTACAGAAGAGAAACCCATCCATCTTAATGTTGCAATGGGCAACTTGGCATATTTTTTTATTGCCTGGACATATAATTTACTTTTCTCATGTTTCCTCTTTTTTGAGACAGGGTCTGTAACCATGTAGCCCTGTTCGGCCAGGAACTGAATATGTAGCTCAGGATGGCCTCATAACCATAGAGAATCACCTGCCTCTGCCTTTCAAATGCTGAGATGAAAGGCAAGTCTTTTTATCAATTTAAGATATTCTTAGGCAACTGAAAAATTGAAAGACCTATAGATAGACTGAGTGTCACTCTATTGGAGAAAAGTTATGTTGTGTCTCAGTATATTAAGTGTCAGTTCACTTGTTCACATGTAAAATAGTGGTTTGGTTTAATTCAATCTTTGATTATTTTTAAATATAACAAAATTAATTCTTATAAGATTAAATCTATCATATTGGATTTTTACAAGAAAAAAAAACAACAGAACAAAAAAGTCAAAGTACAGACATAATAATCAAAAATCAACTCATTGTCATGCTCAATAATCCCATAAAACCATTAAAGCAGAAGCCATAATTTTTACACACAAAATTTGAACAAACCTGTGCAGTCCCTGTGTTTGTTGCTTCATTCTCTCTGAGTTCATATGAAATTCCCCCATGTTAATTTAGAGGGCCTTGTTTTCTTGATATTTTCCATCCCTGTGGCTCTTACACTATCTCCACCTCCTCTTCTCGAGGGTTGCCTGAGCAATGGAGGGGAGGTATTCAATAGAAAGATCTCATTTAGAGTTGAGTGTTCAAGGTCTCTGACTCCATGTAGAATTTCTGGCAGTATGTCTATATATTTTTGTATGTTCTTTAGGAGAAACCTTCCCTGATAACATGTAAATAACACACTGACCTATGAGTATTGCAGAATGTCATGAGGAGTCATTTTATTGCTACATTTTTCTTCCTTTAGATAAGTAGTATGTTGTTTTATCCTAATCCCATGGGCTTTCTAGTATCAAGTTTATGGTCATCTAAGAAATGTCAGGTATGGTATCCATCTAGAGAAATGGCCTTAATTCAAATCAATTATTGGTTACTTGCTCCATCAATCTTTGTTTTGTGGCAACAAAATGGTATTCAATGGCAGAATACCATTGAAGAAAATAGCTGTTTGGGCTGGGTTGGCTTATGTTTCTGTTTAAAATGCAGAAGTTGTTCTTCTATCAAAGAAAATAGGGGTTTAGTGCTCTCTGTAGGCACTAGGCCTATGTCTCAATTTTCAATGATTTATATCATTATTGTCTTCAGTAATTAAACTTTATTTTCAGTTCAGAGAGGAAGGCATAGAACTGGCAAATGCCAGGCATGTTTGGGTATATACTTTGGTCTAATTCGCTAACATTCAATTGTTTGGAACACAATTTTTATACTGAAATCTGTTTTAGATCATAAAAGAGAGTGATTTTGGACTCTGATTCCCCTATTATTTAGCAATATTTTCTGATATCTTTCATGTATAATTCTGGAAGTTCCTACTGAATTTGGTTTCAATGCTACACCTCAAATGCCCATTACTTTTATCAGTCTCAACCTGTACTCCTGCCTAGAACCCCATCTCTATTCACCCTACACTATCTATTCATACTTGTTTATTCTATTTCCCTTCCTAAAGAAGATATATCTGTTTCATTCCCCTTGTGCTTCTACAGATTGTAGCTTTGTTATCATTGTCTTCATGGCTCTTATCCACTAATAAGTGGACCATGAGTGAGTAGAGTCAATAGCAGAATGTCTGATAAAGGTCTGAGGATGAGATTGGGAGATAGGACATGGGGGCATGGATGCAGAATTGATAATGTGCAACTAGTGTCTTTGATTCCCTGGTAAGGATGGCCTCTGTTAGAAGAGAATTACTGCTGGAGTTTCAAGTAGGAACAAATCAATGAGTTATGAGATGACAATTTGGATGGGGAAATCTGTGTGATCCTTTTACATTAGTGCAGGAGGGAAGAAATGTCTTCAGATGTTGTTGTGTTTTCTTCCAGATCTGGGGATGAGTCTTGGGGGATAGATTTAGAAGAGCAGAGAAAAAGGTGAAAATCAGCAATTTGCCTCCCTGCATCCCTTCCCAGTTGGGTTCCTGGGTCTTTGTTTCTGCTGGATTTGGAGTGTGGACAATGGAAATCAGGAATAGAAGGAAGGTTCAGTGGTGGGTTGTGGGATACTCTGACATAGGGAAGGATGAGGCTGCTGCAGTTCTGCTACAGATCTTGGGATGAATTGATTATATTGGACTTAAAGAGCCATGGTGAGAGGTGAAGTCCTGGAGTTTACTTCTTACCTGGCAGGAGGGGCTTTGGAGTTCCAGGGAATTCCTGCCAGAGTTGGGTGCTGAGATCAAGAAAGGTTGTGAAAAATCATGTTGGAATTGGAAGATGTGTTTTAACCATTGGAGATGAAATCACAGGCAGCAGGGAACCTGCAGCAGGCCATTTAATCAGAGCTGAAGATGGTACTGTGGGATTGGATTAAGAAAAGAAAAGTTGAGGTGAAGGTCTGCAGTTAGTATATCTGTTGTTCTGGCGGGAGTTGCCTGTCAGTCTTAAATACTGTTTCCTGTCTCTTGTTTTCCATGAGTGTGCATGTTATGAATCATTTCATAACTTCTAATTCATAAAAAAATCCCTTCCCCTCAATTATAGCAGACAGTTTTGCTTACTACTGTAGTCAGTATAGGCCCATATTCTCTTTAGAATTGCACTGTCCCTGGCTCTTTTGGTTAGTACCTTCTCCTCTGAAATAAGCTGTTACTTTAATGGGCTTTCCTTTATATGAGACATTTAATTCCCTTTGTCATATTTTATTTTACTTTTTATAATTTAATTTTATTTTATGTGCATTGGTGTGAAGGTATCAGATCTCCTGGAACTGGAGTTACAGACAGCTAGCTGTGAGCTGCCATGTTGATGCTAGGAATCGAACCTGGGTCCTCTGGGAAAGCATCCAGTGCTTTTAACCACTGTGCCATCTCTCCAGCCCACACTTCTTCATATTTTAATGCTCTTGTTTTGTTTTGCATATTAACTAGGGCTTGCTGTGTGGTATTTCTTTTTATATTTTTGCCTATTTGGTGTTGGAATGTCTCCAGTATCTAAAATGTTATGACTTTCTTGAGTTTGGCAAATTTGTCTTTCATGATCTTGGGGAAGATTTTATCTATGCCATTGAGGTAAGATTCTTATCTTACACACACACACACACACACACACACACACACACACACACACACACATATATATATATTCATGTTACTATGGTGTTGATCATTACCTGTGTAATATTTTTAGTGCTATATTTAAATATACAAATATATGTGTGTGTTTCTGATATGCAGTTAAATTACTCTTCTTGTTTTTATTGAGTTTTGTTATTATATTTGCTATTTTTCTGTCTCACTTAAAAAGCTTTATCTTGACTTATCTAATTAGTTTCCTGTTACAACTTCACTTTAGACTGAATTCTCATCAATAAATTTATACTTTTTTTTGAATTTTTTGAGATTGGACTGTCTTCATTTATGTCTCTGTTGTCTCTTACATCACTCAGGTTTTTTAGTTTCTCTTCATTAATTTTATTGGGCTGTTTGTCTCTGTCTTATTTAAGCACTTTGACTACTTTAATAGTGTTCATGATAGTTCTTCCATCTTCTGTATCATGGCAATTATGGATTGAAGAATACTTCTATGAGACAGATAGACTTTGGGGGCGGGGGTAAAATGCTGGCTTTATTCTTTATAGTCTATGTGTGATTTTCTTTTATTTTAATTAAACACCATTATCAGGAAAATGTGTAAAACTAAGAGTTTCAGTGGGCTTAAGATACCATGAAAATAAAACTCCATTATGCATTATGTGAAGTCAAGAGGCAGTAAATGTAGAAAGAACAGATAATGTTCAAATTTCAAGCAAGCACCAGAAAGGAAACTAAAGATAGTGTGCAGTTCCTATATTTAAAGGTCCTAACTCAGTCCCACATTTTATGCATTAACACCATACTTCGAGTCAAGTAATGTGGCTACATGAAAACAAAGTTGTCAAGTGTGTGACCTTTAGGGAACATTGTTATTCAAACTAGCATATATAGTAATCATGTTCTTGTGATCAAAATTGGTCCTGCGAACTCTTCTGTAATTTCTGTGTCTTTTATGCACAATGAAGACTTAACAGGCAACAATGAATACAGGGAAACTTGGGTGTGAAGGCTACATATAGCATGGGTGGTGGGGTGTCAAGTAGGAACAGGGGATGGGCAGAATTACAAGATGGTCATCCCATTGTAAGGGTGAATGTAGGAGTATTCTGGACAGAGATTATCAGTCTAAATATGGGCACATAGGGTAGAATACAGGCTAGAACGATGGATTGGTGAGGGAATGTAGATGAGCAGATATTGTGGAATCACCAGTCTGATAACAAGTATAAAATGTATGGTGCCAGATTCGGATCAAAAGTGCTCATGATTTGCATGAAGGAGAATTGGGAGTGCCTTGCTCCCTTGCTAGTAATAGGAGAATGTCAGGGCCCTTCATAGTGTTTGTAAGAGTTAGCAGAACAGGTTGTAGTTTCTATGTTGATCATGTGTTCAGGAAATTACACAGAGTCAGGTGATTATAAATTATTTATTCAACTGTTTTGTGTAGATGAGAGGATATGCTGGCAACAACCTACTTACTCACTTTTATGGAGCATAGTAATAATACAGAACAGTTGGCAGACATGATTGAGCAGGTTCTGGTTTATGCTGTCTTTGTGGGAGAAAATGAGTAGGGGTGCAATCCAAGTTGCCCTGTTAATGAAATGGGAAAGAAGTGAATGTTAACAAGGAGGAGTAGAGTCAACAAAAAAGTGTGATCTCTTGGATTATGATTGTGTAAGCAGAAAGAATCATAGCAGGGAATACAATAGACGTGTTCCTCATGCACATGGCAAGTGGGAGAGAGCTCCAATATTTTTCTGAAACTGTTGTCTATGTTTGCCTGTTACATGACTTTATGAAGGTCAAACATTCCATGAATTTCTGTCATTTTTCATAAGCACATTTATTTCCTACAGCAAAACTTTGAAAATTTCCTATATTACAAACTTGATATATTACCCAGACAGCTGTCATTTTATGCATTATACTCTCATTGTGTTTTCAAATTATTGTGCAAATCAAGAGTTTGTTTCTTTTCATTTCTTTTAGCTCTGTCATTTTACCAGACCCAGGAGGTCTCCCAACAGAAGTACAAACAAGATTCTTTACAAGAAAAAGGAGCAGGCTTATTTGAAACTATTGGTCTTGACATGTTACATCCAAGGAAGTTCTGGAATTATCATGGTGACAAAAGAGAATATGAATCATGTTATCATGAGAGGGATGTTTATGAGAAACATGTCAAAGGCATTACTTATGAAAACCATCAAGAACCTCTAGTGTGCCCAAAGAGAGCATACTCTGTGTCAGTTACAAGTTCAGAAACAAATGATTATATGGAAAAATATTCACACCAAGGATGGACACCTGGTTATACTCTACATGGATATGTAAAAACTTCACAAGGGGACACACAGTGTAACACTTCAATGTCTTTGCCACACTTTACAAGTGTTGTGCAATTAAATGACACTCTAATAGTCCCTGAAGAAAGGAGTGCTTTAAGCACAGAAAAAGATTTGAATTGTCAGCAGTATGGTATTTCCTATACTCAAAATTCAGTAGAGGTTCCTGAACAATTACTTCCACTATATGACAACTTCCACAATTTAGATCAACATAAATATTTTAGGAATGAAATGTGGCATAATATGTATCATAAGGAAAGAAATTGTGAAAATTCCAATGTATTTAGTAATGTTGATAATGACCTTGCTAATTTTTCTTTGGTAAGTAATTACCAGAATAGTCAGTTTGAAATACCTTTTAATGGCAAGGACTCATGGACTTACTCTACTAATGATGTAATTCCTAGTAATTATCCCATAAATACTTGCTCAGTAGTTAATCATTTTGAAATCCATGAACATCAGAAAGATTTTAATAAGTACTCAAACACTTCTTTGCACAGACATGAACATAGCCAAGAGAAGCACAGGACAAGCAAACACCATGACCAAATTCTTAATGAATTCTCAAACTCTAGTCAGTATAATGGAACTAGTACTCAAGAAATTTATGAGAGACTCAGAGGTGATGCATGCAAGAAGGTCACAATGGAATCATCAAATCTGGAGATGGATAATATAAAGCATACAGGAATAAAATTTTGCCAGATTAAAGAATGTGATAAATTCTTTGGTTTCAATTCAAATATCATTCAGAATGATTCAAGTCACACTGCAGAAAAGAAACGATACAGATGTAATGATTGTGGAAAGTCCTATAGCAAACTTTCATACCTTCATATTCATCACAGAATCCATATGAGAGAGAACCCTTATAAATGTGAAGAATGTGGAAAATCCTTTAGGAAAAGTTCATCCCTTCATATTCACCACAGAATCCATGTGGGGAAGAAACCTTATAAATGTGATACATGTGGAAAGCATTTTACTAGGTGCTCATCTCTTCATGTTCATCAGAGAATACATACTGGAGAGAGAAATTATAAATGTGATGACTGTGGAAAGTCCTTTGTTCAGTCCTCCAATCTTCAATATCATAGGAGAATCCATACTGGAGAGAGACCTTATAAATGTGATGACTGTGGAAAGTACTTTAGGGATATATCATCTCTTCATGTTCATCAGAGAATCCATACTGGAAAAAAACCTTATAAATGTGACGAATGTGGAAAGTCCTTTGTTAAGTCCTCCCATCTTCAATATCATAGGAGAACCCATACTGGAGAGAAACCTTATAAATGTGATGAATGTGGAAAGTCCTTTGTCCGGTCCTCCAATCTTCAATATCATAGGAGAATCCATACTGGAGAGAAACCTTATCAATGTGATGACTGTGGAAAGTACTTCAGGGATGGAGCATCTCTTCATATTCATCGGAGAATCCATACTGGAGAGAAACCTTATAAATGTGATGAATGTGGAAAGTCATTTGTTACGGCCTCCCATCTTAAGTGTCATAGGAGAATCCATACTGGAGAGAAACCTTATAAATGTGATGAATGTGGAAAGTCCTTTGTTACGGCCTCCCATCTTCAGTGTCATAGGAGAATCCATACTGGAGAGAAACCTTATAAATGTGATGACTGTGGAAAGTACTTCAGGGATCGATCATCTCTTCATGTTCATCAGAGAATCCATACTGGAGAAAAACCTTATAAACTGTATGACTGTGCAAAGTGCTTTAGGCAGGGTTCTTCTCTTCATGTTCATCAGAGAATCCATACTAGAGACAAACCATAGAAATATTAAAAATGTATTGTCTTTTACCCATTACTTTCTATTAATGTTCATCAGAGAACTCACATCTGAGCCAAGCCTTATAAATGTAAAGAAGGTGAAAATTTCTTAGCCAAATCCTCAACACTTCATCTTCCCCAAATACATTCTAAAGAAAATATTTACAAATATGAAGAATATGTGGAAAAATACTTCTCATGAGCTTCCACCTTAGAAGACAACAGAAAATTATAAGAATCTTAAAAATTCTCTAATAATTATTAAATTTATTTCAGTATCATCATATTTATGCAATAAAATTTCCTTCAAAAATGTGTGGTATATACAAAATCTTTGATCAATATCCACTCCTGATTCAATATCACAAACATCACTTTAGGAAGCCCTACTGTTGATGTTAATTTGGAAGTGTTAATTCAGGAGTAGACCTTATAATTACTAAATGCTTATTGAAAAATTTGCTATGGATATTGTTTTATTAAACTATCAACTCATTAATTTAAAAGGAGTTCTTGTTTTAAAATACTAAAGTAACAGCAATGTGAAACAAGAATTTTTGCTAATAGATGATTATTGACTACAACAGAAAGTGCAAATGGCTACATAATATTTTTTGAAATTTGTTGATGATATTGTCTTTTGTGTGATATTATTATATTCTATATCACTATTATATTGCCAGTATTTTAGCTTTTGTAGAGTGTATATTAATGATTGTTTTTAACTTCATATTGATTCCATGTTTTTACAAGTACAAATAAATGTAGTATACTTTCTGTTGATTTTTATTTACTTTGATGAGATGAATTTTCATTTAGTGTGAGGAGGGCATAATGAAGATTAAATGTTCCAGAAATTACAGTGTTAATATAAACATATGATTAAAAATAGGTTCTATACAGAACTGTACCAGTGGAAATAAGCTTATGCAAATAGCAATATTATGAATTCCAAAAGGAAGGAGACAACAAGATTATTTTAAGTAAATTATGTCTCTATTTTCACATTGAGATAAGATAATGCTTGATCCCCCTGGTTCCTACAATCCCTTTTCTCTCTATTCTAGGAACACACAAGACTTAACCAGCAAGCAGGTCGCCTTCATGGAACCAAACTCCACCCTCTACACATATGTAACATATTTGTAGTTTGTCTATTTTTTGAGCTCCTTACAATGGGGGCAGGGTGTATTCCTAATTCTTTGGTTGGCTCTTTAGAGCATATTTCTCTTACTGGATTGTCTTTCATAGTTAACTACAAGGGGAGGTTCTTAGTCTTACAGCAACTTTATATGCATGCTTTGCTGATATACATTGGAGGCTGGCACCTTTCTTATCAGAGACAGAGGGGGAGTGGAATATAGTGTGGAGAGAAACTAGGAAGGTAATTGGAGGAGAGAAGGGAGGCGAAAGTGTGATCAGGAGGTAAAATAATAAATTATTAAATTTTTAGAAGAATAAAGAATACAACCATACAGACAAAAACAAACATAAGATGTTGTTTGTATATTGACTACTGATGAATCTCAGTGTAGCACAGCCATTTTTAACATTGCTAATACTGTGACATTTTAATACAGGTCTTAATTTTTTTTGTCACCTTAAACTATAAAAGTATTTTTGTTGCTATTTCAAAAGTATAATTTTGTTCCTGTTATGAATTTTCATGTAAATATCTGATATTTCTAATGGTCTGTGATGACCCTTGGTAAAGGGTCTTTGGACTCCCAAATGAATATGATCCACAGGTTGAGAACTGTGGCTGTATGGTTTCTATAAACTGATTATGTAGAGAGATATACATATAAGCAACAATGAGAAAGATGTAACTTATTCTTTGAATACTGTTAAGTGATTTCAAGCTAGACCCCAGATAGCCTAGTATTTTTGAACACATCTCCAAAATTGACAAAAGGACTCCTCAAGTAACCTACAAATGCTTTGCAAGAGCTAAAATGAGTGTTCTATCCAAGTAAAATGAAATGTTGGATCCCCATGGCAGCTGATTTTGATTTCATAAACAGTTTTGAGTTTAATTATATAAAGTAAAGCTATCTATATGTCACAGAAAATCATCCAAACCTTTAAACTTTCACAAGTTATTCATTTCATAGAGAAAGTAATACAAATGCCACAGTGTGATCCAATATAACTATGACATGCAGGATCTTTTCTTACAGAACTTAAACCTGAA
Organism: Peromyscus californicus insignis; assembly: GCF_007827085.1. NCBI lineage: Eukaryota > Metazoa > Chordata > Mammalia > Rodentia > Cricetidae > Peromyscus > Peromyscus californicus. The sequence continues at coordinate 65,832 of NW_026294592.1, read as the reverse complement.
ATATATCATATATCCTCACCCACAATTATTTTTATTGAAGATTATTGTCACTCTTTAATCATTTAAAAGAATGTTGTGGAGTATAAGTTGAATGAATATACTTAATATTAAGAATATGGTATCATTAATATCACAAAACTTAATTGAATATTTCCTTAATCTTACTCCATATCTCATATTGTAGAATACACCATGCTGATTTTAGCAATCAGTCAATGTCATATTGGAGCTTTGAGATTCTGAAAATAAGAAAATTTTTATTCATTACTAGAAATCAAACCATTCAAACACCAAATGTTGGAGCTATATCCATAACTCAGGCTGTATTTATTCTGTAATGAAAGTTTTATTTGTTAAATAAGAAGTACATCTAATTTGTTCATTTCTTTATCTTTGTTTCCTTACTTTGAAGCAAAGTTTTGATTGTTGTCAATATATAAGTGAATTCTTGTAGTAAAAATAAAACTTCCACACGTGAAAACATTAACAGAAAACTCAGTAAGTGAAAGAAATACTGAGTTGTGTTACACAGAAAGGTGATTCCAACAAAAACCTCGGGAAATTAAGTGCATGTGGTATATCCATTTGGGTATAGATAGGTGTGTGTATACCTATACTATCATATAAAATCACATAAAATCATGAGCATTGAAGAAGATCATCTCAAATGAAGAAAAGCTTATTTGAATCCTTGCCTGTGTTATTTCATTCCAAGGATACTTGGCTCAATTTCTATTCTTATGTCTTGGTACAGAATTTAATAGATCATAGAGCACATGGCCAAAAGACAACTCACCATGTAGAAGCCATTAGATCTATGCCATGCTCATAAATTGAGCCACTAATTAGCTCCTAAACTTTTGGTCTCATTATTAGGCCCCTCCTAATCACAACCACCTTCGACTGTTATAGAAAAGCAGAAAAGGGATCTGAACCAGCACTTCTCTCAGGTTATTCCACTGCCTCTCTTTTTGGGACCCTCAATTCTGTCTGTTCTGTTTTATTGTTTTCCATTTTGTCTCCTTCATGTTTATCTCTATGTTAATAAAGATATTATCATTCTGACTGATTATTATTATTTTCATTAGCTTATTTTTGAACAGTCTTATTTTTTCTCTAAACAGCGTTGACATCATCAAACAGTTATCTTAGTGTCCAGCAAGTGTTCTGGGGTTTCTCTTATGCACTGCCACTTGTACTATAAGTATGGATCTTGTGAGAAATAGTAGACTTCTTCATTGATCATGACTGGAGAGTGTGTGAAACAGCCAAAATCTTCTGACTTCTCATAACTTATTCTGTTTTCTCTGTTTCTCATGGTCACATTGTGAATTGGGTATGATCTGGATTCAGAAAGTCATATTCAAAGACCTGAATCACACAGAGAAGTCAAAGTGGAGCATTTTTTCCTTTGACAATAGATACTACAGATCACACCTTTGCGGGAAAGCAGTGGGCTCCTTAAGTTCAATAATTCAACAGTATAGAATAGGGTAAGGGGCTTCTGTTTTATTAATGTTGTGTGTAGACTTGTTTTGTGGTGTGTGTGTGTGTGTGTGTGTGTGTGTGTGTGTGTGTGTGTGTCTGTGTGTTTCTGTGTTGCAGCTCCTTGCTGCAGTATGAAGAGAATTAGCTCTGACTTTAGAAAATGTTGGGTTTTTTTAACAAGTAATTTTGTCACATGTTAAGGAGAAGTGCCATTTTATAACAAGTTATATCAGCAATACTGGTTCTTCCCTTAATTGTGTCAATTAAGTGGAGTAGTTGAATGCTATGGTGCAAAGAACTGAAGGGTTTCTACACTGAAGTATAGGCTTGAATAATGTAAGACTCTGCTCACTGCATATGTACTTTATCAGGTGTCTGTAATGATTGCAAACTTATTTATGTGTAGGCATGGAAGCAAATTGCTTCTTTTTATTGAAATTTCAAGGAAGATACAGAGTACTTTCCATTTCCAATGTGCCACAAACTAGTTCAGATGACTTTTTTTCTGAATGTTGTAGTAATAATTGGAGTCAGCAATAAAGAGAAACTTGAAGGAAAAACGGAGGAAAAATTTATGACAAATAGATGATTCCTGTCTTACAAGTGACTTCTAACTGCAGTTTGAAAAAGGTGCAGATCCCAGTTTATTAGGAGAAAAGAGGCAGCATTTAACTCAAGCCTAGTGGAATACATGTTTGTCATGCTCTCAGAGTGTTCCTTGGCCTTATGTTCATGAATGGAAACATGTCTGTTTCAGGACAACACATCTATTCAATTTGTGGCAAATATATATATATATATATATATATATATATATATATATATATATATATATTTCCCTTAATCTAGAATTAAAAATCATTGGTATAGAACCTCATGGTTGAAGCATGAATAAAGAAGGTATCTTTTCACTGCCCAGGCAGACTCCTCACCTAATCTCAGTGAGTCTAGTGTGCCTTCTGCAGGTGTGGAATTGATACAGTAGAGTCAGAGACTAGATGATAATCTGTATCTAATAACCATGCAATTCAGATACCAGATTTGTCTTATAGGAAGATATTAGTTTGCATTCATTTACCAAATAAATTTCTGGGAAAATACAGGCAAATTAACATAGTCGTAATTTGTTATGCTTGCTGTGAGTAAGGAGAAGCACATGGCTGGTGTTATTTGTTATGATTGTGCTTCTGTCTATTTCTCTAAACTGGTTACTTTTAATTCATCCTCTAGTTTTATTTCCTTCCTCTTACTCTGGGTTCCAGTCTGTCTTCTTTCTGCAGAATGCTGACATACATATCTGGATTGTGGTGTGAGTTTTATTCATTTATGAATGAGGTGGTTATGCTGCAGAATTTCCTATCCAAACAAGGCCATTGCATTTCCTTCAGTTTAGGACTAGTTTCTCTTTAACCCTGTTTAGGGCTTTTGAGCATTTGACTTTCCTTTTAATGAGAGGAATTAATGTTTATTAGAATTTTACTGAAAAAATAAGCAGAGGTTGTAGGAACTGAAAATTGAACATGGAAATTTAAACAACACCATGGGATTCCTGTGCATTCTTCATTTCTGCACAGAGATATGCATGTCATACAGCACTGATTCTAGTAAATACCCTAGTGCAAGGGAAAGACAAAAAAAGTATTTTTTCTAGTTAATTCCAAATATTAATGAAGTGTCTGAGTAATTACTATGCAATTCATGTAGAAAACAAAGATAAACTGATTATGTCTGCAGATTTCTATGTTGTCAATGTCACTTACAGAGAGGGTTCCATGAATTCCTCTTATAATTAAATTAATAAAGTCCTGTTTTGCAAATCAGGCTTATGTAGGAGGGTGTTTTGTAACCAATGGTATATATTAAATTTACAAAAACTGATGTGAAAGGATGGAATTCAGTGTTTTTCACTAAAATCTTAAGGTATTAGAGGATTCTAAGGAACTTACATACTTTAAAAATACCACCTGTTTCTTCTCATTTTTCTTTCTTTCATTTTCTTTCTTTCTTTCTGTTTTGATTTTTCAAGACAGGGTTTCTCTGTGTTGCTTTTGGACCCTGTCCTGGAACTCACTTTGTAGTCCAGTCTGTTTTCAAATACACAGGGATTCACCAGCCTCTGCCTCCCGAATGCTGGGTTTAAAGGCATGTACCACCAGGACCCATCTCCTCATTTTTCACCCATAATTACTTAACAGTGTTCCTGGGTAAAGTAATGTCATTGAGAAAATAAATTTGTGAAAAGTTTTAATCATAGTTCTCATGGCAAAGTTGCAGAATCTTGATATTATAAATTGTATTATGGTAATCAATGGGAAAAGACATTGGAGACTTTAGAGGGAAATACATTGCCTTCATGCTTCTTGGACACAAGCAACTAGATTTTTTTTACCCAGTTGATGAATTACTTTCATCTGAGATTCCCCACAGATACTGCCTGTTATACTCCATGGAAGCCTCATTTTGCTTTAATCAACCACCTCAGAGTAAGAGAAATTGAGAATCCTTAATGCTTCTCAATGTCAGCTGTGCTCAGCATCAATTTGAAATGCCCACCTGTTTCTGCTAGCTCTAGCAAGTCAATTTAACCATGCTGCCAGGTCTGTACTAAAGTCATTCATGCTGGCCAAACTGACTACCTGCCTGAATGCATGGCAATAGAACATACAGTTTTGTCTACCTCTGGGAGCTCATGTTGTTCTACATCACTGCTCCAATAAAGTACAGAGAGTGAGGTTTTTGATCCTCCTTCCAGTCTCTTAGTGTGGAAGAAGTATACAAGGCTTTTCTTGATTTGAAACTCAAAATATTATCAGGAAGGTGAAATTTTGAAATAAAGTTTCCTGAGAGGATTCAGACGGAAGGGAAAAGAGAGATGGCTTTTTCTCAGGTAAATGTGTCTATGGACATGAGATATCTTACCTGTTCTCCTACAAATGCTTCTTTTGTGGTGATCACCAACATTTACATTACCTCTCAGTTTTTATAAGGTTTTTTTTTCTATTACTGATGCGGTTGTCAAGGTAAAGTTTTTTTGAATGCATGTCACATGAGTGTGTGCTGCTTTCCACTGTTTTCTCACTTTATTTTTCAAAATAAATTTTCTGCATTAATGCATAGTATCAAAATTGATATACAAAAATACATGCATTCCTGTGTCCTAAGAAAATGGAAATGAGTCATCTCATATAAATGAGAAAATAACTATGTTCCATGATCCTTTTACACAGGTATCTATTTGCTCAGTACAGACTGTTGAAGAAAGAGGTACTATGAAAAAGGATGGGATTTCTTCCTGTTAATGGATAATGTTAAAAGTATTATTTCTGTGAAAGACATACTGTGTTATATACAAAGTTGAAGTATTTAAATGTAATACAAACTTCCAAATGGAATTTGCCAGTCATAAGGTGATATGAAATTATCCTATCAGGGAAGTTTTCTTCTGTTTATTGTTTTGTTTGTAACTAGATTCAGAGAGTCTATTCCATTGTTCCTCTTTGTTATCTATTAACCCTACAGTGAACTTGTAATCCTCTTCTGTTGTGCTGATACCTGGTAACAATCACTCCCCTGGCAGCTGATGCAATACTACATCCTATGGTTATACAGTACATTTTTTGAACAAATGAACTAATGGAAATATTAAACTGGGGGCTAGGGTGCCATTATTTAGATACAGCACTTGCAAGTGAATACAAAATAAGCATTTTCAGTATTTAATATAAACATGAGAGAATCTAATCATTTGTTTTTCTGCAAAACTGTAAAATAGTGAAATTGTAGAATGAAACATGGACACTAAAGGGAATGCCTCATTGAAGACACTGTTGAGGTATCACTTTTATACTGTTCTTTGGTTGTAGGCAAGTGTATTACTTAACCCAGGGTGAGAAATACATTCAGCTGAGGCTACTGCTCAGATTCCATGCACTATTTCAAATACAGGTGTCTGTTATGTTTTAATTAATGAAGTCAGGGAAATGGAATGTGAGGAAGGGGTCACTAAAATTTCTTACACTTGTGTTCAGACTCAATTTAAAATGTCTGTGTACAGTAAAAAGCAGGGTGGTGAGGCTACTTACCCAGGTTGTAGAAATTGCCACAATCTGCTAGAATAACAGATCCTCTCAATGCAGAAAATGAGAAACTATGTTTTGATCTCTCTGTAAAAATTCATGAACTCTGCATCTCTGCTATGTCCCAAATCACTGATTGAGGACATTTTTGAACCTGCTTTGTGGTCTCTGAGTGTGGTAGCAGGGAATACATGTGCTGCTACCTTTGCATGCAGAATAGTATCAGAAAAGTGAAATGTTAAGATAAACTTCCTGACCAAGCAGTCGAGGCACACACCTTTAATCCCAGCATTCTAGAGGCAGAGGTAGGTGGATCTCTGTGAATTCCAGGCCAGCCTGGGCTACAGATTGAGTTCTAGGAAAGGCTCCAAAACCACACAGAGAAACCCTATCTCGAAAAACCAAAAAAATAAAAAAAATAAAAGGATAAACTTTCTGACAGGATCCATAGAAAAGGGGAAGAACAGATGGCATGTTCTCAGGTAAATTGTTGCACAAGGATTGGACAGTTTGACATTCCACACATAAATGCTTCATTTGCAGAGCTCTCAAAACCTCTCACAAGACCTATATTTATATATTTTCTTATATTTTTGAAATAAATTCTTTATTATCACCATCATTTCTGTTCTACATCCTGATTTTAATTCTTTCCTGACTCTTTTATTTCCCAATATGACTTTTCTATATGACTTCATGATCTGAAGTATTTATAAATTTTCTGATATTGTAGATGAATATTGAAACTCAATTCATACTGAGGACAACTTCAGACATTATCACTGAGAAAAGGTACATATTTCATGAAATGTTTACATGTTGGGCACTTTGATCTCATGAAAGTGTCACGACATCCTCCTTCTTAATGTATAACATTTGAAAATTGAAGATTGATTACTGATAATATAGGGATTTATTTAGTTAAATACTCTTTTGTGGGGCAAATAAGGACTCAAACCAACATAACAAAGAAAATTTGAATTTTCACTTCAGAGTCCATTGACTTTCAAGGACGTGGCCATCAGTTTCTCCAAGGAGGAATGGGAATGCCTGGACACTTCTCAGAGGGATTTATACAGAGAGGTCATGTTGGAGAACTACAGCAACCTGGTTTCTGTAGGTGAGAATAAATTCTTTCATGATTGCTGCTTAGCACTAGGAATGTCTAGCAACTTGTATTAGTATTTGAAATGTTTTCTATCAATGAATTCCAATTATTTCTACATTTTTGTGAGTGTAATATTGACTAAAGTTTTTCTTATTTTTAATTTTAAATGGTCTTTTAATTTAGCCTAATAGTTCTTTAAATCCAAATATTTACAGTCAGTCAGTCAGTCACAATAATTTGTGAATACAGTTTGATTCCAACAGTTTTGTTTTTGTAATGAGGTAATTAAAGGAAAGGTGAATGTCTACAAAATGAACATTAAGTTTCCTAAAAAGTCTACAGAAACTGTCAAATATATAGTAAAAAGACTCCACTTATGAGTTTTTGTTTATGTAACTTCATATCCACTGAGTATAAGCGTGTGTTAGATGCCAACACTTTTCCACATCATGTTAAGTATTTTTCATATCTCTCTTCTAATTCACAGGCCTTTCTGTATCAAAACCAGAGCTAGTTACGTGTCTTGAACAGAACAAAGAACCCTGGATCAGGAACATAGGGGAAGTAGAAGGTAGAAATTCAGGTAAGTTGGAAGGAAATTGGTTCATTTGTCAAGTACAATTAAGAAACAATGACTTCATTTGGATTAGCCTAGCTCCTAACTAAAAGTGATGCCTGAGAATTTCATTTAGAATTGTGTACTAGGATCAAGCACACAGAGAATTTTACATGATTTTCCCTCATTTATTCAGAATAGTAAGTATGTGAAATTTAGAAAGCCAATATCAATTTGACAATGTTTGTGGTGCTTTGTTTTCCAATAAATGCCTGGATTTTTTTCTGTATGACAGTGATTCTCGTGTTTTTCTGTATTTTTTGAAAATTTTTACAATATTTCTGGATCATTTTATTGTTATTTCTTTTACCTCTTGCATACCATCCCTTTACCACACTAACCTAACGTCCTGATTCCCACATCCCATCTCATTCTCTCTATCAAAGAAATAACAGAAAATACATTAAAAAGTTGAGGAAGATTTCTGCTGGCCAACTATTTCTGAACACAAGACTTTGAATATGATTGATATACCCTGGTATTACTCAATTGAAATTGATTTTCTGACTCATGAAAGCTAAGGACTGCACATGTTCTTGTCAAAAAGTTGTGACTATTGTTCTACTTTCAACTTTACAAGCTGAGATTTTGTCGGTGTTGAGTTTCTGTGGGTTTTGGCCTTGCTGTCACAGACTTTGTGATTATATGGCCATTACTCTTATACTATTTGTAAACTTCTTCCCTAGAGTCATTTACCATTTTTTGTCTTTATGTTCTCTCTGCATCCATTTATTCATATGTGCCTGAACCCTGATGCAAGGATTAAGATAAAGGAATCCCAGGTAGGGATTGGTTCTCCAAAATCTTCACATTAAGCTTCTTTTTTTCTTCTTGTTGTTGTTTGTTGTTTTTTTTTGTTTTGTTTTTTTTGAGACAGGGTTTCTCTGTGTAGCTTTGTGCCTTTCCTGGAATTCACTTGGTAGCTCACACTGGCTTTGAACTCACAGAGAGCCACCTGGCTCTGCCTCCTGAGTGCTGGGATAAAAGGTGTGTGCCTCCACCACCCGGCCACATTAAGCTTCTTTAGTGAAGGATGAGTGATGCACAAATCTAATGGTAAACAATAGAGCATCATTTGTTGGCACATGACTTCAAGTTTGGGTATTGGATACACCATCATATAGTAAAGACATTTAAATTTTTTTTAGATATGCACATGTTTTAACAAGATTCTACATAAGTACAGTTGTCTATGTTTCTTCAAAAGATTTCTCCAGTGGTCCAGATAGATAAAAATACTTTCCTGCAAATCTGAATTGCAGTGTTCAATTGCCAGGACAAAGACAGTAGAACGAGGTTTCGGAAAACTACCATCCAATCATATAATGCCCATATACGTAGAGTCAATAAATATATAAATAAATTTTTAAGATTATCAACAACAGGCCTATAATCATAGTAACTCTTCTTTGTATTTGCTCTTCTACATCACTCTATCATCACTTTCTTGACTTAATACTGTTTTAATTTCTCCTTTTTTTTTTAACAGTGATATTTTTAATTATCCCTTCTGTTGAAAATCCCAATATCCCATTTGGCCCCATACTAGCTAACTAAAACCTCTAGAAAACATAGAGACTAAAATCTTAAAAGCTAGCATCCATAAATTTGAGAAAATATGCAGCATTTGTCTTTCTGGGTTATGTTACATAGTATAATTCTCCTCAGTTTTATCCATTTACCTACAATATGTATAATATCAAAAACAAATGAGTGAATTTCTTAGCATAGAACCTAACAAAGATAAATCAAATGACATAAATAATTTATCATGTCACATGTTCTTAAGTTGAACAGAAGGAACAATAAAAAAAAAAAAAAACTCAACTTAAGAAAGCCAGATGAATTCAGGAAAGAATCCCTCCAGATAATTAAAGAAAAACTAACACCAATACATTTGCAATTATAAGACAAAATGGAAAATTTCCATTTCAAGAAAATATAAAAATAATTGTCTACTAGGATCAAGGTGGCTTCACCAAAGAGATGCTAATGAGAATCAACGTAAGTAAATCAATACATGTAATACATTAGAAGAACAGTCTATGAGAGCCCAAATGATCTCTTCATTAAATTCAGAAAAGGCTTTTGACAAACACACCACTTCATTATAAAATTCAACAGTAGGAGGAACACATCTACATATAATAGAATATGTTTATTGCAAGTAATTACCAACATAAACATTTTAAATGGAGAAAGCTCAAAGCAGTTCTTCTATAAATGGGAAAATAAAGGATACTCACTCTCTCCATATCTATTATATGTTATGCTTGAAGACTTAAGTGTCAGTCTAAGATGATATGACATTCAAGGGGATACAGGTAGGAACAGATATGTCATAGTATCTATATTACACACAATATGTATTTTATACCAGAAAATTTAAATCAAAATTCTTATGCTTGGTGCTAAGGTTATTGCTAGTCTCTCTTTCACCTATTGTACTGGCTTTCCTTCCATCATAACTGAAAAATTTTCCCAAATTTTTGTTTCCCAACTCATAGTGTCCCTCTATCTCAAATCTCTAATCAAAGAATGATAGACACCTATTGAAGGCTGTGAAAAGGAGAATTGCCATCTGCCATGGGTTATCCCTGTTAATGCTTGTCTAATGCAAACTGGTGAGACCTGAAATGATATAGTCATTAACAATAAAGCTGGACTAACATTCTGAAGTTACATATTTTGTATGTATACTAAAAAAATTTACATAAATATGTAACTGTAACAATTATCAACTGGACGTTATATTATTGATTTGAGGATATGGGAGGAGTGGAGGGAGAGTGGCAGGGATAATGTTAAAATAAAATTATAATTATATTTAAAATAATTTACACTTAAATTTTTTTGAATTTCACATGTAAACCCTGATTTATGATATTTTACTTTGAAATAGAATTCTACCTTCCATTCTACTTTGAAAATATAAATTTTATTCAGTAGGCCTTTTATCAATGTGGTGCTTTTGGGGGGACAGAGTTTCTCTGTGTAACTGCCCTGGCTGTCCAGTAACTTGCTCTGTAGTCCACGCTGGCCAGGAACTCACAGAGATTTGCCTGCCTCTGCCCCCAGAGTTCTGAGATTAAAGCCTCTGTGTCCTGAGTGCTGAGACTAAAGGCATGTGCCACCACTGTCCAGCTTGCTTTTTTGTGTTTTTGAACAGAAACTTATTAGAGATCTAAGACTTTTGCAAAATACAGATTGTAATGCACCCTGGCCACCATTCATAGTCTGCATTCAAGTCAGTGAAGAACACTTTAAGAAAAAGTCAGACTGTGAATCACATCGAAGGGCCATCTGGGATGTTTCTATCAGTTAGTTACACTAGGACAGGACATAGTGAGGCCTAGATCAAGGTCTGCTTAGCTGACAACTAGTTTTACAGGGGAGAAACCCATCCATCTTAATGTTGCAAAGAGCAACTTGGTCTAATTGACTCTATTGGCATTTTTTTTGCCTGGACATATAGTTTACTTTTTGACCTTTCCTCTTTTTTGAGACAGGGTTTGTAACCATGTAGCCATGGTTGGCCAGGAACTAAACATGTAGATCAGGATGGCCTAATAACCATAGAGAATCACCTGCCTCTGCCTTTCAAATGTTGAGATGAAAGGCAAGTCTTTTATCAATTTAAGATATTCTTAGGCAGCTGAAAAATGGAAAGACCTACAGATAGACTGAGTGTCACTCTGTTGGAGAAAAGTTATGTTGTGTCTCAGTATGTTAAGTGTCAGTTCACTTGTTCACATGTAAAATAGTGGTTTGGTTTAATTCAATCTTTGATTATTTTTAAATATAACAAAAGTAATTCTTATAAGATTAAATCTATCATATTGGAGTATTACAAGACAAAAAAAAACAACAGAACAAAAAAGTCAAAGAACAGGCATAATAATCAAAGATCAACTCATTGTCATGCTCAATAATCACATAAAACCATTAAATCAGAAGTCATAATTTTTACACAGAGAATTTGAACGAACCTGTGCAGTCCCTGTGTTTGTTGCTTCATTCTCTCCGAGTTCATATGAAATTCCCCCATGTTAATTTAGAGGGCCTTGTTTTCTTGATATTTTCCATCCCTGTGTCTCTTACACTATCTCCACCTCCTCTTCTGCAGGGTTGCCTGAGCAATGGAGGGGAGGTATTCAATAGAAAGATCTCATTTAGAGTTGAGTGTTCAAGGTCTCTGACTCACTGTAGAATTTCTGGCAGTATCTCTGTATATTTTTGTATGTTCTTTAGGAGAAACCTTCCCTGATAACATGTAAATAACACACTGACCTATGAGTATTGCAGAATGTCATGAGGAGTCATTTTATTGCTACATTTTTCTTCTTTAGATAAGTAGTATGTTGTTTTATCCTAATTCCATGGACTTTCTAGTATCAAGTTTATCATCATCTAAGAAATGTCCGGTATGGTATCCATCTGGAGAAATGGCCTTAATTCAAATCAATTCTTGGTTACTTGCTCCATCAATCTTTGTTCCACCTTTGTCCTACCTTCTCTTGCTGGCAGAATACCATTGAAGAAAATGGCTGTTTGGGCTGAGTTGGCATATGTTTCTGTTTAAAATGTAGAAATTGTTCTTGTACCAAAGAAAATAGGGGTTTAGTGCTCTCTGTAGGCACTAGGCCTATGTCTCAATTTTCAGTGATTTATATCATTATTGTCTTCAGTAATTAAACTTTATTTTCAGTTCACAGAGAGGAAGGGGTAAAACTGGCAAATGCCAGGCATGTTTGGGTATATACTTTGGTCTACTTCGCTAACATTCAATTGTTTGGAACACAATTTTTATAATGAAATCTGTTTTAGCTCATAAAAGAGAGATATTTTGGACTCTGATTTCCCTATTATTTTACAATATTTTTTGATATCTTTCATGTATACTTATGGAAGTTCCTATTGAATTTTGTTTCATTGCTACACCGCAAATGACATTAATTTTATCAGTCTCAAACTGTACTCCTGCCTAGAACCCCATCTCTATTCATTCTGCACTATCTATTCATACTTGTTTATTCTACTTCCCTTCCTAAAGAAGATATATGTGTTTCATTCCCTTTGTGCTTCTCCAGATTGTAGCATTGTTATCATTGTCTTCATGCCTTTATCCACTAATAAGTGGACCATGAGTGAATAGAGTCAATAGCAGAATAGATAAAGGTCTGAGGATGAGATTGGGACATAGGACATGGGGACATGGATGCAGAATTGATAATGTGCAGCTAGTGTCTTTGATTCTCTGGTAAGGATGGCTTCTGTTTGAAGAGAATTACTGCTGTAGTTTCAAGTAGGAACAAATCAATGAGTTATGAGATGAAAATTTGGATGGAGAATTCTGTGTGATCTTATTTAGATTAGTGCAGGAGGGAAGAAATGTCTTCAGAAGTTGTTGTGTTTTCTTACAGATCTGGGGATGAGTCTTGGAAGATAGACTTAGAGGAGCAGAGAAAAAGGTGAAAATCAGCAATTTGCCTCCCTGCTTCCCTTCTGAGTTGGGTTCCTGGGTCTTTGTTTCTGCTAGATTTGGAGTATGGACAATGCAATCAGGAATAGAAGGAAGGTTCAGGGATGGGTTGTGGGATTCTCTGACATAGGGAAGGATGAGGCTGCTGCAGTTCTGTTACAGAGCTTGGACTGAATCTATTACATTGGACTTAAAGAGCCATGGTGAGAGGTGAAGTCCTGGAGTTTACTTCTTACCTGGCAGGAGGGGCTCTGGAGTTCCAGGGAATTCCTGCCAGAGTTGGGTGCTGAGATCAAGAAAGGTTGTGAAAAATGGTGTTAGAATTGGAAGATGTGTTTTAACCAATGGAGATGAAATCACAGGCAGCAGGGAACCTGCAGCAGGCCATTTAATCAGAGCTGAAGATGGTACTGTGGGATTGGATTAAGAAAAGAAAAGTTGAGGTGACGGTCTGCAGTTAGTATATCTGCTGTTCTGGCTGGAGTTGCCTGTCAGTCTTAAATGCTGTTTCCTGTCTCTTGTTTTCTATTGGTGTGCATGTTATGAATCATTTCATATCTTCTAATTCATAAAAAATTCCTTTGTCCTTCAATTATAGCAGACAGTTTTGCTCACTACAGTAGTCAGTATAGGCCCTAATTCTCTTTAGAATTGCACTGTCCCTGGCTCTTTTGGTTAGTACCTTCTCCTCTGAAATCAGCGGTTATTCTAATGGGCTTTCCTTTACATGAGACATTTAATTGCCTTCTTCATATTTTATTTTTTTTTATAATTTATTTAATTTTATTTTATGTGCATTGGTGTAAAGGTGTCAGATCTCCTGGAACTGGAGTTACAGACAGCTGTGAACTGCCATGTGGGTCCTGGGAATGGAACCTGGGTACTCTGGAAAAGTAGCCAGTGTTCTTAAACATTTTGCCATCTCCCAAGCCACCCATCTTCATATTTTAATGTTCTTGTTTTGTTTTGTATATTAACTAGTGCTTTCAGTGTGGTATTTCTTTTTATATTTTTGCCTATTTGGTGTTGTGAATTTTTCCAGTATCTGCAATGTTATGACTTTCTTGAGTTTGGCAAATTTGTCTTTCATCATCTTGGGGAAGATTTTATATATGCCATTGAGGTAAGATTCTTATCTTACACACACACACATATATATTCACATTACTATGGTGTTGATCGTTACCTGTGTAATATTTTTAGTGTTATATTTAAAAATACAAATATATATGTGTCTGTTTCTGATATGCAGTTAAATTACTCTTCTTGTTTTTATTGAGTTTTGGTATTATATTTGCTGTTTTTCTGTCTTACATATAAAGCTTTATCTTGACTTTTCTAATTAGTTTCCTGTTACAACTTCACTTTAGACTGAGTTCTCATCAATAAATCTATACTTTTCTGGAATTTTTTTGAGACTGGACTGTCTTCATTTATGTCTTTGTGGTCTCTTACATCACTCAGGTTTTTTAGGTTCTCCTCATTAAATTTATTGGGCTGTTTGTCTAATTTAAGCACTTTATCTACTTTAATAGTGTTTATGATAATTCTTCCATCTTCTCTACCATGGTAATTATGGATTGAAGAATACTTCTATGAGACTGATAGACTTTGGGGGCAGGGGTAAAATGCTGGCATTATTCTTTATATTCTAAATGTCATTTTTCTTTTTTTAAAATTTTGTTTATTATGTATACAGTATTCTATCTACATGTTTTCCTTCATTCTAGAAGAGGGCATCAGATTTCTTTATAGATGGTTAGGAGACACCATGTGGTTGCTGGGAATTGAACTCAGGACCTCTTGAAGAACAGTCAGTGCTCCTAACCTCTGAGCCATCTCTCCAGTGATTTTCTATTATTTTGATTAAAAACCATTAACAGAAAAATGTGTAAAACTAAGAGTTTCATTGGGTTAAAGTACCATGAGAATAAGACTCCATTATGTAATGGGATGAAGTCAAGAGGCAGTAAATGTTGTAGAAAGAACAGGTAACGTACAAATGTCAAATTTCAAGCCAGCACCAGAAAGGAAACTAAAGATAGTGTGTAGTTCCTACATTTAAAAGTCCCAACTCAGTCCCACATTTTATGCATTAACACCATACTTTGAGTCAAATAATGTGGCTACATGAAAACAAAGTTGTCAAGTGTGTGACCTTTAGGGAACATTGTTATTCAAACTATCATATAGAGTAATCATGTTCTTGTGATCAAAATTGGTCCTGTGAACTCTTTTGTAATTTCTGTGTCTTTTATGCACAATGAAGACTTAACAGGCAATAATAAATACAGGGAAGCTTATGTGTGAAGGCTACATATAGCATGGGTGGTGGGGTGTCAAGAAGGCACAGGGGATGGGCAGAATTACAAGATGGGCATCCCATTGTAAGGGTGAATGTAGTATTCTGGACAGAGATTATCAGTCTAAATATGGGCACATAGAGTAGAATACAGGCTAGAACGATGGATTGGTGAGGGAATCTAGATGAGTGGATTTTGTGGAATCACCGGTCTGATAACAAGTGTAAAATGTATGTTGCCAAAATGGGATCAAAAGTGCTGATGATTTGCATGAAGGAGAATTGGATGTGTCCTGTGCTCCCTTGCCAGTAATAGCAGAATATTAGGGCCCTTCATAGTTTTTGTAAGAGATAGCAGGACAGGTTGTAGTTTCTATCTTGACCATGTGTTTAGGAAATTACACAGAGTCTGGTGATTATAAATTATTTATTCAACTGTTTTGTGTAGATGAGAGGATATGCTGGCAACAACCTACTTACTCACTCTTATGGAGGATAGTAATAATACAGAACAGATGGCAGACATGATTGAGCATGTTCTGGTTTATGCTGTCTTTGTGGGAGAAAATGAGTTGGGGTGCAATCCAAGTTGCCCTGTTAAGGAAATGGGTGTTCACAAGGAGGAGTAGAGTCGAGAAAAAAAGTGTGATCTCTTGGATTATGATTGTGTAAGCAGAAAGAATCATAGCAGGGAATACAATAGACGTGTTCCTCATGCACATGGCAAGTGGGAGAGAGCTCCAATATTTTTCTGAAATTGTTGTCTATGTTTGCCTGTTACATGACTTTATGAAGGTCAAGTATTACATGAATTTCTCTCATTTTTCATAAGCACATTTATTTCTTACAGCAAAACTTTGAAAATTTCCTATGTTACAAACTTGATATATTCCCCAGACAGCTGTCATTTTATGCATTATACTCTCATATTGTTTTCAAATTATTGTGCAAATCAAGAGTGTGTTTCTTTTCATTTCTTTTAGCTCTATCATTTTACCAGACCCAGGAGGTCTCCCAACAGAAGTACAAACAAGATTCTTTACAGGAAGAAGGAGCATGCTTATTTGAAACTATTGGTCTTGACATGTTACATACAAGGAAGTTCTGGAATTATCATGGTGACAAGAGAGAATATGAATCATGTTATAATGAGAGGGATGTTTATGAGAAACATGTCAAAGGCATTACTTATGAAAATCATCAAGAACCTCTAGTGTGTCCAAAAAGAACATACTCTGTGTCAGTTACAAGTTCAAAATCAAATGATTATAGGGAAAAATATTCACACCAAGCATGGACACCTGGTTATACTCTACATGAATATATGGAAACTTCACAAGGGGACACACAGTGTAACACTTCAAAGTCTTTGCAACACTTTTCAAGTGTTGTGCAATTAAATGATACTCCAACAGTCCCTGAAGAAAAGAGTGCTTTAAGCACAGAAAAATATTTGAATTGTCAGCAGTATGGTATTTCCTATACTCAAAATTCAGAAGAGGTTCCTGAACAATTACTTCCACTATATGACAACTTCCACAATTTAGATCAACATAAATATTTTAGGAATGAAATGTGGCATAATATGTATCATAAGAAAAGAAATTGTGAAAATTCCAATATATTTAGTAATGTTGATAATGACCTTGCTAAGTTTTCTTTGGTAAATAATTACCAGAATAGTCAGATTAAAATACCGTTTAATGGCAAGGACTCATGGACTTACTCTACTAATGATGTAATTCCTAGTAATTCTTTCATAAATACTTACTCAACAGATAATCATTTTGAAATCCATGAACATCAGAAAGTTTTTAATAAGTACTCAAACACTTCTTTGCACAAACATGAACATAGCCAAGAGAAGCACAGGACAAGCAAACACCATGACCAAATTCTTAATGAATTCTCAAACTGTATTCAGTATAATGGAACTAGTACTCAAAAAATTTATGAGAGACTCAGAGGTGATGCATGTAAGAAGGTCACAATTGAATCCACAAATCTGGCTATGGATAATATAAAGCATACAGGAATAAATTTTTGCCAGATTAAAGTATGTGATAAATTCTTTAATTTCAATTCAAATATCATTCAGAATGATTCAAGTCACACTGCAGAAAAGAAACGATACAGATGTAATGATTGTGGAAAGTCCTATAGCAAACTTTCATACCTTCATATTCATCATAGAATCCATACGAGAGAGAACCCTTATAAATGTGAAGAATGTGGAAAATCCTTTAGGAAAAGTTTATCCCTTAAAGTTCACCACAGAATCCACGTGAGGAAGAAACCTTATAAATGTGATAAATGTAGAAAGCACTTTACTAGGTGCTCATCGCTTCATGTTCATCAGAGAATCCATACTGGGGAGAAACCTTATAAATGTGATGACTGTGGAAAGTCCTTTGTTCAGTCCTCCAATCTTCAATATCATAGGAGAATCCATACTGGAGAGAGACCTTATAAATGTGATGACTGTGGAAAGTACTTTAGGGATAGATCATCTCTTCATGTTCATCAGAGAATCCATACTGGAGAAAAATCTTATAAATGGAATGAATGTGTAAAGTCCTTTGTTAACTCCTCCCATCTTCAATGTCATAGGAGAACCCATACTGGGGAGAAACCTTATAAATGTGATGAATGTGAAAAGTCATTTGTCATGTCCTCCAGTCTTCAATGTCATAGGAGAATCCATACTGGAGAAAAAACGTATAAATGTGATGAATGTGGAAAGCACTTTAGGCATGTTTCCTCTCTTCATGCTCATCATAAAATTCATACTAGAGACATACTATACAAATGTTAAAATGCATCAAATCATTTTCCCGTTGCTTTTCTATTAATGATCATCACAGAACTTGTACCTAAATTAAGGCATACAAATGTAAAAAACGTGAAAATTCCTTTACCAAATCCCCAACACTTCTTTCTCTTCCCTGAACCCATACTAGAGAGAAACTTTACAAGTATGAAGCATGTGGAAAATGAAAGCACCAGAAAACTCACAAGAAAGAAACAGAAAGAACTTCTCTAATAATTATCAGCTTTACTTTATTATCATATATTTTTCCAATAAAATTTTCTTCTAAATGTGTGGAATACACAAAATCTTTGATCAATATTCACTTTTTATACAATAAAACAAGTATCATTTTAGGAACCTCTACCCTTGATGCAAATTTCGAAGTGTTTATTCAGAAGTAGACCCTATAATTACTAAATGCTTATTGAAAAAATATCTATGCATATTATTTAAACATCAGCTCATTAAGTACAAAGGGTTCTTGTTTGAAAATAATAAAGCAATGGCAATGTGAAACAGAATTCTTGCTAATAGATGATTATTGACTGCAATACAAAGTCAAAGTAACTACATAATAACTTTATGCAATTTGTTGAAGATGATGTTTTATTTTGTGTGATATTATTGTATTCTATATCACTTATATTTCCAGTATTTTAGATTTTGAAAAGTGTATATTAATGATTGTTTTAACCTCATTTTGATTCCTTGTTTTTATGAGTACAAATAAATGTATTATACCTTTGGTTTATTTATATTTGCCTTGATGAGTTGAATCTTCATTAAATATGAGGAAGGCATTATGAAGATTAGTTGTTACATAAATGTCAGTGCTAACAACAACATATCGTTTTAATTAAAACTAGATTTTATAGAAAACTATAACAGTAGAAATAATCAAATGCAAAGAGCAATATTATGAAGTCCAAAAAAAGGAGATGACAATTTATTATTTAAGTAAATTATGTCTCCATTTCTCACTAAGATAGAATATTGCTTGATCCCCCTGGTTCCTACAATTCTTTCTTCCTCTATTCTTACTCATAGGAACTCACACTCTAAACCAGCAACCAGGGAGACTACATGAGACCCTCACTCAGCCCTCTACATATATGTAACAATTCTGTAGTGTGTCTATTTGTCTAACTCTTAACAATGGGAGCAGAGTCTGTCCCTCATGCTTTGGTTGGCTCTTTGGAGCCTATTCCTCTTACTGGATTGCCTTGCTTCATGTAATTACATGGGGAGGTTGCTAGTCTTACAGAACATGATATGTCTGTTTTGCTGATATGCATTGGAGGCTGGACCGTTTCTTAATCGAGACAGAGGGGGAGTGCATTGGGGTGTGGAGGGAAATTGGGGAGGGAATTGGAAGAAAAGAGGGAGAGAAAACTGTGGTAAGAATATAAAATAATTAATAAATTATTAAATTTTTAGAAAAGTAAAAAACGCCCGGGCAGTGCTGGCACACGCCTTTAATCCCAGTACTTGGGAGGCAGAGGCAGGTGGATCTCTGTGAGTTTGAGGCCAGCCTGGGCTACAGAGTGAGTTCCAGGAAAGGCATAAAGCTACACCGAGAAAATCTGTCTTGAAAAACCAAAAAAAAAAAAAAAGAAAAAAAACATAAACATACAGGCAAAAATAAACATAAGATGCTGTTTGTACATTGACTACTGATGAGTCTCTGTGTAGGACAGTCAATCTCAACCTTCCTAATGCTGTGACATTTTAATACAGTTCTTCATTTTTTTTAAATTTATTTTAATTTATTTTGCAATACAATTCAGTTCTACATATCAGCCACGGATTCCCTTGTTCTCCCCCCTCCCGTCCCCCTCACCTTCCCCCCAACCCCCCCCCATTCCCATCTCCTCCAGGGCAAAGCCTTCCCCACAGACTGAGGTCAACCTGGTAGACTCAGTCCAGGTAGGTCTAGTCCCCTCCTCCCAGGCCGAGCCAAACAATCCTGCATAGGCCCCAGGTTTCAAACAGCCAACTCATGCAATGAGCACAAGATCTGGTCCCACTGCCTGGATGCCTCCCAAACAGATCAAGCCAATCAACTGTCTCACCCATTCGGAGGGCCTGATCCAGTGGGGACCCTAAACTATAAAATTAATTTTCCTTCTATTTCATAAGTTCAACTTTGTTCCTGTTATGAATTCTAATGTACATATCTGATATTTCTGATGGTCTGTGATAACCCCTGTGAAAAGGTCATTGTATCCCCAAAATGATCATAACATACATGTTGAGAACTGTGGCTGTATGATTTCTATAAACTGATTATGTAAAGAGATATACATATGAGCAATAATAAGAAATATGTAAATTATTCATCAAATACTGTTAAGTGAATTTCAGGCTAGACATAAGGTAGCCTAATATTTTTTAACACATCTCCAAAGTTGGCAAAATGACTCTTCAAGTAATCTACATAAATACTTTTGCAACAGTTAAATGGGTGTTCTGTTCAAGTTAATGTAAATGCTAAATCCCTGTGGCAGCTGAATTGCTTTTCATAAACTGTTTTGAGTTCAATAATATAAAGAAAAAATATCTGTATGTCACAAAAAAATCATCCACACCTTTAAACCTTCACATATTATTCATTTCAGAGTGAAAGTAATACAAATGCCCAGTGTGATCCAATGTAACTTTGAGACACAGGATCTTTTAACTACAGAACTTAAACCTGAAATATATCACACATACACATTCACAACAATTTTATTGAAGATTATTGTCTGTAGTGAAATTGCTGGACCCCAAAGTTCAGGGTCTCAAGTGGGCACCCCAAGAACCTAGACTCCAGTCCAGTTGATGCAACAGCACGAGGATTTATTAAGCTTCTATATAGAAGGGTTCCTCTGCTCCCAAGAGCCAGAGTCACATCTTACTGCAGCCCCATAAGGGCTTTTAAAGGAAAACCCCACAAAACCCACAAGATTACAATTGCCATACAATTTCATGGCCTGATCACAGGGTGATCACAGAATGGGTACAGTCACGTTCACATGCACATTCTTCCTGCAACCTCAAGGGGGGTATCAGGGCAGGAGTGGAGTTTACACACAGGTCACAGTGGTCCTTCCTGGAACACCTACAACTATCCCAGTCACAGTTGAGCACATCTCTTAACAGAAATCTTTTAACATTGTTATATTGTTACAGGGATGACTGAGTAGTGGCTGAGTCAGATTGCCCTTGGAACTAGATTTTTAGTTTCTCATTTCCTTGTGCTTGAAGTTTCTCTCTTCCTGAGGTTTGGGGGTGTAAGCCTGAAGGCCTAGGGTCTTTCAGTATTGTGTTCCCCAAAATATTGTGTATTCTAATAAATTTATCTGGGGTCAGAGAAGAGACAGCCACTAGATACAGAGGCTAGAAAATGGTGGCACTCACACCTTTTATCCTAGCATTCCAGAGACAGAAATCCCTCTGGATCTCTGTGAGTTCAAGGCCACATTGGAAAGAACCAGGCATGGTGACACACACCTTTAATCCCAGGGAGTGAGCCTTTAATATCAGGGAGTGATGGTAGAAAGCAGAAAGATATAGGCTTGAGGACCAGGAACTAGAAGCAATTGGCCTGGTTAAGCATTTGGTCTGTTTAAGCATTCAGGCTTTGAGCAGCAATTCAGCTGAGACCCATTCAGGATGAGGACTCAGAGGCCTCCAGTTTGAGTAAACAAGACCAGCTGAGGATCTGGCGAGGTGAGGTAGCTGTGGCTTGTTTTGTCTCTCTGATATTCCAGTATTCAGCCCAATAACTGGCCTCAGGTTTGATTTTATTAATAAGAACTGTTAAGGTTACTGCTACAATAGTCACTCTTTAATCATTTAACAGAATGATGTGGAGTATAATTTGAATAAATACTTATACTTGATATATTCTTAATGTCATAAAACTTCACAGAAAATTTCCTTAATCTTAGTACCTATCTCACATTGTAGAATATACCACGCTGATTTTAACAATGAGTCAGTGTCATATTGGAGCTTAGAGTATTCCCAAGGGTAGGAGAAATGTTGTATTTATTACTAGAAATCAAACCACTCAAACACCAACAATTAGAGGTATATTCATAATGCAGGCTGCATTTATTCTGTAAGAAAACTTCTGTATTTCAAGTGATATAAGAAGTAAATCTAGTGTGTTCTTTTCTTTGCCTGTTTTCCCATACTTTAAGGCAGAGTTTTGATTTTTGTCAATATACAAGTGAATACTTATACTATAAATAAAACTTCCCCCAATAAAAACATTAACGGAAAACTCAATAAGTAAAAGAAATACTGAGTTCTGTTACACAGAAAGATGACTCCAACAGAAACCTCAGAAAATTAAGTGCATTCATGTGGTAGGTGTGTGTATACCTATACTATCATATGAAATCAAATAAGTTCCTGAGATATGAGGAAAATCATATCAAATGAAGAAAAGCTTATTTGAACCCTTGCCTGTGGTATTTCAATCCAAGGCTACCTGGCTCAATTTCTGTTGTTATGTTTGGTCCAGAATTTAATAGTTGATGGAGCACATGGAAAAAGACAACTCACCTTATGGATGCAGTGAGATCTATGCCGTCTACATGGAAAAAGCCTTTGAGGAGTCTTGATGTTACAATCCCAGTGTTAGCCCCTCCAATCCACAACCACTTTCATTTGTCACAGAAAAGCAAAAAAGGGATCGGCACCACCACTTCTCTCAGGTTATACTGCTGCCTCCCACTTTGTGACCCTCAATTGTGTCTATTCCATTTTATAATTTTCTGTTTTGTGTCTCTCAAATTTATCTCTATGTTCATAAAATATATGATCATTCTGCTCTGATTATTAATATTTTTGTTAGCTTATTTTTGCACAGACTTCTTTTTCCTCAAAACAGCTGTGATATCATCAATCTGTTTTAGGGTCCAGTGGTGTTGTGTGGTTTCTCTCATGCAGTGCAGTTTTTCTATGAGTATGGATCTTGTGAACATTGTTAGACTTCTTTAATGACCATGACTGGAGAGTGTGTGAAACACAGCCAATATCCACTGACTTTTCCTAACTTCTGCTGTCCTCTCTGTTTCTAATGCTTACATTGTGAATTGGGTATGATCTGGATTAAGGAATTCATCTTCAAAGACTTGAATCAAAATGGAGGGTTGTTCACAAGATAACAGCTATTAGAGATCACAACTATGCAGGTAAGCAGAGGGCTGCGGAAGCACAATAATTAAACAGTACAGAATAGTGTATGGAGCTTCTGTTTTATTAATGTTGTATGTATACATGTTTGTGTGGTGTATGTATGTTTCTGTGTTGTAGATCCTTAACACAGTGTGAAGGAAGTTAGCTCTGTCCTTATAAAACTTTGGTAATGTATAACAAATGACTTTGTCACATGTTAAGGAGAAGTGCCATTATGGAACAAGTTATGTCAATCATAATGGGGCTTCCCAAATGTGTCAATTAAGTGGAGTAGTTGAGTATTAAGGTGCAAGGAACTGGTGGGTTTCTATGCTGAAGTACAGGCTTGAATAATGTAAGATTCTCCTCACTGCATACCTGCTTTGTTATGTGTCTGACTTTAATCAAATGCAAACTTGTTTATGTGTAGGCATGGAGGCATA
Organism: Peromyscus californicus insignis; assembly: GCF_007827085.1. NCBI lineage: Eukaryota > Metazoa > Chordata > Mammalia > Rodentia > Cricetidae > Peromyscus > Peromyscus californicus. The sequence goes on along the minus strand of NW_026294592.1, from coordinate 42,333 downwards.
TTGTTCCCTCATTAAAATTTCAAGTAAAGTTCACAGTACTTTCCATTTCCAATATATCCTAAACCAGTTCAGATGACTTTTTTCCTTTCCTCAGAACTGTAATATTTGGAGCCATCAATAAAATGAAACTTAAATGATAAAGGGAGGAAGAATTCATGAGGAATAGATTATTCCTGTCTTAGAAAGGACTTATAATTGCAGGTTGACTGAGATAGAGATCCAAGTTTATTAGGAGAAAAGAGGCAGCAATTAACTCAAGCATAGTGAAACATATGTTTGCCATGCTCTCAGACTGTTTCATTGCCTTATGACAATGAATGGAAATTTGTTAATTTCAGGAAAACATAGCCAGTCAAATTGTACCAAACATATATTCTTCTTGATTTTAATTTATAAATCTTTGGTATAGAACCTCGTGGTAAAAGCATGATTAAAGAAGGTATCTTTTCATTGACCACACAGATTTTTCACCTATTCTCTGTGAGTCTCATGCACCCTTTGTGGGTGTAAAATTCACACTGTGGAATCAGAGACTGATGATAACATGCATCTTATAACTGTGCAATCCAGATAATCAGATATGTCTTGGAGGAAACTGTTACTTTGCATGCAGTTATGAAATAAATTTCTGGGAAAATACAGGCAAATTAACATAGTTGTAATTTGTTATTCTTGCTGTAAGGAGAAGCATGTGACTTTTTTATCATTGTGCTTCTCTTTATTTCTCTAAATAGATGTAATTCTACTCCAAGTTTTATTTCCTTCCTCCTACTCTGGGTTCCAGTCTGTGTTCTTTCTGCAGAGTGTTCACATACATATCTAGATTGTGGTAAGAGCTTTATTCATTTACAAAGGAGGTGGTTATGCTGCAGAATTTCCTATCCAAAGAAAGTCATTGCATCTTCTTCAGTTTAGGAATAATTTCTCTTTAATCCTGTTTAGGACTTTTAAAATTATGACTTGCTTATGAGAGGAATTGGTGTTTATTAGAATCCTATTGAAAAAATCTGCATAGGTTGTAGTAACTAAAAACTCAATATTAACATTTAAACAACACAATGGAGTTCCTCTGCATTCTTCATTTCTGCACAGAGACACGCATTTCATACAACCCTGATTCTAGTATATACCTTATCTTCATGCAAGCAAAAGATAAAAAAGTAAATTTTTGCCTAGTTACTTACAAATATTAATGGGTGTTTGAGTAATTACTATCCATTCATGTAGAAAACAGAAATAAACTGAGTATGTTTGTAGAATTCTACATAGTCAATGTCACTTCCAGGGAGCATTCCGTTCATTCCTTTTGAAATTAAATTAATGAAATCTTGTTTTGCAAAGCAGCCTTAAATATGAAGAGATTTTTGTATCCATCATTATTTTTTAAATTGCCAACAAAACAATGATTTTAGAGAATGGAATTTAGTTTTCTTCACTAAAATCTTAAAGTATTAGAGGGTTCCTGAGAACTCACATATTGGAAAGAATATCACCTGGTTCTTCTCAGTTTTTTCACCCTTTGTTACTTAACAGTGACCCTGGGTGAAGTAATATCACTGTGAAAATAAATTTGTAAAAAGTTTTAATCTTGAGCCTCATTGCACAGTTTCATAATCTTAGTATTATAAATTGTATTACTGTAACCAATGGGAAAAGTCAGTGGAGACTTTAGAGGGAAATGCATTGCCTTCATGATTGTCGAACACAAGCAATTAGTTTTTTAACCCAGTTTTGTCTGAGACTACCCCACAGGTGCTGTCTGTTATCCTCCATGGAAACCTCATTTGTTTTAATCACCAACCCCAGAGAAAGAGAATGCAAGGGCTCTTAATGCATATCAATGTCAACTGTGTTCAGCCTCAATTGAAAGACCAACCTGACTCTGCTAGCTCCAGCATGTCAATTTAACGTGTAGCCAGGTCTGTATTTAAGTCAGTCATGATGCGGGCCATACAGTCAACCAACCAGAATGCATGAAAGTAGAACCTTCAGTTTTGTCTGCCTCTGGGAGCTCATGTTGTTCTACATTTCAGCTATGTTATAGTACACAGTGTGAGCTTTTTGATCCTTCCTTCTAGTCTCTTAGCGTGGTAGAAAATATAAAAGGCTGTTCTTGCTTTGAAACCCAAAGTATTATCAGGAGGGTGAAATTTTGAGATAAAGTCTTCTAAGAGGATCCAGAAGGAAAGACAAAGAGTGATGGCTTTTTCTCAGGTAAATGTGTGTATGGAGGTGAGATTTGTTGCCTGTTCACCTACAAATGCTTCTTTTGTGGTGATCCCAAACCTTTACATTACCTCTCAATTTTAACAAGGCTTTTTTTCTGATGCATTTATCGAGGTAAAGTTTTTTTTGAATCCTTGCCACATGAGTGTGTACTGCTCTCCACTGTTTTCTAACTTATTTTTCAAAATAAATTCTCTACATTAATGCATAGTATAAACATTTAATATACAAAATTACATGCATACCCATGTCCTACTGAAAATGGAATTGATTCATCTTATGTGAATGTGAAAGAAACCATGTTCCCTGTTCCTTTTCCCAGGGATATTTTTGCTCAATATAGACTGTTCCAAGAAAGAGGCACTATGAAAGGTGGAATGTCTTCATGTCAAAGGATAATGTTTAGAGTATTAATTCTATGAAACATATACTGTGTTTTATACTAAGTTGAAGTGTTTAAATGTAATGGTAACATCCAAATGGAGTTTGCCAGTCATAAGGTGGTATGAAATTACCCTATCAGGCAAGATTTCTTCTGTTTACTGTACTGTTTTGTAAGTAAATCCAGAGTCTATTCCATCATTTCTCTTTCCTAGCTACTAACCTTACAGTGAACTTTCAATGCCCTTCTGTTGTGCTGACATCTGCTAACAATCATTCCCCTGGGAGCTGATGCAATATTACATCCTATGGTTATATAGTACATTTTTTGAACAAATGAACTGAGGGAGAACTAGTTGGCAAAGTGTACTTATAATTATGCAGATTCCACACACAAAGTTTCAACAAGGAAAATTTAGGTGGTTGGAATTGAAGTGTCTTCATTAACAACCAAAAGGATTAAACTGGGTGCAGAGATGTTATTATTTATTTATTTATTTTATTTTATTTATTTTTTTTAGGTTTTTCGAGACAGGGTTTCTCTGTGCAGCTTTAGCGCCTTTCCTGGATCTCGCACTGTAGACCAGGCTGGCCTCGAACTCACAAAGATCCGCCTGCCTCTGCCTCCCAAGTGCTGGGATTAAAGGCGTGCGCCACCACCGCCCGGCTATTTATATACAGCAATTGTAAGTGAATCCAAACGAATCACATTCACTGTTTAAAATAAACTTAAATGAGAATCTCAACATTTGTGTCACTGTAAAACTGTGAAATGGTGGAATTTTAGAATGAAACCTAGAAAGTATAAGGAATGCCTCATTGGAGACATTGGAGAGGTAACAATTCCCAGCTCTGCCTTGGGTGTAGATAAGTATATTACTTACCCAGTGTGAGAAATACTTTCAGCTGTGGCTACCCTTCAGGTTCCACCCACTATTTTATAGATAGAGTTGTCAGTTATTTTTTATTGATTGATCTCAGGGAATGGAATGTGAGGAAGGGGTCACTAGAACTTCTTACAGCTGTGTTAAAATGTAATTCAAAATGCTTGTGAAAAGTTTAAAGCAGGGCAGTGAAACCTCATACCAGGTTGTAGAGATTTCCATGATCTGAAGGAATAATGGACCCTCACAAAGCAGAAAAAGAGAAACTAAGTTTTGATCTGTTTGTAAAAGTTTATGGTTTCTGCATCTCTGCTGTGTCCCAAGTCATTGATTGGGGACATTTTATACCTGCTTTCTGATTTCTGTGTGTGCTATCAGGGAATGTGGGTGCTGCTGCCTTTGCATACAGAATTGTGTCAGAAAGGTTAAATTTTAAGATGAACTTTCTGACAGGATCCATAAAGATGGTTAAGGACAGATGGCATGTTCTCAGGTAAATTCTTGCACGAGGATGGGACAGGTTGACAGTCCACATTTAAATCCTTCATTTGTGGAACTCTCAATTTTCACTACAGTTCCTCAGTGTAAGAAAATTATATATTTATGTTTTATTATATATTTAATATAATTTTTTATTATCACTGTCATTTCTGTTCTGCATCCTGCTTTCCACTCTTTCATGCTTCTTTTAATTTTCAGTATGACTTATTTACTTTCAGTTTATGACCTGAAATATTTACAAATTTTCTGATATTAGAGATGAATGTTGAAACTCAACTCCTACTGAGGAAAACTTCAGACATTATTTATCTCTGAGAAAAGGCACATATTTCATGAAATGTTTAGATATTGGGCACTTTGATCTCATGAAAAAGTCACAGCATCCTCCCTCTTAATATATAACTTTGGAGAATTGCAGATTGTTTACTGATAACACAGAACATTCTTTAGTTAACCACTGTTTTCTGGGCAAATAAGAACTCAAACCATCATAACTAAGGAAAGTTAAATTTTCACTTCAGAGTTCATTGATGTTCAAAGATGTGGCCATCCATTTCTCCAAGGAGGAATGGGAATGCCTGGACACATCTCAGAGGGATTTGTACAGAGAGGTCATGTTGGACAACTACAGCAACCTGGTTTCTGTAGGTGAGAATAAATTCTTTCATCATTGCTGCTTACCCCTCAGAATGTCTACCAATTTTTGTTAGTATTTTGAATTTTTTTCTATTCATGAATCTGAGTTCCCAATTATTCCTAGGTATTGGTGAGTGTAATATGTACAAAAATGTTCTTATTCTAAATGGTGTTTTAATTTAGCAAATACTCCCATCAATCCCATATGTTTTTTTTGTTGGCAGACACTCCACAGCAATAATGTTTGAATGGAGTTTGACTACAATAGTTTTATTTTTGCAATGGTGTAATATAAGGAAAGTTTAATGTATACAAAATTATAATAATGAATTTCTTAAAACTCTACAACACCTGTCATTTAAGGACTAATAAGACTTCATTTCTGAGTCTTTCCTTGTGTACCTTCATATCCACTGAGTATAAACCTGTGTTAGAACCAAACTCTTTCCCCCATAATGTAAATAAATTACCATGCCTCTTCTAATTCGCAGGCCTTTCTGTATCAATACCAGATCTAGTCACCTGCCTTGAACAGAACAAAGAACCCTGGATCATGAACATAGAGGAAGCAAAAGGTAGAGAACCAGGTAAGGTGGAGGAAAACAATGGGTTAGGTATAAAGTACAAAACAAAAAACAAACCATAACTGCAGTGGAATTAGCCCAGCTCCTCACTCGAAGTGATACCTGAGAATTTCATTTGGAATTGTGTACTTGGATCTAGGACACAGAAAATTTTACATAAAATACAGGGGTGAAGCCCTCCAAATGTAAAGAATGTGAAAAGTATTTTACCAGATGCTCAACACTAAAAGTTCATCAAAGAATACACACTGGAGAAAAACCTTACAAATGTTCAGATTGTGGAAAGTCCTTTTCTGATAGCTCAACACTTCAAATTCATAAAAGAATACATATGGGAGTGAAGCCCTACAAATGTAAAGAATGTGAAAAGTCCTTTACCAGATGCTCAACACTAAAAGTTCATCAAAGAATACACACTGGAGAAAAACCTTACAAATGTTCAGATTGTGGAAAGTCCTTTTCTGATAGCTCAACACTTCAAATTCATAAAAGAATACATATGGGAGTGAAGCCCTACAAATGTAAAGAATGTGAAAAGTCCTTTACCAGATGCTCAACACTAAAAGTTCATCAAAGAATACACACTGGAGAAAAACCTTACAAATGTTCAGATTGTGGAAAGTCCTTTACTGATAGCTCAACACTTCAAATTCATAAAAGAATACATACGGGAGTGAAGCCCTACAAATGTAAAGAATGTGAAAAGTCCTTTACCAGTGGCTCATCACTAAAAGTTCATCAAAGAATACACACTAGAGAGAAACCTTACAAATGTAATGTGTGTGGAAAGTCTTTTGTTCAGAGCTCAACACTAAAATATCATCAAAGAATACACACTGGAGAGAAACCTTACAAATGTAAAGAATGTGGCAAGTCCTTTAACAATGCATCAAATTTTCAAGCTCACCAGAGGATCCACACTGGAGATAAACCTTACAAATGTAAAGAATGTGAAAAATCCTTTACTGCAAACTCAACATTTAAAGTTCATCAAAGAATACACACTGGAGAGAAACCATACAAATGTAAAGACTGTGGCAAGTCCTTTACAAATACATCAAATTTTTAAGCTCACCCAGGATCCATACCGGAGATAAACCTTACAAATGCAAAGAATGTGGAAAGTGTTTTAGGACAGACTCACATCTACAAAGGCATCACAAAATACACACAGGACAGAAAATTTGCAGAAGAAAAGAATGTGACAAATCCTTTACTGGAGCCCCAACACTTCAAGTTTATCAGAGAATCCATAATGGAGAAGAAAGTTAATATACAGATTGTGACAAGTTATTTGTCCATGATTAATGTGTTCAAGGCCACTAAAGACCCATTGAATGCAGAACCCTTAAAATTATAATTAGTGTGTTATGTAATTTTCCTGTGTATCATCTCTGCAAAAACTCATCAAAACCATACACTAGAGAAAGCTTACAAATACAAAGCATGTATAATAACATTACCTGGGTACTTAAATCTTAAAAAATCATCACAATGCATACTAGAGAGAACCCAAACAATATTAAGAAAGTAGCAAGTGTTATGGAGTCCTCAGATATTGAAGCCTAACAGAATATCACTAATGGGAAGAAATTTAACAAATGTACAGAATTTTTTTAAAAATTCTTTACAAGAAGCTCAAAACTTAGAGCATGCCAGAAAATTCATGAAAGTAACAAATTCAATTGGTAATTATTGCCCCTGTACTCATATAATAGAAGGGTTCTTCATAATGTCAGTAGTGGAAGGAAACCTTTAGCAAATATTCAAACCTTACTCCATGTCAGATGAGTGAACTCAGGAAGCCCTATTCTTAGTGTGATTTTACAAATATTTTACCAAGAAATAAAATTTATGTTGACATAAAATTTCCTTGGAAAACTATCTACATATATAGCAATGTATTAAACAAAATTACACAGAAATCATATATTTTAATGATATAGGATTAATTTGACAATAGATAAAGGTAATAATAATTTAAAATGTGAAGACTTAATGTTTGTCAGGAATAGTTTACTAATAGCCATATTGAGTCAAAATCACTGCATAATTTTCTGTATATTTTATGGGATGAAATATTGAGCTCAGAATGATATAACTTTTATACAAATATTATTGTTTTTCTAATATTTGAGATTTTATCAAATAAAATACAGATTGTTTTAAATCTCAAGTTATTCTTCCTTTTTCCTCAATTATCAATAAATACAATAAAGCTGATATTCAATTTCTTCTTCATTGGAATTTTGGACATTGATCTTATACAGATATTTTGTATGTAATGTCAGTCGTTGCATTACAGAATATACAATAAAAAACATCATGAAAATACAAAGTAGAATTGCTTTAGGAAAACTGTAACAGGTTCAATCATTTGAAGTATAGGTGTGTGTTAAGTCCTGAGTGAGTGTAAGTGGGAACTTGAGTAGTTTACAATAGCAGATCTAGGTCAAAGACTATAGACTTAGACACACACAAAAAGGGAAACAAATTTCCTCTCATTGCTTTAGGCTTGAAACATTACAAATCCGGTGATCATGTGAGTATATTATAAGTTTGTGCCCAATCTGTTCACCATAAAAATCTCTTCAGATTTTTAGGCCTCAACAGTTCAAGGCTACAGAGACTGGAAGCACTTAGATGAGCCAAGTATGTCTATCTGTATCACTTTAGAAATTAACCCTGCCTCTCTATTATTAATATGCAATAACTATTTGAATCTATTTGAATATAGGTATTACTGATTGTTGTGGGGAATCTAGGTTGTTGTGGTTTCTCATCAGAGAACACAGAACACCTGATCCCAACTTTTCTTTGTTTCTCTGTGTTGAATCTGTCTGGGTTTTCTTCATTCTCAAACCAATCCTCTTAGATCTGTCACTAGAGACATACAGGGCATGAAAGCAATAGCCAATAGTCTCTATTCAAACAAGGAAGGAATTACTTGGATGTTTACAATGAATTTTATTCATAATTTCTCATTAAGGAAGGAAATTGACTGCTTATTACCAATGAGCCAGAGAATAGCACTACCTCAATAAAATTTTATAGACTAATGAACAAGAACAACCATCAGCAAATTTTACCTATTTTTGACTATATGAAAGTAATGTAAAACTAGTCAACAGATAAGCAAATAATTTGGAAGTGATTTTTTTTGTTGTTTTTTTCAAGACATGGTTTCTCTGTATAGCTTTCCACCTGTCCTGGAAAACATTCGGTAGCCCAGGGTGGTCTCAAACTCACAGAGATCCACCTGCCTCTGCCTCTCAAGTGCTGGGATTGAAAGCATGCACCACCAGTGCCTTGCTGGAAGTAATTTTCAAAATTGGAAAAATGACTCATGTAACCCAGAAATTGTTTCTTCAATGTCTGATCTCACGATTTCATCATGTACATGTGACTTTTTCATCTCTTTTTAAAATTGATGGAAGTTTAATTTATTTTAATGAATAAAGTATGTTATATTAATTAATTGATATAATAGAAAACCTAAATCTAACATAAAAATTATCCATATTACTTAATTTTTCCCAATTATTTGTTCCTCCAGGAAAATTTAATTTGGATCCTATTTATTTGGGGCATGGTGGAAGATTACTCTAGAAAAGACTTCCTCCAGGACCTTTTAGTGAACTAACTTGCACAATAATGGTGTGGTCATATCTGATGAGAAATGCAGGTCATAAAGCCATTAGAGCTGCTTGAAGAAGATCCAGCAAATCTAAGCTTCATGATGGCTTCTGTGTCCATTTTGGTTTTGATCTGGAATAGCTGCATGCTTGAGGGACTTTTAATAGTTGTACAAATTGGGGATATTGAATTGATGGGAAATTTCTTGTGAATCATTTATGCCTTCTCCTAGAAGTTCTGCTTCTAAGCTTTGACAGGAAAATCCTGAGCATACTACCCCTCCCACTTTTAGGGAGATATCCTTATCTATTTCATGGGCTTCTTGTTTCCTAGGAGAATGTGACAATCATATAAAATCCAGAGGCCTCCTTTAGAAGACATGACATATTCTTAAAATATCTGTCCCGGTACTTTCTCAGAAACAAGAAAATCAAAACAATATAAACTTACAAAGGTCAACAAGATTCAGTAGGTTGAAGGAATTGGCCACAGATCAGATTGTAAAACTCTTCCCACTACACACTCAGGCAATTCTGTGGCACATACAGCATTAAAGTGAAATTAGCAAAAGTTACCTCTGCCCCACATTAATATGCAAAGAATGATGTGAAGAGATGATAAAAAGATGAGGTTTCAGGAAATCCTTTTCTAAGAAAAAGTTAGCTCATGAAGAGCCATTGTGCTGTCTATGACCAAGGAACATAAAAATGCCAGGATTAGAACTATAAATAAATTAGATAAGGATATAAAATATAAACATTGTATTATGCCAGAAATTTAATAATAATGCCAACATCTTTTGCCTGAGCATTTTTCTTGAGCATTCTGTCCATTAAGAGTTAATAATATATAATTAATATATTAATAGTTAATAATATATAGGCTGGCATAGAAATTTCATTTTGGTGTAGAGTCCTTCAAGCCACAAAAGTTACCAACTTGAGAAGGGGCAATCATATGCCTCCAGTTTCTTTAAAAAATGGGATTATATGGTTGAATTATAAAATTTATTGTAAAAAGATAACTGTTTATCAAAGATGACTAAACTTGAGGAAAAATTATTGTAAAAGATAACTGTATTCTGTCACAGTTCATCAATGATGACTAAACTTATAACCCCAGATGCACAAAAGAAAAAAGTTAAACACATGCCCAAAACCAAAATTTGTTTGATCTATGTTTTAGAACAATGTGAATCTATCCCTGATTAATGAATTCTGTATAAACAAGTAAACACTCTGGCTGCAAGTCAGTCAGGATGCAAGATTCTCTGGGCACTCATCCCTGGCTCATCCTACCCTTACATACTCCTTATCTTTTCTCTGAAACCTGGCCACATTGGGGAAGGCCTCAGGCATACTATTCTAAATGGATGTTGTAATATTACAAGGGCATTGAATTGGATAAAAAAAAATTAAGCATAGTACATAAATGAATTATCTGTAGGTTCTTAATCAATATTATAATACTACAGACAGTATTTCCCATATTTCTGCTTCTAATTTTCTACTATTTAATATGTGGTTTTACATTTAACTTCAAGTATATTAAACTAAAAATATTTTAAAAAATCAACCTCAGATTATTGTTTTTGCTTATGTGTGTTTATGTGTCTAATGCATATGTGTAGTTTCAAGCCTGCTGACATATTCCTATAAATAAGGAAGTGTTCAACCAAGCAAGATAAATTTACTGGAGATGGTCTACTGAACTCCATTGCTCTAAGGAAACTGCAGAGGAAATATCAGCAAATAGAAGAAAGGCTGATTTTTCTTATATTTCTCTTATTTCAGTCACTAGTGGTGAGAACATGTGAACAAAATGCTACTCATCTCATGGAAACTGTATGAACAAAGTAAGACACTTGCTACAACTCTGATTAGTTCACAAAGTTATCAACAACTGGTTATGACTTTTCTGTGCTTATAACATCTTAACAGTTGACCTTCTAAACAGAGTTCACAAGTGTTAACCTATTTAACAGCTGAGTCTCTGTCAGAAATTGTGGATCCCAACCTAATAGTTGGGAATGTTAACCAAATGATAATATCTGAAATGAGCAAAAAAACCTATTTCATTACTCTGCGTGGAAATTCTTTTTTTCATAATTTAATTGATGCATTAGTTAAGCAATCACTGTGTTCTTTTTTGAGGAAGTTCATTTTTTCACTCTGAACGATCATTAGTTTCTTATAGTAATTTATGCAAAGTTGAGGTTTCATGGGCTTTTCCTTGCCCTTCTCTGCATATCACTTGGTGCTGAGCTTATTCAGATCATGTTTAGACAGCTGTTTCTAATACTAAATGAGTTTAAATCTGACATAAAAAGAGACACAATCTCACAAGAAATTCACTGAGCATCTGGCAATTAAATATTTCTGTTACCACTTCTATAATACTCTCTAAGACATGGGTACAGTCGTTGTTTTATACACATGTTCATTGTGCCTGGGATCCACCACTAGATATTTAATTGGCTGTGGATTTCTGTAGATGTCTTCATATGCTGAAATACAAATTTCTTTGATGAGTTGTGTAAACTACACTGACATATAAGTATAAGCCAATGTGTTAACTGATTATTAGGGACTGTATTGGTTCAGAAAATTGGTATTTGTAGGGACTCCTCGAAAAACCAAAAAAAAAAAAAATGTAGCTTGCTGGGTGATGTCTTTCTACATGCTATGTATGTAACCCATTGGTTAATAAAAAAATCTGCTTTGGCCTATGGCAAGGCAGCTTAAAGTCAGGCAGGAAATCCAAGGTGGGAGACAGGAAAGAGAAACATGGAGTCCTGCCACCCAAGAAACAACATGCCAACAGACTGGTAAGCCATGAAATACATGGCAAAACATAGATTAATAGAAATGGAATAATTTAAGATATAAGAGCTAGATAGCAAGTAGCCTGCCATACACAATAGTTTGTAAATAATAATAAGCCTCTGTGTGTTTACTTGGTTCTGAGCAGCTCTGGGACAATGGGTGGGAGAGATTTGGTGGAACTAGGAGGGTCCAGGCAAGAACATAGAAACCTTCTGAGTACATTTGGCACCCAGATGTGATAGCAAGAATTTCCACCCAAAACCTGAGCTTTTAAAAATGATTCTAAAATGTATCTAAAAACTTCTTCCTAGTTCTGTCTCTTGGGCAAGCAGTGCCATACAGACTTAAGATACAGTATGGTGGGTTCATGGCATGTGGGCTAGAGCCCAACTTGGTGGGTTCTCACCATGGTACATTGTGCTGTCTACAAGCTGCACAGCATTCTGTGTGGTGGATTTAGCTTTCGCTACTACAGACAAAAAAGTTTCTAGCTATATGCTCCTTGATGGAGACATCAACCCAATGCCTTCCAGAGTCAGCAGAGAGCATGGCTCACAGAGCTGGAAGTAAATTACCTTCGCCATGTTGGGAAGCTGAGGTGAGTGAAGTCAGCAGGCAAGGCTGCTGCTTTTCATCCTAGCAATGCAGTTTAACAGTTTAAAATCCCTCCGGGAAACAGAAGAATTATGGATTCACAATAAGACATATTCAAATGGAATAAAACTCTGAAATGTTTATAATGTGTGTAAAAATGTACATAGGCCTGGGAGAGAAAAGGAATATATGAAGTTATAAAATCCCCTGAGAGGTCTTCACATGTTCCAACATCCAAAATCAGCTTCAAAGCAACTGGCTGAGACAATCCATCCCAATAGACTACAGCCAAAATTTAACTATAATTGTTAATTTTCTCAGGATTCCCATAAGTATACAAGCGCCCCATGAAGCAAGGAGTAGTATGAGAAGCTATACCCAAATTCCCAAAATATTATTTATAATTTTTTTTATTTAAAGGGGTTGGTTACAAATGCAATTCCTCTCTAAAAAAGAAAAGAGGATAGTATAGATATAATAGGAAAAAAGGGTAGATTACTAAATCTACTTTTAAAGAGCAACATCTTGTTTAAAACATTTTACTTTGCAATAGATTTTAGTTTATTGATACAAATTTAAACTTAATTTGTTATATTCTATGTATCTCTACTCTTGTTTAAGGTATTATGTGTAATAACTCATTTAAAATTGTAATATATAATTAGGAAATGCAGATTAATAGTCATCTAGGGTAATCAAACTTATAGTCATGTTAGTTAATTAAGTTTTTGGGTATATAAAGGTATATTTCAATTAGGTAGGTAATCTTTAAGCACTTCAAAGACTTACAGTATATGCATACTGGACAATTCCTGGATCTCTGCCAAACTAATGACAAGAAACCCTTGATTCTGTGTCTGCTCTATAGGAAATCAAAGAACTAGGATAGTCTCATTGCTTCCCAGAAATGCCCACGTCCTGAGCCCTACTCCTTGAAACCTACCTCCTTCAAGGCCTAGCTCAAGCCTACGTTCTCCCCCAGAAAGCACTAAATCCCCTGCCAAGGCTCAATGTGGCTTCCCCTGGAAGATTTATTTCTTGCTGTTTTATACTGGGACCAAAGGCCAGCTTCCTTCTGCCTCTTTCTGGTCTCTCTCTGCTCTCTAGTCTCTTTTCCAAGTAGTTTGCTTCATCTTAACACCATGTCTATAGCTGAACCATAAAGGCACTGAATAAATGCCTCATAGGCTGCTGGCATCACCACAGCACTGGTGACATCACAAGAGATGACAGTGTTCTCCAGGACACCATAGAATACCCAAGTATGGGACTGCTGATGTCATAGACTTTGCCCACTTGCTAACTACCTCACTTCAAGTTGTCCTTCACAGGACCCTCTCCTGAGTTACAGGGGAAGCTTTTCAGCACCCACTCCTTCCAAAGCCAGAGATCTAGCAATGCTTCAATACAAACTTTTCTTTGTGAGATGTTTAGGGCTCACTTTTCAAACATTGCTTAGGAATGGCTCTCCCCCATCTTAAGATTCATACTCAATGAGATTAAAAAAGGCTGCTGGGAAATTAGGTCAGGATGGTGGGGAGGAACAATGAATCCCCTGAAGTAAACAAAGACTTGGAGAAAATCTACTACTCTAATTAACAAGGTAATTCCAAGTAATGTATCTGATAATCAAGAGATATTTATTTCTGAGATAATAAATAGTTCAATAGGGGATGTTTACAGGATCCAGGAGAGGTGAAGTACAATCTAGTAGAGAACTCTGGCTTGGTTTTCCATCCAGATTCCAGGACCATGAGATATTCAGAAAGGACCAAAGACCTACAAACCTTGAGTCTTAAGGGGTTCCTTCACAGCCATGCTCCAGGGACATGTCAGCCCCAGGAGCAGGTCTTAGTTAGGTGTGGCAGTGACATGCTATCACTCTAGGGGCAGTGTTTTAAGGTCAAAAGCTGGAACAGCTACCCACTACATCTCCCCCTTTTGAATAAATAAGAAAATTCTAAACCTAATACAAAACTATTTACAATAGGGATGATTACAAAATATTGTCCTGGATTAATAAGGGATAATGACCTATATAAGATAAAAACCACACCACCAGGAACAACACCAAACAAGAAACGCATACTAAAATCCAGAAGAGTGTGGAGCATAGGTAAATGGCATGTTACAGAGGCCCTTCCAAAAGATGTCCTACCTTGAAGAACCTGAATCTAACACTTAATATGTTCTACCTAAGATACAAGAAGATTGTAAGTATGACTGTTATTCTTCAATCCAATCAAAGACCTGACAAGGAATACAATAATGCCTGAGAAATGGGAGAAAGACACAAGCAACTTTCAGGAGTCTTATGAGAGTAGACAGAGACAGCTGGCAGCCTAGACAGGCACCTAGAATTTCTCAGTATCATTGGTGCATTCGAATTGGCTACAGGCCTAGAGTATCTATCAGATGATTTTCAGAGGCAGGTTTTTTGAAAGACTACCCTTTCAAGGCAGAGTTAAATAGTCACTTTTCCTTGTGTCCTGCTTGTACCAAAGAAACAGTATTCATACTGACAACAGTTGAGGCAAGGGCATTTTCTTCCCTCAATAGGTCATTTTCTGTGTCAAGAAGACAAACTTCCAAATGGAAAAGTCTCAGAAGCCAAACGTTCTCTGAGGACCAGATTGGTGCTATCAAGGGAAAATGCTGTGGCCCACTCAACATGATACAACCTGTCATCATCTTTGGTCACCACCCTTTTAATGATAAAAGCCAGAGACACTACAATATCAGAGGATGGACAAAGTAGAATATGGAGCAAAGGAAGACGCCACACCAGATGTTACAACTAAATGCTATTGTAGAGGGTTTGGCTTCAAAGACTTGTCATTTTGCTCTCTTGGTGTGCTGGGGATGCCTTTATCTTGCATGTGCTAAGAGCTAGAACATGAGCTTTGTCTCTCATCCAAATTTTTGGTTTTAGAAAGCCTAGGGATTCATGTCAAAAGCCAGCTCGTGCCTGAATCCATTTTGTGAATTAAGAAGAAAAACATTCTCCTGGAGACAGACTGAAAAGACAGATGAGACAAACAAAAGCAGGGACCACAGCAAGTGTCCCAAAGAGCAGAGTGATGGGGTCTCTGCTCTTGTCATCATGGGTTCTTCACTGACAAGGCTTTCCAGGTTTGGCCGGGTGTCAGTCACCTATTCTGAGGAATCATAATGGACTCCCCTAATTCCAAGTCTCATTCTTTTTCTCTCCAATTCTTTCTGTATGATAACCCAAGACACCTGTCAATGTGAGTGCCTGCATATCAGAAATTTTATTCTTTTCATGTAAAGGGACAGTAGCTGTCTCTCTGATACACACAGAGATCTTGGCTGCCAAACACTTGGCATAATCAGTTCTTACTTGGTGAAATGTTGGACCCATCTAACTAACACATATCACTCCAGAAAGATGAAGGAAGGGAAGCCACAACTTCATGGTCTTTAGTCAGGAAAGGAATTAAACCAGGAGTCCTGAGTTCCACCTGACCTCTTTTGTCACTGGCTAGACTTGAGAAATAGTTTTGCCCAAGAAAGAGGTCAAAGCTAGAGGCTTGTGCTTTGTGCAAGAAGCATACTTGATTCCTGGTAGGAGATGTGGCTCCATGGTGGAAAACTTATTCAGCATGCATGAAAAGGCTAGTTTCATGCTCAGAATTGCAGGGCAGGAGACAGAGGAGTGAGAGCTGCATAAAACCAAAGGGTATGCACAAGAGACATGAAATGTAATAAGTGGAGTTAACTCCTGAAGGTGACACCAACCAATCCAGTCACTTTGCAGAGAAGAAAAAACAGGCAGAGAGTTTTGCAGGGAATGTAAGGTACTTTTTCCAGGCAACTCCCACTGAGTCACATGCTACAAATGCACAGAGAAAACCACCTGACATTGAATAGGAAGATTCAGGTTCGGTAGCCTCATACACCCCTAGGCTGCATCCTGCCTTTGAATCCTAAGGACCCCAGCACAAACCCTATATGCATCCTTGGTTCCTGTTTCTCCTCAGGGCCTCTGTGAGAACTCACATTGACCTTGGACACATTGCATTGCTGGTCCATGATGCTGGATTGTGGATACCTGCCAACCTATCAGAAGTTCCTCTTTAAGATGCCCTGCCTGCCATTTTAAACAAGCCCACATTTTCAAGTTCTTGAGGGACTGAGTGCCAGTATGTCAAATAGGTAGGGAATTTTAAGGCCCCACCCCATCTGAGGGCTTGCAGGTGATGTTCACCTTGTTTGGCACATTCCTTTCTCCTAGTTCTCAAGACCAGGGAGAACCCTCCCAGCTAGGTTTTCAAGTTTGCAATAATGGGACAAGAAGCCAGTACATTGCAGGAATATCCTTAAGCCATGCTCTGCACACTGCATCTTGTCTGGCCAAGTGAGAGTGTCTTTTTTTTGTGACAGGGTATCAGGGAACTAACATCTTGCAGGGTCTTTTATTGTCCCATATTCCTTGTGTGGGTTTGATGATTCCATTGCTTTTCAGGATTTGTTTTTTTGTAGGTGCTGCGAGTTCAAACTCAGGTCCTCAGGCAGGTGGAACAACAGATCAGACCCTCCACACAGCCCTTCTAATATCAGTTACTGTCACAGCAGAAAATTTTCATGTTCTTTCTTGCCCATCCCTTTATCTGCTGTGACTACACCTGCTTTAATGCTGGGCAGTGAACTCAATTCTAACACAGGTCCCACTTCATTTGTAAATTCACAATAAAATCTGGATTATTTGGAGGATACTTATTCACTGGTTATTTTTCCTTCCCAAAAATCATTCAAGGTGTAGCCTGCAAAGAGTTTCAGGACTGTCTTTCCAGCACTGGGCAACACAAGCAGGATTAGAAGTTCAAAGCAATTCTCAATTGTATAGTGTGAGACAAGCCTGAGCTACAAGAGACATTGATCTAAATCAGTGGTTCTCAAACTTCCTAATGCTCTGACCTTTTATTACAGTTCACCATGATTTCTTGACCCACTTATCTATAAAATTATTTTCTATGCTACCTGATAACTACATTGTTGCACCTTTTACAAATTGTAATATAAATATCTTTGCTTTCTGGTGGCCTTAGGCCAGTTCTGTGATAGGATCATTTAATCCCCAAAAGGGAGTCGTGACACCAAATGTTGAGAACAACTGCTCTAAACTGATTAAATAAATAAATAAATAAATAAATAATCAGCACTTAAGAAAAAATAGAAAGAAATTCTTAAATCAGGAAACATTGAAAAATAGAAAAACATAGTAGTAATACATTTAAAGAAAATAAATTTTTTTTAAAGATGTATTTATTTATTATGTATACAGTGTTCTGTCTGCATGTATGCCTGCAGGCCAGAAGAGGGCACCAGATCTCATTACAGATGGTTGTGAGCCACCATGTGGTTGCTGGGAATTGAACTCAGGACCTCTGGAAGAGCAGTCGGTGCTCTTAACCTCTGAGCCATCTCTCCAGCCCCGAAAATAAATTTTTTAAATGATACTAATAATTGACTTATTAAATGATAAACATAATTGGAAGAACATTTAGCTCTCCTGACTTTGAAGCTCAATAGGTACTTCTCAGTAATGCCATTAACATGAGATTGTATGACTTTGTCCAATGGAAAGTGTTAGCCAATAAATCCTGTAATGTGACACATGGAGTAACAGTCGATGGCCTGTGTCTCAAACCTCTCAGCTGATGTAACTATATCAATCATGATTGCAAATATTTTCACAAGAGAGTTCTCTAATTGGAAACTGAATACTTAGTAATTCCAGCTATCCTCCCTAACCTGGCCACCCGCCAATTCTGTCTGTCTTCATTCACATGGAGAGAAATAATACATATAGAAAAATAAAGACAAACACACTCACCATGCCCCATCAGTCCTTCTTTGTAAAGGAGACCCCTGAAGTTCACTGCCTTAATTATCATCCTCTGACCTAGGTATTTTCTAGTCTGGTTCCCCCTGCCATGTACACAGTAGACTGTTCCTACTCTTCTGGTCTGAATGAGAAGCCATTTTACACACACAAATCTTTTTGCTGTTACTGCAATGGACAGGCCACTATATGACTCAGACTGGTAGTTATAGAACTCTGTGATCTTGCAGGCCTGTAATGAAAGAATTTGGGTAGGTTAGTCAGGCGGATAACACGGGCAATGACCTGTGGGACTACAGACAGGGTTCAAATCGACCTCTATCGATACAGGAGTCCTTAACTCAAAACTTCTTTTCAAGATTCTGGAGATGCTTCTGTTGTAGAATTATGATGTCTTCATAGCACAACAGAACTTAATGTTGGTTGTGACCCTGCAATGGTCCCTTGAGCAGCATGTTAGACAGACAGCAGTAAAGGAATTTCTTTCCCACCTACATGTGAGAGTTTTGTCTTGACAAGTAGCCCTCTGGAAAGGCACCCTGTAGCATAAATTATTAGGTCTTGTTAATAAGAATAAACCTGGAGCTAGATATTGAGGTGAATGCTGGAAGATCAGAGAAACAGAACAAGCCATAGCCACCTCACCTTGCCAATTCCTCAGCTGATCCTGTTTCCTCAGACTGGAAGCCTCTGTGTCCTCATCCGAATCTGTCTCACCTGAACTGCTGCTCAAAAGCCTAAAAGCTTAACCTGCTCCAGTTCCTGGCCCTCATGCCTTAAATACCTTTCTGCTTTCTGCCATCGCTTCCTGGGATTAAAGGCATGTTCCACCATGCCTGGCTGTTTCCAGTGTGGACTTAAACTCACAGAGATCCTGATGGATTTCTCCCTCTCTAATGCTAGGATTAATGGCGTGAGTACCACCATTTTCTAGCCTTAGTATCTAGTGGCAGTTCTGTTCTCTGACCCCAGATAAGTTTATTAGGATTAACAATATTTTGGGGAACACAATACCACCATAGTATCCCAATACTTGCACCTGATAAATGAAATTCAGTTGGAAGACCACACATCAGTCACTGCCTCATTCCAAAATGGAAGTTAGGCTTAAAGCTTCAGAAGGAGGTCTGATAATTACTGGCAGTAAAAATCAACTACACAATTTAGGTTAAAAAGAAACCTCAAAGAAAAGTAAGCAGTTCCTTTCTTAACTAACAGCCAGAAGTGTCACTGGGATTCTGAGGATTTCATCCTTTACAGAGACCAAAGATGCCAAAAGTGCTTTGGGGAGCTCTGATCTCTAATGCTAAATGATTCTACATGCCTTAGGAAGGAGAAAAGTTAAAAGTAGTAATGAAGGTCTGTTAAAAGGGCCCTAGGTCAGGAGAACTGGATCTTTGTCGTGGGTACAGAACTAACATTTCAGTGCGGATATGTCAATTTCCTGGCCAAGGAACCTAGTCTGTGGAGCCCAAGAAATGATCACTCAGGACATTTATTAATCACCTATAATTGATTAACTGATTGTACAATTGCAACCCAAACTGCAGAGAAAACTGGAAAATTTTACAGCTCCTTTCCTTTCTGTACTGTGAACATCACTGGTTGTAATATATGGACAATGAATTCCCATTCTCATACATGCACCTCTGCAATGCCACTGTACATTAAAAACCCTGGGCTGAACTAAAATATTCATTGTCCTGTTTCTTTTGCCTTCTCACTGAGCTGGCAAAATCCATTCTGGAATGCCTAGCACTTGGTTACAGTGTCAGGAAATAGTTGGTGGAAACAATA
Organism: Peromyscus californicus insignis; assembly: GCF_007827085.1. Lineage (NCBI taxonomy): Eukaryota > Metazoa > Chordata > Mammalia > Rodentia > Cricetidae > Peromyscus > Peromyscus californicus. The sequence continues at coordinate 22,403 of NW_026294592.1, read as the reverse complement.
TAAAGATAATCCCCAAAATTATGTTAAGAAATTGTAACAGGATTTATGGCCCTGTGCTGCAGAGACTAGAGATTTGTATTAGAGTACAACAAGGAAAGCTCACACCTTTTCTCTCAGGCTAAACATCTTATACCTAGAAAATCACAGTCTTATTAGTCAGGAACACACCATTTTATCCAGATCTCCTATTTTGGTTCAACTAGAGTAACTACAGTAATTTGGTTTCATGAAAGTTCAGTTCTTGAACTAGATTCTTAATTGCTTGATCCGTGATCAGACAGTACAATTATTGACTATCTAACACTGATAACTTCAGTACTCATTGCTAATGTCATCTACTCTCATAGCAAAAAAGCTTTAACCTATTTTCTTGCTCACCCATTTCTTTGCTGTGTCTAAACCTGATTAACATTAGGATGTCAACTCAATTATTGCACAAGTCCCTCTTTACTTGTAAGTTTCCAGAAATGCCAGAGTTTGGAAGACATTCATTCATTGGTTTATTTTTCTTACTCACTGACTGGTTAAGACACAGACTAGTAGGAATGGTGGGACTATCTTCACAGTCCTCAACAGCACAGGGATGATTAAATGATCAAAGCAATTCTCAATTATAGTGTGTGAATATAACCTGAGGTAAAGGAAAAAGTGATCTAAATAAGAAAAAAATGAACAATAACTGATAAAATTGCAAAGAAAACCTTAACGTCAAGGAAATACATATAATAAAATGTTTCTTTGCATACACACATGAGGTATTTAATTTTATTTCATATTCTCTATTAAGTATTTTAACATTAAAATTGTTAAAAAGTTTTGACAATACAGAAAATTTTGGGAGTGCATCATCTATACTTAGACTTGTACTTAGGAGACTGAAACATTAGGATTATGAGTTCAAGCATATCCTTGACTAATTACTGACACACAAGCCAGACTGGATAACAATGAGTATTTCAAAGGAATTTATGAAAAATGAAACCAGGAACAAAAACCCACTATCCTTTCACAGACATCCTTACTTGAAAATTATGCTCACATTCTGCCTGATATTTAATACAAATAGACCACTTACATGATAACCATTATTCTATACATTGCAGCAGAAAAATACCACTCACTAAGTGAATGCACAATAGAACATGAACAAAAGTCACAGAAGGAATAGATGAACCACAAAATAAGCTTCACTAAATGGATTTGCAAAACATATAGCCACTTTATACATCAAATGTTGCAAAAGAGAAGCCATAATGTGACCTTCACATCAGTCTTTAGTGAACATTTTTAGTAATTTACTTACTTCAAAGAAATTAAAAAGGGATGTTAGAATTTTTTTTCTTGACTATGAAGAAAACTGTGATGTCTAAAGTTTTACCAAATGTTTATATGAAAAGGATTTTTCTCTTCTATGACCTTTCCCCTATTTCCTAATATAAATATGACATGAAAAAAGCTCTAAAGTATTTACAGGGCTAGAGACACGGCAATATCTTAATACAAGCTCATTCCCAGGAACAAAGTATGGATTGTGAGAACTTGCAGTAATCCAAACAATAAGAAGTTCCAAAGGTCTAATCTTCTTGGGAACAAGAATAAACATGCACAAGTACAGAGAGATATCACATAATTAAAATTAAAACAACTCTTAAACTAATTTTTACTCATGTTTTTCTCCTGTAATTCTAGTCACAAAGGTATTGAGGAATCTAAATGCTTACAGAATTTCTCTGCATTATGTATTGGTTTGTGTAACAGAAAGCAAGCATGTAGGATTGACATCAGAGAAATCAATCATGTTTAGTTTGTGGTATTATTTGGGATTATTTAGAAAATGCTGCCCTAGGGGAAGAAATATGTCATGGTGGGTTGGTCTAAGAGTTTACCATTTCCCTTTTACACTTTATGCTTTATGTTGCAGATTAAGGATGGGAATTTTCAGTTTCCTACTGTAGCTGCCATGTATGACACTTGTTTCCATGTCACTTTCATTCTGACCCTATATCAGTCTGGAACCAATGGCCAATTAACCACTTTCATATGTTCACATTGACATGATATATCAGAGCAACAGAAATGAATTAATACACATTCATGAACTTTTACACGTGGATTCATTATCTCACGTAATTGAAGTATGAAATCTAAATTAGTTACCATATCCTTTAAATCCATAATCCTTTCTTCCATGTGAATTTGCAGGTATAAACCAAATACAGAGGGACATCATAATGTTTGAAGAGATTTTTGACACCTGTGAGATATTTCCCTCAAGAAAAATCTTATGTACTGAATGTAAGTGTGTTGGCTAAAGATCTTACCAAATCTTTATAATCACATTTCCTTTGGTATGAGTTTCTTTAGATCTTCAAAATCTAATGTTGTATTCACAGGATTTAAGACAGCAATATACACTAATAGTATTACTCTTGTAGGGTTCTTCTCCATTATGTGCTCTTTTATGTATTCTAAGATTACTGTGACGTTCAAATTCTTTATCACACTGATTACATTTGTAAGATGCCATTGCAGTATGCGTTCTTGTATGCCTTTGAAGATGATTGTGATGTGCAAAGGCTTTACAACACTGGTTACTTTCATATGGTTTCTCTCCTGTATGTGTTCTTTCATGCATTTGAAGAACATTGTTTTGAGCAAAGGCTTTATCACCATGTTTACATTAATAGGTTTTCTCTCCAGTTTGTGTTCTTTTATGCACTTTAAGATCACTGTTACAAGGAAAGGCTTTACTGCATTGGTTACATTAATAAGGTTTCTCTCCTACATGTCTCTTTTTATATATTTGAAGACAACTGTGATGTGAGAAGGCTTTACTACACTGATTACATTCATAGGATTTCATTCCAGTATGTGTTCTTGTATGCCTTTGAAGATGACTGTAATGTACAAAGGCTTCATTACACAGATTACATTCAAAGGGTTTCTTTCCAGCATGCATTGTTTCAAGTGCTTTAAAATGACTGTGATCTGCAAAGACTTTACCACATTGATTATATTCATAAGGTTCCTCCCCAGTATGTGTTTTTGCATGCCTTTAAGGATGACTTTGATGTTCATAGGCTTTACTACATTGATTACATTCATATGGTTTCTCTCCAGTATGTGTTCTTTTATGGCTTTGAAGATAATTGCGTTGTACAAAGGCTTTAACACATTGGTTACATTTATAGGGTTTCTCTCCTGTATGTTTCCATTTATGTATTTGAAGATAATTGTGATATGCAAAGGTTTTATTACACAGATTACATTCATAGGGTTTCTTTCCAGTATGTGTTATTTCATGTGTTTTAAAATGATTGTGATCTGTAAAGGCTTTACCACACAGATTACATTCATAGGATTTCTCTTCAGTATGTGTTCTTTCATGCCTTTGAAGGTGACTGTGATCTGCAAACGCTTTACCACAGTGATTGCATTCATAGGGTTTCTTTCCAGTATGTGTTCTTTCATGCCTTTGAAGATGACTATGATAGGCAAAGGCTTTACCACAGTGATTGCATTCATAGGGTTTCTCTCCAGTATGTGTTCTTTCATGCCTTTGAAGATGACTATGATCTGCAAAGGCTTTACCACAGTGATTGCATTCATAGGGTTTCTCTCTAGTATGTGTTCTTTCATGTTTTTGAAGGTGATTATGATCTGCAAAGGCTTTACCACAGTGATTGCATTCATAAGGTTTCTCTCCAGTATGTGTTCTTTCATGCCTTTGAAGATGACTATGATAGACAAAGTCTTTACCACAGTGATTGCATTCATAGGGTTTCTTTCCAGTATGTGTTCTTTCATGCCTTTGAAGATGACTATAATCTGCAAAGGCTTTACCACAGTGATTGCATTCATAAGGTTTCTCTCCAGTATGTGTTCTTTCATGCCTTTGAAGATGACTATGATAGGCAAAGGCTTTACCACAGTGATTGCATTCATATGGTTTCTCTCCAGTATGTGTTCTTTTATGCCTTTGAAGGTGACTATGATCTGCAAAGGCTTTACCACAGTGATTGCATTCATAAGGTTTCTCTCCAGTATGTGTTCTTTCATGCCTTTGAAGATGACTATGATCTGCAAAGGCTTTACCACAGTGATTGCATTCATAGGGTTTCTCTCCAGTATGTGTTCTTTCATGCTTTTGAAGGTGATTATGATCTGCAAAGGCTTTACCACAGTGATTGCATTCATAAGGTTTCTCTCCAGTATGTGTTCTTTCATGCCTTTGAAGATGACTATGATAGGCAAAGGCTTTACCACAGTGATTGCATTCATAGGGTTTCTCTCCAGTATGTGTTCTTTCATGCCTTTGAAGATGACTATGATAGGCAAAGGCTTTACCACAGTGATTGCATTCATAGGGTTTCTCTCCAGTATTTGTTCTTGTATGCCTTTGAAGATGTCTGTCATGTGCAAAGGATTTATCACACTGTTTACATTCATAGGGTTTCTCTCCAGTGTGTGTTCTTTCATGCCTTTGAACAACACTGTTTTGAGCAAAGGCTTTACCACACTGATTACATTCGTACAGTTTCTCTCCAGTATCTGTACTTTCAAGCATTTGACATGTACTGTGTTGTGCAAAGGCTTTCCCACACTGATCATGTTCATAGAGTTTCTCTCTAGTATATTCTATTTTTTGCAAATGAAGAGAAATATGATGAGGAAAGGCTTTACCATATTGATTACATCCATATGTTTTCTCTCTAGTTTGACTTCTTTCAGGTCTGCAAAGATAATTTGAAAATGTAACAGCTGTACCATATTCATTAATCTTTTACATCTTTATTTCTGTGTGAATTAATTTTACATTTCGGTGTAAATGTAAAGAGAAATTGGATCATAAGGTTTTATCACTTTGCTTATACTTATGTTGTTCCCCTTCATTAAGGATTATTTTGCTCTGTTGAAGATACCTACGATGTTTAGAGCCTTCATTACATGGATCACATATATGGAATGATTTTCTCAATGAGATTTTTCATATTTATGAAAAGAATTGGAAGTATTTAGACCTTTACCCCACTTAATTTCACTAATACCTTTTCCTATACCATGAATCCTACTACATTTGCTCAATGAACCAGGACAGACAGAAGTTTTACACATTCTCACTACTCAAAGGACTTTTCTTCAGTTTGTTTGTAGATGTATTCCCAGTTAAGCTGGAAAACCAATTATGTGTAAACTTGAATCACATTAAGCAAGCCTACTCAATATGAGACTTGTACATAACTTATAATTGTTTTGAGATGTAGAGGGATGCATTGCATTTTTCCATATTGCTATGTTCATATGGCTTGTACCCAGAGTGACATATGCTATACCTAGTAAATGAAGAATAACAAATAAAAAGTTTCTACATTGTCTCCACACAAGTTGACTTTTTGTTCCTCATATACATGTGATATAGGTTTTAAGACTTCTTCACAACAATCCCCCCTTAAGTCTTGACTCTTAAGACTGCTCTCACTAAGCTTAGCAGTGTCAGAAAAACTAGAGAGTAACACTAGCTTTAATATGGAGTATTTGTTTATTAGAAGGTTTTGGACATACACTTACCACATATTTAATATGTATACCTTTGGTAGTAAGAGTCATATGAAACTAAATGAGTGGGCAATTCCACAGCATAGCTCTGATAGAACTATGATTCAAATGCTCATATCTGTTAAGGTATTGATTCCTTGTCTTCCTTCTAAAATGAATAACCTGCCAATACAATTCATTTACCTGCCTTTGATGTATATGGATTGTGAGCATTCAAAGATCATGAATGTAATTTAGCTATGATTAATTACACTGTTGCATTTCTTTAAAACTTTCAAATACATTAAAATATATCCAGAGGCACCTTTGTATCAGCTTGTACATAAAAATTACCTTTCATGTCTTTGAGAGCTTTGACAATGTTCTTCAACTTCAAGATTTTCCCAATTGTATCCTAAAATATAGAATGAGGGAAAGTATAAAATATTACAGGAATTGTGCAAAATTTGATTTACTATCTTCAGTGATCCTTAGAATCTTTCCTGATTTAGTTACCTCATTCTGCCTCATTCTCAATCAGAATTACAGAAGAGTATCAATAACCAAAAAAGAATTTTTGCCTTAAATTAAAATATGAATGAAAATTTACCTATAGCAGTGAGGTTCATATATGTCTCCAGCATCATATCTTTGTAGATATTCTTCTGTGAAAGATCCAGCAAAGCCCACTCCTCATGAGTGAAGTTGATGTGCACATCATTATAGGTCACGGCATCCTAAAATATGCTGTATATAAGTATGTCATACATATGTATAAAACAAAAAGCATGGCCAGTCAGTGGTGGTGCACACCTTTAATCGGGAGGCAAAGCCAGGGAGATTTCTGTGAGTTCAAGGCCATCCTGGGCTACCAAGTGCAAAGCTACACAGAGAAACCCTGTCTTAAAAAAGCATGATGCCAACAACATTGTAAATGCATGCTTCTTGACAATATAGTCATATAATTCTGGTGCTTCCCACTCTTATTCTTTAACTCAGACATTACAATATAATCATCAATTTATTTTAGAATAAAAGAGAATTGCCAATTAACAGACATTGAGACAAGCAAACACATCAAGAGCAGTGAGTACACATCAACGAAATTGTATGAATAATTACTAACTACAGAAATGATGAGTAAGCTTGGTGTATTGGCTCATGCCTTTAATCCCAGAAACCAGAGAGCAGAGGCAGGTATATGTGCTTCTGAGTTGAAAGCTAGCCTAGTCTATGCAATCAGTTCCAGGACAGTAAAAAGTAAATATTAAGAACCTGTCTGCACTGCAAACATCAATCATATGTACAAATACATAGGATGAACTCAGAGACTGTTTCTTTACTGAAGTTGCTACAAAGAGTTAGGCATTTACTCCAGTTCTGTATTCATCTTCTAGAAATCTGAATTGTTCCAGCTTAAACCGTACTTTAAGAAGTCTTACTATAAGGAACTTTTTATTTAAACAGTTACAAATAGACAGATGATAACATGAGCAATATCACTGTTGATTATAAAAAATCAACACAGGGCAGGCCAGATGAGTCAGAAGTTAAGAGCTGTTACTAGTCTTGTATACAGATGGGTTCAATTGCCAGTACTTACATGGGGGATCCCACAACTGTTCATTATTCTTAGCTCAGAGATTCTAAGACCCTCTTTTGAGTACTGTGAGGGCCAGGCATATGTGCACTGCATATCTATGTATAGAGGCAAAAGAATCATAGTTATTGAAAAACAAAATAAACACAACAAACAGGAAGAATGTCACACACCTGTAATTTAATTACTCAAAATTTCCAGGCACTATGACTGTCATAAATACTGCCAACCTGGAAATGAGAATGATATCCTCTGCCAAATTTCAAAATTCAAGCAGGGGGTAAAATTAAAAAATGGGCATATGCTTGACATGTACAAAAATGCATAATCTAGGCCCATCACCCAAATATATATATATATATATCCACAAATGTTGGACATTTCATCTCAGCATGCAGGAGCAAGAGACAGGTGAATCTCTGAGTTCAAGGCCAGCTTGGTGTATAGAACTAAGCTTAGGAAAGTCAGAGCTACACAGAAAGTTTGTCATCAGAAACAAATATAAAAACATCAAAATTTAAAAAAAAATCAGGCTAGCAAAATGGCTTAGCATTGAATACCAATTTGTTTAATTGTATCTTATGTGATTAAGTAATACCATCTATAATGTTGCTGAAGTCATGACAGCACAAGAAGGAAGCTGGCTGATACATTTCGAACATAACATAATAGAAACTTAGAAAAGAAATGAGTTAAGGCTATAGAGACATATATCATACCCCCAATAGAAATTTCATCCAGAGAGGTTACTCCTACTTGAGGTTCTACAAGAATCCCAAAGAAAGCTGTCAAGGACAGACACATGTTCAAACACCTCACCCTATCTGGGAGCTCTTTATTCAGTTGACTAAATTCTGACCCAGGTCACTGTAGGTTCAGGATCACCCATAAAGAACATGCATTTAGTCACTTCAATGATGCTCATAGTCTGCAAGAGCCCATACACTGTTCAAATGTCCAAAATCACTTTTGACACACAAGAAAAATTCTTGACTGTGTCATCTTATACAACCTGAATATAATTTAAATATTTCCAACATACAAATGGGACAGAAAACCCTTTCCCATTTCAAATGAGAGGAACTTAGACATAGTAAGGAAAGACAAGGAGAAGACAGAAACCCAGCAGGGCAACCATTGAATCTGGTAGCTCTGTGTCAGAGACATGGGGCTTCATTTTCAAAGGGCTTAGATGGCTCTCTTCCCACAACTTCCCATACATCTCTCCCTTTGGTTACTTCCACTCAATATATGCAGCTCTCCTTGGAAGATGTCTCATTGCTTAAGTATCTCAACATGTTATGGTCTTAAATTGCAACCCAGGCTTCATCGTCATAGTGTCATACAATGAACTTTAGACACTCTCCTCACTGGAGCTCTTACAATACCAAACACAGATGCCTACAACAGAGCTGACATGAAAATGCAGACTAAGAATGTATAATCTTAAATTTTGCATCATTCTGGTATCCAGAACCAGTTCAACATCAGTGATTCCCCCAAATTTGGCTTCTTAGTTGTGATATCCCCTGCCATGCTTGAACCAGAGTTGTGGCAGGCTTTGAATAAAGTTGCTTCCTGGGACTGGCAATCACTTTGCTTAATCCCTCTATTAACTGAGTGCATAAAAGGAGGGATTCTTACCCTTAAGGCACCTTGCTAGGCTTCCAAAGTAGAGTAAGGGCCTTCTTTTTAATGGGGATACTCTCCCTGAAAGTTGCTGACACTTTTCAGCATTTGACTACCTTCAACAAATTCATAGTGCTGTTTTTCTCTATAACCCATAGACTTTTCATTTATTTATGATCCATTTCTTGATTTTTTTTTAATGTAGTACTGAATGAATCATAAGTAATAGCTATCCAAGAGAGTCAATAGTCCATCTAAGAAATCAGTCCCATTATTTTTTTTTAATTCTGCCTTACTCAATTTCTTGAGGAATTGGGCAAAATAAGAAAAGTTAGGGGGCAAAATATCACATAAATTACCTCGATTTTAATTCTCCTGAAATCCTTTAACCTGTACCTCCACTGTTCGCAATACTTTTAACAGTACTTTATTCAATGTACTATAAGAATAACCAATTAAGCTCTGTGTGCAGCTTTCTATGTCCTTTGTCATCTAAATTTTGACATGCTCAACACTGCCCCCAAAAGTCATCATTCCCAGGACCTTTGGACTATAAAATCACTTTTGGTTTATCACATTCTGTTACAACTTGCTTTTTTCTTGCTCTGATTCAGTTCTCTACACAAAAGCACCTAGGTAACAAACACATTTATTTACCGCATTCTTCCAGATCACAATCCATCATTGTCAGTGTTTAGAATAGATATTCAATCTAGCAACTGAAGGCAAAAACCATGAGGAATCTTTGTTTCCAGGCTTTCTCTCTGACATAGTCATTGTCTTATGCCAAGCTTGCTGTCTTATCTAGTGCAGGCCAACATTCTTAGGGATATTGCATACTCAGTGGAAGGGCCATCACCCATAAATCATAAATCAACAAAATCTCTCCCAGACTTAGCAACTAGGTGTTCTGATGGGGCACATCCTCAACATATGTTCCAAAAGGTGACTGTAGGCTCTGAAATGTTGACATCTGAAAGTAAGTAGGACACAGAGAAAATAATATATGAGATTTTCCAAACCCAAACCCAATGAATCAACTACATCAACAACTTAAATAACAAAAAAAAATTGATGATGATAACAAGTACAAATACAGATACACCAAGGAATGAAGAAATACAAGTTTCTGAGATCAAGAAGAGAAAACTGAAATTGTTCATCTACAGAAAATCTCCAAATGAAAAACTTAAGGAGATCTTAACATAATATAGTAATTTTCCATATTATAAAAATAAGTGAAGTTCCATCATTTGCCAGAGAAACAATATAACTATATCATAACTATTAAAAAAAAACCTGACACAACACAGATGGTACCAGTGATAAAAGGAGACAGAAAGACAGACCTACAAATATAACATTGTCCCTTGAAAAATAATTATAAGTTTCTAATGAAAATCAAAATCAGAGAAATCACTGACCACCACTCACCCTGTGCACTCCACTTCTGTCCTTCACCAATAATAGAAAACAGATTGAGTGAGAAGACTCTTCCACCAAAATTGGAATCATTCACTTGAAGCCTGATATTTCTACATTGTAGAAAATAATTTTGTTTACTAATACCATCTCATTTTCCTTTGATAAAGAATAGAATGTCTGTTAGAAAATTTAAAACAATTTCATTTCCTATGATTAAAGATTAGATGTAAACCTATACCAGAGTGAGGAAATAAAAAAAAATTATACCAAATGAAAGACAATTTTTTTTAAAATAAATATTGTATGATTTTATTATATATTTAAAACAACCTGATTTCCTTTATAAGTCTTTGTTTTATAAGTCTTACAAACTTTTGAAAACAAGTCTAGACCCATTTTTTGTGTATACTGGTATGTAAGAGAAAGAATATTTTCCATGTGTGTATAGGTGACAGAGCAAAGATCATGTCAGATCCCCTGGATCTGGAATAGCAGGGAATTATAAGCCTCCCAACTTGAGTGCTTCTATCTGAACTCCCCCAAGAATACTTGCTGAGTGACATTTGCAACCCACATACTACTTTTTATCCAATAAACTAAAAGTCTTTCACAGATCAGCCACAACAGAATTCAAAATAAGGGAATAAGTAAGTAAATGATCCCTGGGAACCTAATGAATCAATATTAAGATGTTGGGTATGGTACCAGGAATACTATTCACACACCTTCCCCTCTCAAGGATTCAATACTCACGGTTGCCCTGAGGGCTGAAACAGAACTCTAGCTGCAGCTTCTCCTCTCCCTTTTCATGTCTTCTGTGGATTCCAAAGAGCATCCCCCACAACTTTTCCCTACTCTCCTCATATCTGAGTCCCATCACCCAACTGTGCCAGACACCCTCTGTTCAACTGCTCACCACATCTTCCAAAAGACCAGTTAGGGTGTCTTCAGATCTACCACATTGTCTCTTACTCCACACCTAATTTTAAAAGTTGATCCTATCACTGGGGTAGAATATCAGAGGCAGCTTTTTCTCTTCCTTCTCTATGCCTCCGGTGGATCTAAAAATCATCTCCCCTGCATTCCTCTTCCCTCAGTTTCCATCACCACCAAGTAGTCTCCCTTGAACACACCAGCCAAGAAGGCCAGGAAAAAGGTAACACTCATTTGACACACACTTTGAAACTCCAGAGAACCAACACAAACCAAGGAACAAAACTCCTATCCAACAAAGATGAAGTTAGAAAACAGCACCTAGACCTATTATCACCCTAAACCAAGATTCCAGCAGAGGAACATAATAACAGCCAGGGCACTATGTGAACAGCAGAACCCAACTGTCCTACCTTAACAGGCCCTAAATAACTAAAAATAGTTGAAATACAAGGAAAAAAAAAACTTAAAACCAAATATATGTAGATGATAAAGTCCCATAAAAAATAAATAGCTTACATGAATTCATGAAAACACAAACAAACAATGGAAGAATATCAATAAATTCCTCAAAAAAGGTAGGAAAACACAAGCAATTGCAGTAAATCAATAAACAATTTAAATAAAGCTAAGATAAAACAAACAAATCACTAAAGGAAACAAATACAACTGTTTAAGAGCTTAAATTGGAAATAAAAACAATAAAAAAAAAGAAACTGAAGGAATTCCAGAAATGAAAACTTTAGGACTACAAACAGGAATTACAGAGGCAAGATTCACCAGTAGAATAGAGAAATGGAAGGGAGAATCTCAGACCCTGGGGATACAATAGAAGAAATGGATACATCTGTCAAAGAAAATGTTAAATATAAAAATTCCTTGATGCTAAGCAACTAAGAAATCTGGAATATTATGCAGAGACTAAACCTGTGAATGATAGGAATAGAGGAAAGATTAAAAAAAAACCACACAACTCAAATGTCTGGAAAATATTTTCATTAAAAACATATAATAATTTTTTCCTAAGTTAAAGGAGGTGCTGATGAAAGTACACAGAACCATGTACACCACCAAATATACTGGGTCAGAAAAGAAATTCCCCTTGTCACATAATAACCAAATCATTAAGCATACATAATAAAGAAAAATATTAAAAGCTGCAAAGGAAAAAGACCAAGCAACATATAAAGGCAGACCTATGAGAATTGTACCTAACGTCTCAACGGAGATTCTAATAGCCATAAGGGCTTGGACACATGTAGTGCATGTAGCTAGAGTTTTTCGGGTCCTGCCTGGCCTACAGTCAGGACAAATCTCTCTAACCCATCAGTTCCACAGTGGTTCAGACCCAACCAAGTAAACACACAGAGACTTATATTGTTTACAAACTGTATGGCCGTGGCAGGCTTCTTGTTATCTACTTCTTCTATCTTAAATTAACCCATTTCTATTAATCTATACTTTGCCACATGACTTGTGGCTTAACAGTACCTTACATCTCGCTTGTCATGGCTGTGGCTGGCAGTGTCTCCATCTGCCTTCCTGTTCTCTTAATTTTCCTCTTCATTAGTCCCACTGATACTTCCTGCCTGGCTACTGGCCAATCAGTGTTTTATTTATTAATCAATCATCCACAGCAGGTGCATGTTCTAAGTAACCACAGAAGCCATCTCATTACTATATCCAGAAAATTTTCAATTACCAAAAATGAAGAAAATAAGTTATTCTCTGAAAAAGTCAAATTTAAACAGTATCTATGTACAAATCCAGTACTACAGAAGATTCTTAGAAAAATATCCAACCCAAGAAAGCCAACTACACACATGAAAAAACAGTAAATAATAATCTTACATTAGCAAAAGCAAAAGAAGGAAAACACAAACAAGCATACACTCCTTCACGTACTACCGTCACTACTAACAACAAGATAACAGGAATTAATGATCATTATTCCTAATATCTCCCAATATCAAATGCCTCAACTCCCCAATGAAGACACAAATTAAGAGTATGGATTCCAAAACAATGTCCACCCTTCTACCATATACAAGAAACACACTTCAACATCAAGAATGGAGATTACTAAAAGGTAAAGGCTGGGAAAACATATTTAAAGCAATTGGAACTAAGAAGCAGGCTTGTGCAGCCATTTTATTACCTACCAAAATAAACTTCAAACAAAATTTAACCAAAAGACATTGGAAGAACACTCATTATTTATCAAAGGAAAATCCACCAATATGACACTTCAATTATTAATAACTATGCCCCTAACACAAGGTCATCCCCTTTTGTAAAAGAAACACTTCCACAGATTAAATGACACATTGACTCTCACACAGGGTTTGACAGTGGCAGACTTCAATACCCCACTCTCACCAATGGACATGTCATCTAGTCAAAAACCAAAGAGAGAAATGTTGGAGATAATGGATTTTATAAACAATATGATCCAAAGAAATACTAGAGAACATTCCATCCAAAGAAAAAAGCATATACTTTCCTCTCAGCAGCACTTGGGGTTTTCCCCAAAGTAGATTACACACTTGGACACAATTCAAGTCTCAACAGATACAAGAAAATTTAATAACATGGTGCATACTACCAGACAACTACGGATTACAGCTGGATATGAAAAAAAACAAATTTTAAAATCTCATGAATATTGACCAACATTCTACTGAAGAAAATGAGTCAAGACAGAAATAAAAAGGGAAATTAAAGAGTTTCTAGGACTCAAAGAAAATGATTACACAACATACCTAAACCTAAATGACACAACAAAAGTGGTGATGTGAGCAAACTGTATAGCACTGAGTGTCTACATTAAAAAAGGAAATAAATGAAAATTATAACTGTCTAGTCTTAAACTCTATCAAAGGCCCAAGAAGTAAATAATAATACCTGCATAAGCAGGAAGTGAAAGCAAGCGACTTCCAAAAAAGTGTAAGAAACAACAGAAAGAGCTGGCTGCCTGGACAATCACCCAAGATTCCTCTGCAATTCCTCTGGGGTATCCAATTTTGGACTATACCCTTAGCATATCTGACAGACTTTCATGTGAGGCAGGAATTTTTTTACAAACTGTCCCACCTTGTTTTGAAAAGGTTTGGTAGTTACCTTTCTTGCATCCAAATGACACTAAACACTGTTTCTTCTTCCCATATACAGAAGCAACAAAGGAAGGTCATCATACTAACTTTTAGTTAGGAAACAGCTATAAAATGGTGCTAAAACTGATTGTGGCTTCATCACTGAAGACCATACCTAGAGGTTGAAGGGAAACATCTAATAGATGGGTGCCACTGTGAGCCAATCAAGAATGTCTTATGGACTTTGGACAGTTTAATTCTTTCCAGACACCAGTAAAGGAATTCAACTTCTGTCTATATCTGAGAGTTTGGACTTTACAAGAGGACAATGGAAGGATATCCCAATACTGCCACCTGGTAACCCAAATTCAGCAGGAAGAAGCCTGATCAGTCATTGTTTCAATCCCATAATGTCAGTTAGTGTAACCTCTGCAGAGGGACATGGGATAAGAACTGAAGGAAATTTTCAACTATGCAGTTTGGAGTAAAAAACCCCAAAGTACCCAGTCCCACTGCCTGGATGCCTCCCAAACAGATCAAGACAATCAACTGCCTCACCTATTCAGAGGGCCTGATCCAGTTGGGGGCCCCTCAGCCATTGGTTCATAGCTCATGTGTTTCCATTCATTTGGCTATTTGTCCCTGTGCTTTATTCAACCTTGGTCTCAACAATTCTTGCTCATATAAACAGGCAGTGGACCGGGTCCTGTGCTCAGTGCATCACTTGGCTGTTTGAAACCTGGGGCTTATGCAGGGACGCTTGGCTCAGCCTGGGAAGAGGGAACTGGACCTGCCTGGACTGAGTCTACCAGGTTGATCTCAATCCTTGGGGGAGTTTTGCCCTGGAGGAGATGGGAATGGGGGGTGAGCTGGGGGGAAGCGGGGACGGGGGGGAGAACAAGGGAATCTGTGGCTGATATGTAGAATTAAACTATATTGTAAAATAAAATAAAATAAAATAAAATAAAATAAAATAAAATAAAATAAAATAAAAACCCCAAAGTAGTGTAACTAGTTGTTTCTTGACTAAAAGACAGAAGTGTCTTTGGGACTCTTAGCAGTTTCAAGTGTTTGGGAGTTCTGATCTCTGATGATAAGTGATACTAGGGTCCAAGAAGGGGCAAAGATTAATGCAGTAAAGAAGACCTGTTAACAGAAAAATGCCCTTAGTTAAGAAAATAGAATTTCTGTCCTGGCACAGACCTAATATTTCAATGAAGACATGTCAATCTCCATGTCAAGGATCCTGGTCTCTGGTGCCCAAGAAATGGTCAACTGGGACAATTATAGATCACCTAGACCTGATTCACTGATTGCATATTGGTAATCCCAAATGTAGATAAAACTGGATAATTTTTGTTGTTGGTTTTCTAAGAAAGGATTTCTCCATGTAGTTTTGGTGCCTGTCCTGGAACTCACTCTGTAGACCAGGCTGGACACAAACTCACAGAGATCTGTATGGTTCTGCCTCCCAAGTGCTGGGATTTAAGGCATGTGCCATAACCACCCAGCCCAAATCTGATTTGTATTGACTCATCCTGAAATCATGTTCCAAAATGCACTGAAGCATCCCAGCTTAAGCTCTGCAGAGATACTCACGTTCAGGACAATATCTCTTAAAGTCACTTTTGGTGTAAGCCACTGGTCCATGTCAAATTATTCTCAGAAATGAATAGACCAAGTATGATAGCAGAGCCAGGCAGATCTCCTTGAATTTGGTCTTCATAGTGAATATGAGACAAAGACCTTTATCAATAATACACACACACACACACACACACACACACACACACACACACACACACACACAAATACAGTTAAATATAATTTTGCTCTGTTGTTTGAGACAACATTACAAAGCTCCAGCAAGCCTCAAACTCATACTGTATAGTTTAATGAATAATATATGTTGAATATATGGAATAAATAAAACAAATATAAACTAATTTACACTGAACATATAAAACCAATTCCAGTAAACATTTTCATTTTATACTATTGGTTTATTATTCAAAATATAACAATTTTCTTTCTATACAAGAGAGAGCTTCCAAACAATTATCTAATCCTGACTTGTCTAACCAACATCTATAGGAACAGCAACAATTTATAATTTCAACCAACTCCCTAATTCTGATAATAACCAATATAACTAGATTTTTAAATACAAAATAGAAATGTCTCAAAACAACAGTTATGAGTTTATTTGCCTTATAACATTACCAGTTTTACCTATGAGGATCACCCATGCTGTCTCAGGAACATCCAAGTCTCTAGCAGTATCTGAAGTCTCAGAATGCAATGGTGACCCTCTGGAACACTCAGTAAAGCAGCTTGGTACCAGTAAGTATTTGGAAAACATTTGCACTCAAAGAAGGGTCTGGAGAGTATCTTAGAGACTAAAGAAACAGAAGGCAGCCTGGTAGCAGGAAGATACTTAAAAAGGGTAGGTGGATTCCTGGATCACTTTTCCTGCATCAAATTCTCACCTCTATGACCATGGCAAGCTGTTCCTGCACTGTTCCAGCATCCTGCTACTCCTAACAACTACAGCAGCAGCACTACAACCTCCACATCTCTGGGTTTCATCATCAGCCTTTGTTGACTCCTTGTCCACCTAGATCCAGGTCCCGCGGGAATCCAGGGACTAGTTCAAGGGCTCCAAATGATCAGGCCACATGACACTCCATGAACATCTCCTTCATCTCTACAGATAATTGAGATAGGTAAGAACAGAGCTGGGTTGGTGCACAGGGTCTGTGAGCTTTTGCAACCCCAACTTCCTGCCTCCTGGGCCAAGCCCACAAATCACCTACTATGCATACCCTCTCCCTGAGGTAAACTGAACAGAAATTCCTCCACTTCTCTCCTCACAAGACCAGCAATCTCCAGATGCACCCCCAGGCAAGTCCCTCACATACACACCCAAAGAACATTTTCACAGACATTCCTCTTCCCTGGAAATGTCCTTCCAGATATTATTCTTAGCCTGACTCAGAAGAAATGGGAATCCTGTGTTGATTTCAATTTTGAGGAAAGAGGCAGAATGTAGAGTGTATGGCAGCTAAACTCGAGACCTGCTCTAAGATCAAGACCAGTGGAGACAGCAAGGCAGCCCATCCACTGCAAAGCACAGGGCCCTGGAGTAGGAGACCTGGACATCCAGAGCAGGAAGTTGGGAAGCCAAAGCCACAGCTAGCATGGAAGACAGACCCTAAGATCTGCAAGAAGATCTCAGGTAGAGAAGCAAACATGGCCAGTACACATATTAACATAGGAAGTTTAGGGAGCTCTAATGAGACCCTGTTCCTAGAAAAAGTACTATAGGAAACTAATGACTATTGAGAGGGAAAATTGTTTTTTCCAGATGTCAGCATCTTAGTTGGTTATCCAAAACAAAGTGGTCTGCCCTAAAAATCATATAATTAGAAGAAATAATGGACTCAGTACTTCATATTTATTTATGAGCATAGACATAATACATAACAAAAGCAAAACAACCAATTTGAAATGAAGTGGAGGAATGTAGCAGGTTTCCATTTGTGTCATGAACCAGCTCCAAAACCATGACACAGAGACTTTTATTAGTTATGAATGCTTCCTGTCACATGGATTACTACAGGAGATTTGGATTCTGCCCATTCCACCTACCAAACATCATGCACACCTGAGAAACCTCTGACGATGAGAAACTCCTATTGTCTCCTGGAACTAAACTTTACAGAATCACACCATTGAGTCTGGTGGTAGCAGAAACTTAGAGCATTCTAATCATATATTGCTCAAAATCTGTTTTCCTTCTGCACACCAAAACCACACTCATGTGTGCCCACTGGATACTGATACTTTAAGCATCATATCCTCACATGCCAGGATGGCAGTCTCCCGCTCCCCAGGAAATCCATTCACATTGAGGCTCAGAGAACAAGGGCCACTTCCCAGGTCACCATATGGACCAACAGAAGCACAGTCTGGCTCATTATTGATCCAAATCCCAATAGAAATGACATCTCAGCAGACCTGCTATGAACACTCTTCACTCACGATGGCATATCTTGTGGTCTTCTTTATAACTCACTACAGCAGAAGCAGAGAAGAATCCTGGAAAGAACTTGAAAGCTACCTTCCACTAGTACTTCTAATTGCTAAGACTTCCCAGAGTCTCTCATTGGCTAGGGCCACCCAGCCAGGCCTCAGAATATTAACAACTCCCTTACTGGGTGATCAGAGATCAAATGATTCATAAAACACAGTCCTTCCAGCTCTGCCCTTCCAGCCCAGCATTCATGCACTAGTCAGGAAAGTTTGCATTTTAATAGACATTTTCCCACTCTCCTAGAGCACATCATGATCCATATCCAAAGCACAGGTCCTTTGTGTGCACATTCTATAACACACTAAATGTGTAGTGCAGCCAACCCATTGCCTTGTAGCTGGGACAATTACAAACAATCATAGGTCATATTTACACAGTAACTAGTGTTACTGTTTGTTATTAAAGAAAAATAGGCTGTGAATTAGAAAATGTGAGAGGTTATAGCAGGACTTAGTGATAGGAAAGAGAATATGGATATGATGTAGTTATAATCTCAAAAAAATATTTTGAAAAGTTGAAACAAGCTTTATGTCCATGGGCTCCAGAGACTAGGACTTTATATTACAGCACATCAAAGATTTCTCAAAACTTTTATAACAGGGTTAACATCTAAAACCAGAAAAATAACAATCCTGTTAGGCACAGCCACAACATTTTACATAGATCTATTTTGGTTGAACTACTATAACTTTAGCAACTTGGGTTCAAAGTAAGGTCAGTCCTTTACCCAGATTCATGATTGCCCTGGTCTATGAAACCCAATAATGACCAATCAGGGCATTTATGGAGCATCTGGAAGTGATTACCAAATGCCACATTGCTAATCTGAACTACTGTTGAAGCAGGAAAGATCTGAACCTCTATCCTGCCTCTCCCTTTCTGCACTGTGACTCTACCAGCTTCAAAGTTAGTCTGTGAACTTAACACTGCACAGGTCCCTCTTCATTTAAAAGTCCCCACTAAAAGTCAGAGACATTGGAGGTCCACTCATTAACTGGTTTATTTTTCCTTCTCACTGACCAGTCAAGGCCCAGAATGGAAGGAATTGTTGGATTGTCTTCCTAGCAGCGGGCAACAAAGGCAAGTTTTAGGTGTTCAAAGCAATTCTCAATTATAAAACATGAGGCAGTGATATTCCAAGCTCAGAGTCATCCATGCCAGGATGGCAGGGGCCTACCCCTCCCCAGAGAATCCACACTCCATAAAGGTCAGAGGCCAAGGGCCACCACCCAAGTCACCACAGGGACCAAAAGAAACTCAGTCTGGCCCATGGTCCATCACAGTCCAAGCAGCTTTGACAGATAAGCCAACCTGTGCTTTCTGGTCTAGGGACAGTGGCCCCCACTTTCACTATGAGATGGCTTGTGGTTGTCCTTACAGCTCCCTACAGCAAAACAAAAGGAAATTCCTGGAAAGAACCTCTAAGCTTCCTCCTACTGGTATTCCTAATTGCTAAGCCTTCCCAGAATCCCTCATTAGCTAGGACCACCCAGCTGGGCTTCAGGACATGAGCAGTTATCCTAGTGGGTGTGCAGAGATCAAATGACTCAGAGACCAAAAAACCCTCCCAGGTTGGTCCTTCTATACTATGGTCAAACAGGATACTATTCCAGGAAATTTGTAGTTTAGCAAAATCCTCCACTCTCCCAGAGTACTTCCTGTTCCTCTTGCAAGGCACAGAGTCCTATTTTTGGACATTCCATTACGCAAGTCAATGTGCAGTGTAGGACAGCCCTGTATTTCACAGCTGAGAGATCCTGCATCCAAACACAAGTCACATTCAAACCATATCTGTTGTTAACCAAAAAGAGGCCCATGGATTAAAACACAAGGGACTATGGGAGGGATTGGAGGCAGAAAATAATACAGTGGGGATAATATAATTATAATACGAAAAAAAAATGGTGAAAAAGTTGAAACTGGCTTTATGTCCATGTGCTCCAGAGACTAGGAATTTGTATTAGAGCACACCAAGTACTAACATTATTTCTCTCTGAATATACATCATAAAGCTGGAAAAGAGTCATATTAGGTATGGCCACACCACTGTATCCAGTTCTACTACTTAGGTTGAACTGATATAATTACAGTAATTCGGTTTAATAAAAATTCAGTTCTCTATCCAGACTCTAGATAACATGGTCTGTGGACTTAAGAAATGGCCAATCAGAACATTTATTGATCATCTAAAATGGATTACCTACTCATTGCTAATGTCAACTACTGTCACAGGAGGAAAGCTTTCATGATCTTCCTTGCCCATCCCTTTCTCTGCTGTGACTACACTTGTTTTACACTGGGAAAGTGAACTCAGTTCTTACACAGGTCCCACTTTATTTGTAATTTCACAATAAAATATGAAGAACTTGGAGGATACTCATTCACTGGTCTATTTTCCTTTCCATAGACCAGTCAAGGCCCAGCTTGGAAGGAGTTTCAGGACTGTCCTTCCAGCACTGGGAAGCAGAGACAAGATTAGGTGTCCAAAGCAATTCTCAATTATATAGTGTGAAGCAAGCCTGAGCTACATGATACACTGGTCTAAACCTGTGGTTCTCAACCTACCTAAGGATGTAACCATTAAGTAGAGTTCCTCATGATGTGGTGACCCCTCAACTATAAAATTATTTTCACTGCTAGTTTATAACCACATGTTTTGCTACTGCTAGGAATTATAATATAAACATCTGTGCTTTTTGATTGTCTTAGACCAACCCTGTAATAGGGTCATTTGATTACCCAGATGGAGCAATGATCTGACATGTGGAGAATCACTGCTCTAAACAGATATAAATGCAGTGATGAATAAATAAATAGCATTGAAAAAATGAAATGAGATTCTGAAAATGAAAAACATTGTTAAATAGTAAAAAATTACAGTAATACATTTTACAAAATGAATTTTAAAAACAATACCAATAATTTATGTTTTATAATGATAAAAATAATTGGAAGGACACAGGTATACTGACATTGAAATGGAGTAGGTAATACTTTGATAGAGAGAATACCATTAATAAGACAGTGTATGATTTGTCCCATGTGAAGTGTTAGCCACTGATTATTGTAAGCTAACACATGGAGTTAGAGCCAATGGCCTGTGTCCTCAAACCTCTGAGTTAACTTAACTGTGTCCACCAGGATTGCACATATCTAAGTAGGAGAGTTCTCTAATTTGAAACAGAATGCTTACTAGTTCAAGATATCTTCCCAAACTGTACACCCACCAATTCAGTCTGGCTTCATTCATATAGAAGAAAATTAATCCATCCAGGAAAATTACAGAGAATGTCACACACACTGACCCTCAGTCCTTCTTTGTAATGGAGACCCCTGCAGCTCACTGCCTTCAACTTCAGTCTGTGATCAAGCTATTGTCTAGTCTGTTTCCCACTACACTGTACACAGTACACTGTTCCTCTTCTTCCAGTCTGCAGTGAGAAGTTATGCTCCACACACAAATCCTTTCCCTGTTCTGCAATGAATAGTTCACAATGTGACTCAAACTGGTAATTTTATAACTCTGTGGTGCTATAGATGTATAATCCAAGATTTAAGATGGTTAGTCACAAGGATAACAAGGGCAGTGCCATGTGGGGCTACAGACAGGGTTCAATTCCACCTCCAGCAACATCAGAGACCATGACTCAAAACTGAAAAGACCACACAGGACCACGCAAAACCAGAGTGGAGCATGCAGACACAGCAGAACCAGGCAGGACCAAGCAAGAACATGTGGAAGTCTACATCCAGACACTGGCTCCCACCCAGCCAGGAGAAGACCCACCACACTGGCACTCGGGGCTCAACTGACCTCTCCTCCCAGTCTGGGGATTCCAGCCACTAGCTCACCATAGCATGGTTTTCCAGTTCTCCCATGTTCTCTGCTCAGCTCCCTGCAGCAGAACTCACAGCACACAAAACCACTGGCACCAGCTTCTCTTCAAGCCAAGCCTGAAGCCCTGGGGGCAGGAAGGACCCTGCACAACTTTTGCCTGGAACACCTGATTGGCTACTGAAGCCTGAGTGACAGGAGCACCTCCCATAGGGTTAATCTGTGCTTAAAGGCACAGCACAATGGTTCCTGATACTG
>NW_026294591.1:0-189593 GCF_007827085.1 Peromyscus californicus insignis | reverse complement strand
AGTGCTGCTTTCTCAAAAGCAGAGTGTGTTTCTTGTAATGCAAGTTAGAGTTGAATTCCCTTTCATAAACGGAGTTGAATCACATGCAGTTTGTGGTCCTAGCAGCAAGAGTTGTTTTCTGGTAAGGAGAGTCACTATTGTGCTCAATTGGCCATACACATTGCAAATAGCACTCGCGTCTGTTCCCAGCAAATGCAGTGTATTGGAAGCAAGAGAAACTACTGTTCTTGTCAGTTTCCTAAGCAGAGTTGAATTAGATATGGCACTTTTGTGTAGGAAGCACAGTTCTTTAGTTCTGAGCAAGCTGACAATTCTGGCTATATAGGAAACACAGTAGAGTACAAGAGTGCTGCTTCCTCTAAAGTAGAGTGTGTTTCTTGTAAGGCAAGCTAGAGTTCATTTCCCTTTCATAAACGGAGTTGAATCACATGCAGTTTCTGGTCCTAGCAGCAAAAGTTGTTTTCTGGTAAGAAGAATCACTATTGTGCTCAATTGGCCATACACAGTGCAAATAGCACTCGCTTCTGTTCTCAGCAAGTGCAGTGTATTGGACGCAAGAGAAACTACTGTTCTTGTCAGTTTCCTAAGCAGAGTTGAATTAGATATTGCCCTTGTGTGTAGGAAGCACAGTTCTTTAGTTCTGAGCAAGCTGACAGTTCTGGCTATATAGGAAACACAGTAGAGTAGAAGAGAGCTGCTTTCTCTAAAGCAGAGTGTGTTTCTTGTAAGGCGAGCTAGAGTTCATTTCCCTTTTATAAACGGAGTTGAATCACATGCAGTTTCTGGTCCTAGCAGCAAAAGTTGCTTTCTGGTAAGGAGAGTCACTATTGTGCTCAATTGGCCATACACAGTGCAAATAGCACTCGCTTCTGTTCTCAGCAAGTGCAGTGTATTGGACGCAAGAGAAACTACTGTTCTTGTCAGTTTCCTAAGCAGAGTTGAACTAGTTATGCCCATTGTGTGTAGGAAGCACAATTCTTTGGTTCTGAGCAAGCTGACTGTTCTCGCTCTATAGGAAACACAGTAGAGTAGAAGAGAGCTGCTTTCTCAAAAGCAGAGTGTGTTTCTTGTAAGGCGAGCCAGAGTTTAATTCACTTTCATAAACGGAGTTGAATCACATGCAGTTTCTGGTCCTAGCACCAAGAGTTGTTTTCTGGTAAGGAGAGTCACTATTGTGCTCAATTGGCCATACACATTGCAAATAGCACTCGCGTCTGTTCCCAGCAAATGCAGTGTATTGGAAGCAAGAGAAACTACTGTTCTTGTCAGTTTCCTAAGCAGAGTTGAATTTGATATGTCCCTTTTGTGTAGGAAGCACAGTTCTTTAGTTCTGAGCAAGCTGACAATTCTGGCTATATAGGAAACACAGTAGAGTAGAAGAGTGCTGCTTTCTCTAAAGTAGAGTGTGTTTCTTGTAAGGCGAGCTAGAGTTCATTTCCCTTTCATAAACGGAGTTGAATCACATGCAGTTTCTGGTCCTAGCAGCAAAAGTTGTTTTCTGGTAAGGAGATTCACTATTGTGCTCAATTGGCCTTACACAGTGCAAATAGCACTCGCGTCTTATCCCAGCAAGTGCAGTGTATTGGACGCAAGAGAAACTACTGTTCTTGTCAGTTTGCTAAGCAGAGTTGAATTACATATGGCCCTTGTGTGTAGGAAGCACAGTTCTTTAGTTCTGAGCAAGCTGACTGTTCTGGCTATATAGGAAACACAGTAGAGTAGAAGAGTGCTGCTTTCTCAAAAGCAGAGTGTGTTTCTTGTAAGGCAAGCTAGAGTTGAATTCCCTTTCATAAACGGAGTTGAATCACATGCAGTTTCTGGTCCTAGCCCTAAGAGTTGTTTTCTGGTAAGGAGAGTCACTATTGTGCTCATTTGGCCATACACAGTGCAAATAGCACTCGCGTCTGTACCCAGCAAGTGCATTGTATTGGACGCAAGAGAAACTACTGTTCTTATCAGTTTCCTAAGCAGAGTTGAACTAGTTATGGCCATTGTGTGTAGGAAGCACAGTTCTTTGGTTCTGAGCAAGCTGACTGTTCTGGCTCTATAGGAAACACAGTAGAGTAGAAGAGTGCTGCTTTCTCAAAAGCAGAGTGTGTTTCTTGTAATGCAAGCTAGAGTTGAATTCCCTTTCATAAACAGAGTTGAATCACATGCAGTTTGTGGTCCCAGCAGCAAGAGTTGTTTTCTGGTAAGGAGAGTCACTATTGTGCTCAAGTGGCCATACACATTGCAAATAGCACTCGCGTCTGTTCCCAGCAAATGCAGTGTATTGGACGCAAGAGAAACTACTGTTCTTGTCAGTTTCCTAAGCAGAGTTGAATTAGATATGGCCCTTTTGTGTAGGAAGCACAGTTCTTTAGTTCTGAGCAAGCTGACAATTCTGGCTATATAGGAAACACAGTAGAGTACAAGAGTGCTGCTTTCTCTAAAGTAGAGTGTGTTTCTTGTAAGGCGAGCTAGAGTTCATTTCCCTTTCATAAACGGAGTTGAATCACATGCAGTTTCTGGTCCTAGCAGCAAAAGTTGTTTTCTGGTAAGGAGAATCACTATTGTGCTCAATTGGCCATACACAGTGCAAATAGCACTCGCTTCTGTTCTCAGCAAGTGCAGTGTATTGGACGCAAGAGAAACTACTGTTCTTGTCAGTTTCCTAAGCAGAGTTGAACTAGTTATGGCCATTGTGTGTAGGAAGCACAGTTCTTTGGTTCTGAGCAAGCTGACTGTTCTGGCTCTATAGGAAACACAGTAGAGTAGAAGAGTGCTGCTTTCTCAAAAGCAGAGTGTGTTTCTTGTAAGGCGAGCCAGAGTTTAATTCACTTTCA
Organism: Peromyscus californicus insignis; assembly: GCF_007827085.1. NCBI lineage: Eukaryota > Metazoa > Chordata > Mammalia > Rodentia > Cricetidae > Peromyscus > Peromyscus californicus. The sequence continues at coordinate 186,768 of NW_026294591.1, read as the reverse complement.
TAAACGGAGTTGAATCACATGCAGTTTCTGGTCCTAGCACCAAGAGTTGTTTTCTGGTAAGGAGAGTCACTATTGTGCTCAATTGGCCATACACATTGCAAATAGCACTCGCGTCTGTTCCCAGCAAATGCAGTGTATTGGAAGCAAGAGAAACTACTGTTCTTGTCAGTTTCCTAAGCAGAGTTGAATTTGATATGTCCCTTTTGTGTAGGAAGCACAGTTCTTTAGTTCTGAGCAAGCTGACAATTCTGGCTATATAGGAAACACAGTAGAGTAGAAGAGTGCTGCTTTCTCTAAAGTAGAGTGTGTTTCTTGTAAGGCGAGCTAGAGTTCATTTCCCTTTCATAAACGGAGTTGAATCACATGCAGTTTCTGGTCCTAGCAGCAAAAGTTGTTTTCTGGTAAGGAGATTCACTATTGTGCTCAATTGGCCTTACACAGTGCAAATAGCACTCGCGTCTTATCCCAGCAAGTGCAGTGTATTGGACGCAAGAGAAACTACTGTTCTTGTCAGTTTGCTAAGCAGAGTTGAATTACATATGGCCCTTGTGTGTAGGAAGCACAGTTCTTTAGTTCTGAGCAAGCTGACTGTTCTGGCTATATAGGAAACACAGTAGAGTAGAAGAGTGCTGCTTTCTCAAAAGCAGAGTGTGTTTCTTGTAAGGCAAGCTAGAGTTGAATTCCCTTTCATAAACGGAGTTGAATCACATGCAGTTTCTGGTCCTAGCCCTAAGAGTTGTTTTCTGGTAAGGAGAGTCACTATTGTGCTCATTTGGCCATACACAGTGCAAATAGCACTCGCGTCTGTACCCAGCAAGTGCATTGTATTGGACGCAAGAGAAACTACTGTTCTTATCAGTTTCCTAAGCAGAGTTGAACTAGTTATGGCCATTGTGTGTAGGAAGCACAGTTCTTTGGTTCTGAGCAAGCTGACTGTTCTGGCTCTATAGGAAACACAGTAGAGTAGAAGAGTGCTGCTTTCTCAAAAGCAGAGTGTGTTTCTTGTAAGGCGAGCCAGAGTTTAATTCACTTTCATAAACGGAGTTGAATCACATGCAGTTTGTGGTCCTAGCAGCAAGAGTTGTTTTCTGGTAAGGAGAGTCACTATTGTGCTCAATTGGCCATACACATTGCAAATAGCACTCGCGTCTGTTCCCAGCAAATGCAGTGTATTGGAAGCAAGAGAAACTACTGTTCTTGTCAGTTTCCTAAGCAGAGTTGAATTAGATATGGCCCTTTTGTGTAGGAAGCACAGTTCTTTAGTTCTGAGCAAGCTGACAATTCTGGCTATATAGGAAACACAGTAGAGTACAAGAGTGCTGCTTTCTCTAAAGTAGAGTGTGTTTCTTGTAAGGCGAGCTAGAGTTCATTTCCCTTTCATAAACGGAGTTGAATCACATGCAGTTTCTGGTCCTAGCAGCAAAAGTTGTTTTCTGGTAAGGAGAATCACTATTGTGCTCAATTGGCCATACACAGTGCAAATAGCACTCGCTTCTGTTCTCAGCAAGTGCAGTGTATTGGACGCAAGAGAAACTACTGTTCTTGTCAGTTTCCTAAGCAGAGTTGAATTAGATATTGCCCTTGTGTGTAGGAAGCACAGTTCTTTAGTTCTGAGCAAGCTGACAGTTCTGGCTATATAGGAAACACAGTAGAGTAGAAGAGCGCTGCTTTCTCTAAAGCAGAGTGTGTTTCTTGTAAGGCGAGCTAGAGTTCATTTCCCTTTTATAAACGGAGTTGAATCACATGCAGTTTCTGGTCCTAGCAGCAAAAGTTGCTTTCTGGTAAGGAGAGTCACTATTGTGCTCAATTGGCCATACACAGTGCAAATAGCACTCGCTTTTGTTCTCAGCAAGTGCAGTGTATTGGACGCAAGAGAAACTACTGTTCTTGTCAGTTTCCTAAGCAGAGTTGAACTAGTTATGCCCATTGTGTGTAGGAAGCACAATTCTTTGGTTCTGAGCAAGCTGACTGTTCTTGCTCTATAGGAAACACAGTAGAGTAGAAGAGTGCTGCTTTCTCAAAAGCAGAGTGTGTTTCTTGTAAGGCGAGCCAGAGTTTAATTCACTTTCATAAACGGAGTTGAATCACATGCAGTTTCTGGTCCTAGCACCAAGAGTTGTTTTCTGGTAAGGAGAGTCACTATTGTGCTCAATTGGCCATACACATTGCAAATAGCACTCGCGTCTGTTCCCAGCAAATGCAGTGTATTGGAAGCAAGAGAAACTACTGTTCTTGTCAGTTTCCTAAGCAGAGTTGAATTTGATATGTCCCTTTTGTGTAGGAAGCACAGTTCTTTAGTTCTGAGCAAGCTGACAATTCTGGCTATATAGGAAACACAGTAGAGTACAAGAGTGCTGCTTTCTCTAAAGTAGAGTGTGTTTCTTGTAAGGCGAGCTAGAGTTCATTTCCCTTTCATAAACGGAGTTGAATCACATGCAGTTTCTGGTCCTAGCAGCAAAAGTTGTTTTCTGGTAAGGAGAATCACTATTGTGCTCAATTGGCCATACACAGTGCAAATAGCACTCGCTTCTGTTCTCAGCAAGTGCAGTGTATTGGACGCAAGAGAAACTACTGTTCTTGTCAGTTTCCTAAGCAGAGTTGAATTAGATATTGCCCTTGTGTGTAGGAAGCACAGTTCTTTACTTCTGAGCAAGCTGACAGTTCTGGCTATATAGGAAACACAGTAGAGTAGAAGAGTGCTGCTTTCTCTAAAGCAGAGTGTGTTTCTTGTAAGGCGAGCTAGAGTTCATTTCCCTTTTATAAACGGAGTTGAATCACATGCAGTTTCTGGTCCTAGCAGCAAAAGTTGTTTTCTGGTAAGGAGAGTCACTATTGTGCTCAATTGGCCATACACAGTGCAAATAGCACTCGCTTCTGTTCTCAGCAAGTGCAGTGTATTAGACGCAAGAGAAACTACTGTTCTTGTCAGTTTCCTAAGCAGAGTTGAACTAGTTATGGCCATTGTGTGTAGGAAGCACAGTTCTTTGGTTCTGAGCAAGCTGACTGTTCTGGCTCTATAGGAAACACAGTAGAGTAGAAGAGTGCTGCTTTCTCAAAAGCAGAGTGTGTTTCTTGTAAGGCGAGCCAGAGTTTAATTCACTTTCATAAACGGAGTTGAATCACATGCAGTTTCTGGTCCTAGCACCAAGAGTTGTTTTCTGGTAAGGAGAGTCACTATTGTGCTCAATTGGCCATACACATTGCAAATAGCACTCGCGTCTGTTCCCAGCAAATGCAGTGTATTGGAAGCAAGAGAAACTACTGTTCTTGTCAGTTTCCTAAGCAGAGTTGAATTAGATATGTCCCTTTTGTGTAGGAAGCACAGTTCTTTAGTTCTGAGCAAGCTGACAATTCTGGCTATATAGGATACACAGTAGAGTAGAAGAGTGCTGCTTTCTCTAAAGTAGAGTGTGTTTCTTGTAAGCCGAGCTAGAGTTGATTTCCCTTTCATAAACGGAGTTGAATCACATGCAGTTTCTGGTCCTAGCAGCAAAAGTTGTTTTCTGGTAAGGAGATTCACTATTGTGCTCAATTGGCCTTACACAGTGCAAATAGCACTCGCGTCTTATCCCAGCAAGTGCAGTGTATTGGACGCAAGAGAAACTACTGTTCTTGTCAGTTTGCTAAGCAGAGTTGAATTACATATGGCCCTTGTGTGTAGGAAGCACAGTTCTTTAGTTCTGAGCAAGCTGACTGTTCTGGCTATATAGGAAACACAGTAGAGTAGAAGAGTGCTGCTTTCTCAAAAGCAGAGTGTGTTTCTTGTAAGGCAAGCTAGAGTTGAATTCCCTTTCATAAACGGAGTTGAATCACATGCAGTTTCTGGTCCTAGCCCTAAGAGTTGTTTTCTGGTAAGGAGAGTCACTATTGTGCTCATTTGGCCATACACAGTGCAAATAGCACTCGCGTCTGTACCCAGCAAGTGCATTGTATTGGACGCAAGAGAAACTACTGTTCTTATCAGTTTCCTAAGCAGAGTTGAACTAGTTATGGCCATTGTGTGTAGGAAGCACAGTTCTTTGGTTCTGAGCAAGCTGACTGTTCTGGCTCTATAGGAAACACAGTAGAGTAGAAGAGTGCTGCTTTCTCAAAAGCAGAGTGTGTTTCTTGTAAGGCGAGCCAGAGTTTAATTCACTTTCATAAACGGAGTTGAATCACATGCAGTTTGTGGTCCTAGCAGCAAGAGTTGTTTTCTGGTAAGGAGAGTCACTATTGTGCTCAATTGGCCATACACATTGCAAATAGCACTCGCGTCTGTTCCCAGCAAATGCAGTGTATTGGAAGCAAGAGAAACTACTGTTCTTGTCAGTTTCCTAAGCAGAGTTGAATTAGATATGGCCCTTTTGTGTAGGAAGCACAGTTCTTTAGTTCTGAGCAAGCTGACAATTCTGGCTATATAGGAAACACAGTAGAGTACAAGAGTGCTGCTTTCTCTAAAGTAGAGTGTGTTTCTTGTAAGGCGAGCTAGAGTTCATTTCCCTTTCATAAACGGAGTTGAATCACATGCAGTTTCTGGTCCTAGCAGCAAAAGTTGTTTTCTGGTAAGGAGAATCACTATTGTGCTCAATTGGCCATACACAGTGCAAATAGCACTCGCTTCTGTTCTCAGCAAGTGCAGTGTATTGGACGCAAGAGAAACTACTGTTCTTGTCAGTTTCCTAAGCAGAGTTGAATTAGATATTGCCCTTGTGTGTAGGAAGCACAGTTCTTTAGTTCTGAGCAAGCTGACAGTTCTGGCTATATAGGAAACACAGTAGAGTAGAAGAGCGCTGCTTTCTCTAAAGCAGAGTGTGTTTCTTGTAAGGCGAGCTAGAGTTCATTTCCCTTTTATAAACGGAGTTGAATCACATGCAGTTTCTGGTCCTAGCAGCAAAAGTTGCTTTCTGGTAAGGAGAGTCACTATTGTGGTCAATTGGCCATACACAGTGCAAATAGCACTCGCTTTTGTTCTCAGCAAGTGCAGTGTATTGGACGCAAGAGAAACTACTGTTCTTGTCAGTTTCCTAAGCAGAGTTGAACTAGTTATGGCCATTGTGTGTAGGAAGCACAGTTCTTTGGTTCTGAGCAAGCTGACTGTTCTGGCTCTATAGGAAACACAGTAGAGTAGAAGAGTGCTGCTTTCTCAAAAGCAGAGTGTGTTTCTTGTAAGGCGAGCCAGAGTTTAATTCACTTTCATAAACGGAGTTGAATCACATGCAGTTTCTGGTCCTAGCACCAAGAGTTGTTTTCTGGTAAGGAGAGTCACTATTGTGCTCAATTGGCCATACACATTGCAAATAGCACTCGCGTCTGTTCCCAGCAAATGCAGTGTATTGGAAGCAAGAGAAACTACTGTTCTTGTCAGTTTCCTAAGCAGAGTTGAATTAGATATGTCCCTTTTGTGTAGGAAGCACAGTTCTTTAGTTCTGAGCAAGCTGACAATTCTGGCTATATAGGATACACAGTAGAGTAGAAGAGTGCTGCTTTCTCTAAAGTAGAGTGTGTTTCTTGTAAGCCGAGCTAGAGTTGATTTCCCTTTCATAAACGGAGTTGAATCACATGCAGTTTCTGGTCCTAGCAGCAAAAGTTGTTTTCTGGTAAGGAGATTCACTATTGTGCTCAATTGGCCTTACACAGTGCAAATAGCACTCGCGTCTTATCCCAGCAAGTGCAGTGTATTGGACGCAAGAGAAACTACTGTTCTTGTCAGTTTGCTAAGCAGAGTTGAATTACATATGGCCCTTGTGTGTAGGAAGCACAGTTCTTTAGTTCTGAGCAAGCTGACTGTTCTGGCTATATAGGAAACACAGTAGAGTAGAAGAGTGCTGCTTTCTCAAAAGCAGAGTGTGTTTCTTGTAAGGCAAGCTAGAGTTGAATTCCCTTTCATAAACGGAGTTGAATCACATGCAGTTTCTGGTCCTAGCCCTAAGAGTTGTTTTCTGGTAAGGAGAGTCACTATTGTGCTCATTTGGCCATACACAGTGCAAATAGCACTCGCGTCTGTACCCAGCAAGTGCATTGTATTGGACGCAAGAGAAACTACTGTTCTTATCAGTTTCCTAAGCAGAGTTGAACTAGTTATGGCCATTGTGTGTAGGAAGCACAGTTCTTTGGTTCTGAGCAAGCTGACTGTTCTGGCTCTATAGGAAACACAGTAGAGTAGAAGAGTGCTGCTTTCTCAAAAGCAGAGTGTGTTTCTTGTAAGGCGAGCCAGAGTTTAATTCACTTTCATAAACGGAGTTGAATCACATGCAGTTTGTGGTCCTAGCAGCAAGAGTTGTTTTCTGGTAAGGAGAGTCACTATTGTGCTCAATTGGCCATACACATTGCAAATAGCACTCGCGTCTGTTCCCAGCAAATGCAGTGTATTGGAAGCAAGAGAAACTACTGTTCTTGTCAGTTTCCTAAGCAGAGTTGAATTAGATATGGCCCTTTTGTGTAGGAAGCACAGTTCTTTAGTTCTGAGCAAGCTGACAATTCTGGCTATATAGGAAACACAGTAGAGTACAAGAGTGCTGCTTTCTCTAAAGTAGAGTGTGTTTCTTGTAAGGCGAGCTAGAGTTCATTTCCCTTTCATAAACGGAGTTGAATCACATGCAGTTTCTGGTCCTAGCAGCAAAAGTTGTTTTCTGGTAAGGAGAATCACTATTGTGCTCAATTGGCCATACACAGTGCAAATAGCACTCGCTTCTGTTCTCAGCAAGTGCAGTGTATTGGACGCAAGAGAAACTACTGTTCTTGTCAGTTTCCTAAGCAGAGTTGAATTAGATATTGCCCTTGTGTGTAGGAAGCACAGTTCTTTAGTTCTGAGCAAGCTGACAGTTCTGGCTATATAGGAAACACAGTAGAGTAGAAGAGCGCTGCTTTCTCTAAAGCAGAGTGTGTTTCTTGTAAGGCGAGCTAGAGTTCATTTCCCTTTTATAAACGGAGTTGAATCACATGCAGTTTCTGGTCCTAGCAGCAAAAGTTGCTTTCTGGTAAGGAGAGTCACTATTGTGCTCAATTGGACATACACAGTGCAAATAGCACTCGCTTTTGTTCTCAGCAAGTGCAGTGTATTGGACGCAAGAGAAACTACTGTTCTTGTCAGTTTCCTAAGCAGAGTTGAACTAGTTATGCCCATTGTGTGTAGGAAGCACAATTCTTTGGTTCTGAGCAAGCTGACTGTTCTCGCTCTATAGGAAACACAGTAGAGTAGAAGAGTGCTGCTTTCTCAAAAGCAGAGTGTGTTTCTTGTAAGGCGAGCCAGAGTTTAATTCACTTTCATAAACGGAGTTGAATCACATGCAGTTTCTGGTCCTAGCACCAAGAGTTGTTTTCTGGTAAGGAGAGTCACTATTGTGCTCAATTGGCCATACACATTGCAAATAGCACTCGCGTCTGTTCCCAGCAAATGCAGTGTATTGGAAGCAAGAGAAACTACTGTTCTTGTCAGTTTCCTAAGCAGAGTTGAATTTGATATGTCCCTTTTGTGTAGGAAGCACAGTTCTTTAGTTCTGAGCAAGCTGACAATTCTGGCTATATAGGAAACACAGTAGAGTACAAGAGTGCTGCTTTCTCTAAAGTAGAGTGTGTTTCTTGTAAGGCGAGCTAGAGTTCATTTCCCTTTCATAAACGGAGTTGAATCACATGCAGTTTCTGGTCCTAGCAGCAAAAGTTGTTTTCTGGTAAGGAGAATCACTATTGTGCTCAATTGGCCATACACAGTGCAAATAGCACTCGCTTCTGTTCTCAGCAAGTGCAGTGTATTGGACGCAAGAGAAACTACTGTTCTTGTCAGTTTCCTAAGCAGAGTTGAATTAGATATTGCCCTTGTGTGTAGGAAGCACAGTTCTTTACTTCTGAGCAAGCTGACAGTTCTGGCTATATAGGAAACACAGTAGAGTAGAAGAGTGCTGCTTTCTCTAAAGCAGAGTGTGTTTCTTGTAAGGCGAGCTAGAGTTCATTTCCCTTTTATAAACGGAGTTGAATCACATGCAGTTTCTGGTCCTAGCAGCAAAAGTTGTTTTCTGGTAAGGAGAGTCACTATTGTGCTCAATTGGCCATACACAGTGCAAATAGCACTCGCTTCTGTTCTCAGCAAGTGCAGTGTATTAGACGCAAGAGAAACTACTGTTCTTGTCAGTTTCCTAAGCAGAGTTGAACTAGTTATGGCCATTGTGTGTAGGAAGCACAGTTCTTTGGTTCTGAGCAAGCTGACTGTTCTGGCTCTATAGGAAACACAGTAGAGTAGAAGAGTGCTGCTTTCTCAAAAGCAGAGTGTGTTTCTTGTAAGGCGAGCCAGAGTTTAATTCACTTTCATAAACGGAGTTGAATCACATGCAGTTTCTGGTCCTAGCACCAAGAGTTGTTTTCTGGTAAGGAGAGTCACTATTGTGCTCAATTGGCCATACACATTGCAAATAGCACTCGCGTCTGTTCCCAGCAAATGCAGTGTATTGGAAGCAAGAGAAACTACTGTTCTTGTCAGTTTCCTAAGCAGAGTTGAATTAGATATGTCCCTTTTGTGTAGGAAGCACAGTTCTTTAGTTCTGAGCAAGCTGACAATTCTGGCTATATAGGATACACAGTAGAGTAGAAGAGTGCTGCTTTCTCTAAAGTAGAGTGTGTTTCTTGTAAGCCGAGCTAGAGTTGATTTCCCTTTCATAAACGGAGTTGAATCACATGCAGTTTCTGGTCCTAGCAGCAAAAGTTGTTTTCTGGTAAGGAGATTCACTATTGTGCTCAATTGGCCTTACACAGTGCAAATAGCACTCGCGTCTTATCCCAGCAAGTGCAGTGTATTGGACGCAAGAGAAACTACTGTTCTTGTCAGTTTGCTAAGCAGAGTTGAATTACATATGGCCCTTGTGTGTAGGAAGCACAGTTCTTTAGTTCTGAGCAAGCTGACTGTTCTGGCTATATAGGAAACACAGTAGAGTAGAAGAGTGCTGCTTTCTCAAAAGCAGAGTGTGTTTCTTGTAAGGCAAGCTAGAGTTGAATTCCCTTTCATAAACGGAGTTGAATCACATGCAGTTTCTGGTCCTAGCCCTAAGAGTTGTTTTCTGGTAAGGAGAGTCACTATTGTGCTCATTTGGCCATACACAGTGCAAATAGCACTCGCGTCTGTACCCAGCAAGTGCATTGTATTGGACGCAAGAGAAACTACTGTTCTTATCAGTTTCCTAAGCAGAGTTGAACTAGTTATGGCCATTGTGTGTAGGAAGCACAGTTCTTTGGTTCTGAGCAAGCTGACTGTTCTGGCTCTATAGGAAACACAGTAGAGTAGAAGAGTGCTGCTTTCTCAAAAGCAGAGTGTGTTTCTTGTAAGGCGAGCCAGAGTTTAATTCACTTTCATAAACGGAGTTGAATCACATGCAGTTTGTGGTCCTAGCAGCAAGAGTTGTTTTCTGGTAAGGAGAGTCACTATTGTGCTCAATTGGCCATACACATTGCAAATAGCACTCGCGTCTGTTCCCAGCAAATGCAGTGTATTGGAAGCAAGAGAAACTACTGTTCTTGTCAGTTTCCTAAGCAGAGTTGAATTAGATATGGCCCTTTTGTGTAGGAAGCACAGTTCTTTAGTTCTGAGCAAGCTGACAATTCTGGCTATATAGGAAACACAGTAGAGTACAAGAGTGCTGCTTTCTCTAAAGTAGAGTGTGTTTCTTGTAAGGCGAGCTAGAGTTCATTTCCCTTTCATAAACGGAGTTGAATCACATGCAGTTTCTGGTCCTAGCAGCAAAAGTTGTTTTCTGGTAAGGAGAATCACTATTGTGCTCAATTGGCCATACACAGTGCAAATAGCACTCGCTTCTGTTCTCAGCAAGTGCAGTGTATTGGACGCAAGAGAAACTACTGTTCTTATCAGTTTCCTAAGCAGAGTTGAACTAGTTATGGCCATTGTGTGTAGGAAGCACAGTTCTTTGGTTCTGAGCAAGCTGACTGTTCTGGCTCTATAGGAAACACAGTAGAGTAGAAGAGTGCTGCTTTCTCAAAAGCAGAGTGTGTTTCTTGTAAGGCGAGCCAGAGTTTAATTCACTTTCATAAACGGAGTTGAATCACATGCAGTTTGTGGTCCTAGCAGCAAGAGTTGTTTTCTGGTAAGGAGAGTCACTATTGTGCTCAATTGGCCATACACATTGCAAATAGCACTCGCGTCTGTTCCCAGCAAATGCAGTGTATTGGAAGCAAGAGAAACTACTGTTCTTGTCAGTTTCCTAAGCAGAGTTGAATTAGATATGGCCCTTTTGTGTAGGAAGCACAGTTCTTTAGTTCTGAGCAAGCTGACAATTCTGGCTATATAGGAAACACAGTAGAGTACAAGAGTGCTGCTTTCTCTAAAGTAGAGTGTGTTTCTTGTAAGGCGAGCTAGAGTTCATTTCCCTTTCATAAACGGAGTTGAATCACATGCAGTTTCTGGTCCTAGCAGCAAAAGTTGTTTTCTGGTAAGGAGAATCACTATTGTGCTCAATTGGCCATACACAGTGCAAATAGCACTCGCTTCTGTTCTCAGCAAGTGCAGTGTATTGGACGCAAGAGAAACTACTGTTCTTGTCAGTTTCCTAAGCAGAGTTGAATTAGATATTGCCCTTGTGTGTAGGAAGCACAGTTCTTTAGTTCTGAGCAAGCTGACAGTTCTGGCTATATAGGAAACACAGTAGAGTAGAAGAGCGCTGCTTTCTCTAAAGCAGAGTGTGTTTCTTGTAAGGCGAGCTAGAGTTGATTTCCCATTCATAAACGGAGTTGAATCACATGCAGTTTCTGGTCCTAGCAGCAAAAGTTGTTTTCTGGTAAGGAGATTCACTATTGTGCTCAATTGGCCATACACATTGCAAATAACACTCGCGTTTGTTCCAGCAAATGCAGTGTATTGGACGCAAGAGAAACCACTGTTCTTGTCAGTTTCCTAAGCAGAGTTGAATTAGATATGGCCCTTGTGTGTAGGAAGCACAGTTCTTTAGTTCTGAGCAAGCTGACAGTTCTGGCTATTTAGGAAACACAGTAGAGTAGAAGAGTGCTGCTTTCTCAAAAGCAGAGTGTGTTTCTTGTAAGGCGAGCTAGAGTTCATTTCCCTTTTATAAACGGAGTTGAATCACATGCAGTTTCTGGTCCTAGCAGCAAAAGTTGTTTTCTGGTAAGGAGAGTCACTATTGTGCTCAATTGGCCATACACAGTGCAAATAGCACTCGCTTCTGTTCTCAGCAAATGCAGTGTATTGGAAGCAAGAGAAACTACTGTTCTTGTCAGTTTCCTAAGCAGAGTTGAATTAGATATGGCCCTTTTGTGTACGAAGCACAGTTCTTTAGTTCTGAGCAAGCTGACAATTCTGGCTATATAGGAAACACAGTAGAGTACAAGAGTGCTGCTTTCTCAAAAGTAGAGTGTGTTTCTTGTAAGGCGAGCTAGAGTTCATTTCCCTTTCATAAACGGAGTTGAATCACATGCAGTTTCTGGTCCTAGCCCTAAGAGTTGTTTTCTGGTAAGGAGAATCACTATTGTGCTCAATTGGCCATACACAGTGCAAATAGCATTCGCTTCTGTTCTCAGCAAGTGCAGTGTATTGGACGCAAGAGAAACTACTGTTCTTGTCAGTTTCCTAAGCAGAGTTGAATTAGATATTGCCCTTGTGTGTAGGAAGCACAGTTCTTTAGTTCTGAGCAAGCTGACAGTTCTGGCTATATAGGAAACACAGTAGAGTAGAAGAGCGCTGCTTTCTCTAAAGCAGAGTGTGTTTCTTGTAAGGCGAGCTAGAGTTCATTTCCCTTTTATAAACGGAGTTGAATCACATGCAGTTTCTGGTCCTAGCAGCAAAAGATGTTTTCTGGTAAGGAGAGTCACTATTGTGCTCAATTGGCCATACACAGTGCAAATAGCACTCGCTTCTGTTCTCAGCAAGTGCAGTGTATTGGACGCAAGAGAAACTACTGTTCTTGTCAGTTTCCTAAGCAGAGTTGAACTAGTTATGCCCATTGTGTGTAGGAAGCACAATTCTTTGGTTCTGAGCAAGCTGACTGTTTTCGCTCTATAGGAAACACAGTAGAGTAGAAGAGTGCTGCTTTCTCAAAAGAAGAGTGTGTTTCTTGTAAGGCGAGCCAGAGTTTAATTCACTTTCATAAACGGAGTTGAATCACATGCAGTTTCTGGTCCTAGCACAAGAGTTGTTTTCTGGTAAGGAGAGTCAGTATTGTGCTCAATTGGCCATACACATTGCAAATAGCAATCGCGTCTGTTCCCAGCAAATGCAGTGTATTGGAAGCAAGAGAAACTACTGTTCTTGTCAGTTTCCTAAGCAGAGTTGAATTAGATATGGCCCTTTTGTGTAGGAAGCACAGTTCTTTAGTTCTGAGCAAGCTGACAATTCTGGCTATATAGGAAACACAGTAGAGTACAAGAGTGCTGCTTTCTCTAATGTAGAGTGTGTTTCTTGTAAGGCGAGCTAGAGTTGATTTCCCTTTCATAAACGGAGTTGAATCACATGCAGTTTCTGGTCCTAGCAGCAAAAGTTGTTTTCTGGTAAGGAGATTCACTATTGTGCTCAATTGGCCTTACACACTGCAAATAGCACTCGCGTCTTATCCCAGCAAATGCAGTGTATTGGACGCAAGAGAAACTACTGTTCTTGTCAGTTTGCTAAGCAGAGTTGAATTACATATGGCCCTTGTGTGTAGGAAGCACAGTTCTTTAGTTCTGAGCAAGCTGACTGTTCTGGCTATATAGGAAACACAGTAGAGTAGAAGAGTGCTGCTTTTTCAAAAGCACAGTGTGTTTCTTGTAAGGCAAGCTAGAGTTGAATTCCCTTTCATAAACGGAGTTGAATCACATGCAGTTTCTGGTCCTAGCCCTAAGAGTTGTTTTCTGGTAAGGAGAGTCACTATTGTGCTCATTTGGCCATACACAGTGCAAATAGCACTCGCGTCTGTACCCAGCAAGTGCATTGTATTGGACGCAAGAGAAACTACTGTTCTTATCAGTTTCCTAAGCAGAGTTGAACTAGTTATGGCCCTTGTGTGTAGGAAGCACAGTTCTTTGGTTCTGAGCAAGCTGACTGTTCTGGCTCTATAGGAAACACAGTAGAGTAGAAGAGTGCTGCTTTCTCAAAAGCAGAGTGTGTTTCTTGTAATGCAAGCTAGAGTTGAATTCCCTTTCATAAACGGAGTTGAATCACATGCAGTTTGTGGTCCTCGCAGCAAGAGTTGTTTTCTGGTAAGGAGAGTCACTATTGTGCTCAATTGGCCATACACATTGCAAATAGCACTCGCGTCTGTTCCCAGCAAATGCAGTGTATTGGAAGCAAGAGAAACTACTGTTCTTGTCAGTTTCCTAAGCAGAGTTGAATTAGATATGGCCCTTGTGTGTAGGAAGCACAGTTCTTTAGTTCTGAGCAAGCTGACAATTCTGGCTATATAGGAAACACAGTAGAGTACAAGAGTGCTGCTTTCTCTAAAGTAGATTGTGTTTCTTGTAAGGCGAGCTAGAGTTGATTTCCCTTTCATAAACGGAGTTGAATCACATGCAGTTTCTGGTCCTAGCAGCAAAAGTTGTTTTCTGGTAAGGAGATTCACTATTGTGCTCAATTGGCCTTACACACTGCAAATAGCACTCGCGTCTTATCCCAGCAAATGCAGTGTATTGGACGCAAGAGAAATACTGTTCTTGTCAGTTTGCTAAGCAGAGTTGAATTACATATGGCCCTTGTGTGTAGGAAGCACAGTTCTTTAGTTCTGAGCAAGCTGACTATTCTGGCTATATAGGAAACACAGTAGAGTAGAAGAGTGCTGCTTTCTCAAAAGCAGAGTGTGTTTCTTGTAAGGCAAGCTAGAGTTGAATTCCCTTTCATAAACGGAGTTGAATCACATGCAGTTTCTGGTCCTAGCCCTAAGAGTTGTTTTCTGGAAAGGAGAGTCACTATTGTGCTCATTTGGCCATACACAGTGCAAATAGCACTCGCGTCTGTACCCAGCAAGTGCATTGTATTGGACGCAAGAGAAACTACTGTTCTTATCAGTTTCCTAAGCAGAGTTGAATTAGATATGTCCCTTTTGTGTAGGAAGCACAGTTCTTTAGTTCTGAGCAAGCTGACAATTCTGGCTATATAGGAAACACAGTAGAGTACAAGAGTGCTGCTTTCTCTAATGTAGAGTGTGTTTCTTGTAAGGCGAGCTAGAGTTGATTTCCCTTTCATAAACGGAGTTGAATCACATGCAGTTTCTGGTCCTAGCAGCAAAAGTTGTTTTCTGGTAAGGAGAGTCACTATTGTGCTCAATTGGCCATACACAGTGCAAATAGCACTAGCTTCTGTTCTCAGCAAGTGCAGTGTATTGGACGCAAGAGAAACTACTGTTCTTGTCAGTTTCCTAAGCAGAGTTGAACTAGTTATGGCCATTGTGTGTAGGAAGCACAGTTCTTTGGTTCTGAGCAAGCTGACTGTTCTGGCTCTATAGGAAAAACAGTAGAGTAGAAGAGTGCTGCTTTCTCAAAAGCAGAGTGTGTTTCTTGTAAGGCGAGCCAGAGTTTAATTCACTTTCATAAACGGAGTTGAATCACATGCAGTTTCTGGTCCTAGCACCAAGAGTTGTTTTCTGGTAAGGAGAGTCACTATTGTGCTCAATTGGCCATACACATTGCAAATAGCACTCGCGTCTGTTCCCAGCAAATGCAGTGTATTGGAAGCAAGAGAAACTACTGTTCTTGTCAGTTTCCTAAGCAGAGTTGAATTAGATATGTCCCTTTTGTGTAGGAAGCACAGTTCTTTAGTTCTGAGCAAGCTGACAATTCTGGCTATATAGGAAACACAGTAGAGAAGAAGAGTGCTGCTTTCTCTAAAGTAGAGTGTATTTCTTGTAAGGCGAGCTAGAGTTGATTTCCCTTTCATAAACGGAGTTGAATCACATGCAGTTTCTGGTCCTAGCAGCAAAAGTTGTTTTCTGGTAAGGAGATTCACTATTGTGCTCAATTGGCCTTACACAGTGCAAATAGCACTCGCGTCTTATCCCAGCAAATGCAGTGTATTGGACGCAAGAGAAACTACTGTTCTTGTCAGTTTGCTAAGCAGAGTTGAATTACATATGGCCCTTGTGTGTAGGAAGCACAGTTCTTTAGTTCTGAGCAAGCTGACTGTTCTGGCTATATAGGAAACACAGTAGAGTAGAAGAGTGCTGCTTTCTCAAAAGCAGAGTGTGTTTCTTGTAAGGCAAGCTAGAGTTGAATTCCCTTTCATAAACCGAGTTGAATCACATGCAGTTTCTGGTCCTAGCCCTAAGAGTTGTTTTCTGGTAAGGAGAGTCACTATTGTGCTCATTTGGCCATACACAGTGCAAACAGCACTCGCGTCTGTACCCAGCAAGTGCATTGTATTGGACGCAAGAGAAACTACTGTTCTTATCAGTTTCCTAAGCAGAGTTGAACTAGTTATGGCCATTGTGTGTAGGAAGCACAGTTCTTTGGTTCTGAGCAAGCTGACTGTTCTGGCTCTATAGGAAACACAGTAGAGTAGAAGAGTGCTGCTTTCTCAAAAGCAGAGTGTGTTTCTTGTAATGCAAGCTAGAGTTGAATTCCCTTTTATAAACGGAGTTGAATCACATGCAGTTTGTGGTCCTAGCAGCAAGAGTTGTTTTCTGGTAAGGAGAGTCACTATTGTGCTCAATTGGCCATACACATTGCAAATAGCACTCGCGTCAGTTCCCAGCAAATGCAGTGTATTGGAAGCAAGAGAAACTACTGTTCTTGTCAGTTTCCTAAGCAGAGTTGAATTAGATATGGCCCTTTTGTGTAGGAAGCACAGTTCTTTAGTTCTGAGCAAGCTGACAATTCTGGCTATATAGGAAACGCAGTGGAGTACAAGAGTTCTGCTTTCTCTAAAGTAGAGTGTGTTTCTTGTAAGGCGAGCTAGAGTTGATTTCCCTTTCATAAACGGAGTTGAATCACATGCAGTTTCTGGTCCTAGCAGCAAAAGTTGTTTTCTGGTAAGGAGAGTCACTATTGTGCTCAATTGTCCATACACAGTGCAAATAGCACTCGCTTCTGTTCTCAGCAAGTGCAGTGTATTGGACGCAAGAGAAACTACTGTTCTTGTCAGTTTCCTAAGCAGAGTTGAACTAGTTATGGCCATTGTGTGTAGGAAGCACAATTCTTTGGTTCTGAGCAAGCTGACTGTTCTCGCTCTATAGGAAACACAGTAGAGTAGAAGAGTGCTGCTTTCTCAAAAGCAGAGTGTGTTTCTTGTAAGGCGAGCCAGAGTTTAATTCCCTTTCATAAACGGAGTTGAATCACATGCAGTTTCTGGTCCTAGCACCAAGAGTTGTTTTCTGGTAAGGAGAGTCACTATTGTGCTCAATTGGCCATACACATTGCAAATAGCACTCGCGTCTGTTCCCAGCAAATGCAGTGTATTGGAAGCAAGAGAAACTACTGTTCTTGTCAGTTTCCTAAGCAGAGTTGAATTAGATATGGCCCTTTTGTGTAGGAAGCACAGTTCTTTAGTTCTGAGCAAGCTGACAATTCTGGCTATATAGGAAACACAGTAGAGTACAAGAGTGCTGCTTTCTCTAAAGTAGAGTGTGTTTCTTGTAAGGCGAGCTAGAGTTGATTTCCCTTTCATAAACGGAGTTGAATCACATGCAGTTTCTGGTCCTAGCAGCAAAAGTTGTTTTCTGGTAAGGAGATTCACTATTGTGCTCAATTGGCCTTCCACAGTGCAAATAGCACTCGCGTCTTATCCCAGCAAATGCAGTGTATTGGACGCAAGAGAAACTACTGTTCTTATCAGTTTCCTAAGCAGAGTTGAACTAGTTATGGCCATTGTGTGTAGGAAGCACAGTTCTTTGGTTCTGAGCAAGCTGACTGTTCTGGCTCTATAGGAAACACAGTAGAGTAGAAGAGTGCTGCTTTCTCAAAAGCAGAGTGTGTTTCCTGTAATGCAAGCTAGAGTTGAATTCCCTTTCATAAACGGAGTTGAATCACATGCAGTTTCTGGTCCTAGCCCTAAGAGTTGTTTTCTGGTAAGGAGAGTCACTATTGTGCTCATTTGGCCATACACAGTGCAAATAGCACTCGCGTCAGTTCCCAGGAAATGCAGTTATTGGAAGCAAGAGAAACTACTGTTCATGTCAGTTTCCTAAGCAGAGTTGAATTAGATATGGCCCTTTTGTGTAGGAAGCACAGTTCTTTAGTTCTGAGCAAGCTGACAATTCTGGAAACACAGTAGAGTACAAGAGTGCTGCTTTCTCTAAAGTAGAGTGTGTTTCTTGTAAGGCGAGCTAGAGAAGATTTCCCTTTCATAAACGGAGTTGAATCACATGCAGTTTCTGGTCCTAGCAGCAAAAGTTGTTTTCTGGTAAGGAGAGTCACTATTGTGCTCAATTCGCCATACACAGTGCAAATAGCACTCGCTTCTGTTCTCAGCAAGTGCAGTGTATTGGACGCAAGAGAAACTACTGTTCTTGTCAGTTTCCTAAGCAGAGTTGAACTAGTTATGGCCATTGTGTGTAGGAAGCACAGTTCTTTAGTTCTGAGCAAGCTGACTGTTCTGGCTATATAGGAAACACAGTAGAGTAGAAGAGTGCTGCTTTCTCAAAAGCAGAGTGTGTTTCTTGTAATGCAAGCTAGAGTTGAATTCCCTTTCATAAACGGAGTTGAATCACATGCAGTTTGTGGTCCCAGCAGCAAGAGTTGTTTTCTGGTAAGGAGAGTCACTATTGTGCTCAAGTGGCCATACACATTGCAAATAGCACTCGCGTCTGTTCCCAGCAAATGCAGTGTATTGGAAGCAAGAGAAACTACTGTTCTTGTCAGTTTCCTAAGCAGAGTTGAATTAGATATGTCCCTTTTGTGTAGGAAGCACAGTTCTTTAGTTCTGAGCAAGCTGACAATTCTGGCTATATAGGAAACACAGTAGAGTACAAGAGTGCTGCTTTCTCTAAAGTAGAGTGTGTTTCTTGTAAGGCGAGCTAGAGTTGATTTCCCTTTAATAAACGGAGTTGAATCACATGCAGTTTCTGGTCCTAGCAGCAAAAGTTGTTTTCTGGTAAGGAGAGTCACTATTGTGCTCAATTGGCCATACACAGTGCAGATAGCACTCGCTTCTGTTCTCAGCAAGTGCAGTGTATTGGACGCAAGAGAAACTACTGTTCTTGTCAGTTTCCTAAGCAGAGTTGAACTAGTTATGGCCATTGTGTGTAGGAAGCACAGTTCTTTGGTTCTGAGCAAGCTGACTGTTCTGGCTCTATAGGAAACACAGTAGAGTAGAAGAGTGCTGCTTTCTCAAAAGCAGAGTGTGTTTCTTGTAAGGCAAGCTAGAGTTGAATTCCCTTTCATAAACCGAGTTGAATCACATGCAGTTTCTGGTCCTAGCCCTAAGAGTTGTTTTCTGGTAAGGAGAGTCACTATTGTGCTCATTTGGCCATACACAGTGCAAACAACACTCGCGTCTGTACCCAGCAAGTGCATTGTATTGGACGCAAGAGAAACTACTGTTCTTATCAGTTTCCTAAGCAGAGTTGAACTAGTTATGGCCATTGTGTGTAGGAAGCACAGTTCTTTGGTTCTGAGCAAGCTGACTGTTCTGGCTCTATAGGAAACACAGTAGAGTAGAAGAGTGCTGCTTTCTCAAAAGCAGAGTGTGTTTCTTGTAATGCAAGCTAGAGTTGAATTCCCTTTTATAAACGGAGTTGAATCACATGCAGTTTGTGGTCCTAGCAGCAAGAGTTGTTTTCTGGTAAGGAGAGTCACTATTGTGCTCAATTGGCCATACACATTGCAAATAGCACTCGCGTCAGTTCCCAGCAAATGCAGTGTATTGGAAGCAAGAGAAACTACTGTTCTTGTCAGTTTCCTAAGCAGAGTTGAATTAGATATGGCCCTTTTGTGTAGGAAGCACAGTTCTTTAGTTCTGAGCAAGCTGACAATTCTGGCTATATAGGAAACACAGTGGAGTACAAGAGTTCTGCTTTCTCTAAAGTAGAGTGTGTTTCTTGTAAGGCGAGCTAGAGTTGATTTCCCTTTCATAAACGGAGTTGAATCACATGCAGTTTCTGGTCCTAGCAGCAAAAGTTGTTTTCTGGTAAGGAGAGTCACTATTGTGCTCAATTGTCCATACACAGTGCAAATAGCACTCGCTTCTGTTCTCAGCAAGTGCAGTGTATTGGACGCAAGAGAAACTACTGTTCTTGTCAGTTTCCTAAGCAGAGTTGAACTAGTTATGGCCATTGTGTAGGAAGCACAATTCTTTGGTTCTGAGCAAGCTGACTGTTCTCGCTCTATAGGAAACACAGTAGAGTAGAAGAGTGCTGCTTTCTCAAAAGCAGAGTGTGTTTCTTGTAAGGCGAGCCAGAGTTTAATTCCCTTTCATAAACGGAGTTGAATCACATGCAGTTTCTGGTCCTAGCACCAAGAGTTGTTTTCTGGTAAGGAGAGTCACTATTGTGCTCAATTGGCCATACACATTGCAAATAGCACTCGCGTCTGTTCCCAGCAAATGCAGTGTATTGGAAGCAAGAGAAACTACTGTTCTTGTCAGTTTCCTAAGTAGAGTTGAATTAGATATGGCCCTTTTGTGTAGGAAGCACAGTTCTTTAGTTCTGAGCAAGCTGACAATTCTGGCTATATAGGAAACACAGTAGAGTACAAGAGTGCTGCTTTCTCTAAAGTAGAGTGTGTTTCTTGTAAGGCGAGCTAGAGTTGATTTCCCTTTCATAAACGGAGTTGAATCACATGCAGTTTCTGGTCCTAGCAGCAAAAGTTGTTTTCTGGTAAGGAGATTCACTATTGTGCTCAATTGGCCTTACACAGTGCAAATAGCACTCGCGTCTTATCCCAGCAAATGCAGTGTATTGGACGCAAGAGAAACTACTGTTCTTGTCAGTTTGCTAAGCAGAGTTGAATTACATATGGCCCTTGTGTGTAGGAAGCACAGTTCTTTAGTTCTGAGCAAGCTGACAGTTCTGGCTATATAGGAAACACAGTAGAGTAGAAGAGTGCTGCTTTCTCAAAAGCAGAGTGTGTTTCCTGTAATGCAAGCTAGAGTTGAATTCCCTTTCATAAACGGAGTTGAATCACATGCAGTTTCTGGTCCTAGCCCTAAGAGTTGTTTTCTGGTAAGGAGAGTCACTATTGTGCTCATTTGGCCATACACAGTGCAAATAGCACTCGCGTCAGTTCCCAGGAAATGCAGTAATTGGAAGCAAGAGAAACTACTGTTCATGTCAGTTTCCTAAGCAGAGTTGAATTAGATATGGCCCTTTTGTGTAGGAAGCACAGTTCTTTAGTTCTGAGCAAGCTGACAATTCTGGAAACACAGTAGAGTACAAGAGTGCTGCTTTCTCTAAAGTAGAGTGTGTTTCTTGTAAGGCGAGCTAGAGAAGATTTCCCTTTCATAAACGGAGTTGAATCACATGCAGTTTCTGGTCCTAGCAGCAAAAGTTGTTTTCTGGTAAGGAGAGTCACTATTGTGCTCAATTCGCCATACACAGTGCAAATAGCACTCGCTTCTGTTCTCAGCAAGTGCAGTGTATTGGACGCAAGAGAAACTACTGTTCTTGTCAGTTTCCTAAGCAGAGTTGAACTAGTTATGGCCATTGTGTGTAGGAAGCACAGTTCTTTAGTTCTGAGCAAGCTGACTGTTCTGGCTATATAGGAAACACAGTAGAGTAGAAGAGTGCTGCTTTCTCAAAAGCAGAGTGTGTTTCTTGTAATGCAAGCTAGAGTTGAATTCCCTTTCATAAACGGAGTTGAATCACATGCAGTTTGTGGTCCCAGCAGCAAGAGTTGTTTTCTGGTAAGGAGAGTCACTATTGTGCTCAAGTGGCCATACACATTGCAAATAGCACTCGCGTCTGTTCCCAGCAAATGCAGTGTATTGGAAGCAAGAGAAACTACTGTTCTTGTCAGTTTCCTAAGCAGAGTTGAATTAGATATGTCCCTTTTGTGTAGGAAGCACAGTTCTTTAGTTCTGAGCAAGCTGACAATTCTGGCTATATAGGAAACACAGTAGAGTACAAGAGTGCTGCTTTCTCTAAAGTAGAGTGTGTTTCTTGTAAGGCGAGCTAGAGTTGATTTCCCTTTAATAAACGGAGTTGAATCACATGCAGTTTCTGGTCCTAGCAGCAAAAGTTGTTTTCTGGTAAGGAGAGTCACTATTGTGCTCAATTGGCCTTACACAGTGCAGATAGCACTCGCTTCTGTTCTCAGCAAGTGCAGTGTATTGGACGCAAGAGAAACTACTGTTCTTGTCAGTTTCCTAAGCAGAGTTGAACTAGTTATGGCCATTGTTTGTAGGAAGCACAGTTCTTTGGTTCTGAGCAAGCTGACTGTTCTGGCTCTATAGGAAACACAGTAGAGTAGAAGAGTGCTGCTTTCTCAAAAGCAGAGTGTGTTTCTTGTAAGGCGAGCCAGAGTTTAATTCCCTTTCATAAATGGAGTTGAATCACATGCAGTTTCTGGTCCTAGCACCAAGAGTTGTTTTCTAGTAAGGAGAGTCACTATTGTGCTCATTTGGCCATACACAGTGCAAATAGCACTCGCGTCTGTACCCAACAAATGCATTTTATTGGACGCAAGAGAAACTACTGTTCTTGTCAGTTTCCTAAGCAGAGTTGAATTAGATATTGCCCTTGTGTGTAGGAAGCACAGTTCTTTAGTTCTGAGCAAGCTGACAGTTCTGGCTATATAGGAAACACAGTAGAATAGAAGAGCGCTGCTTTCTCTAAAGCAGAGTGTGTTTCTTGTAAGGCGAGCTAGAGTTGATTTCCCATTCATAAACGGAGTTGAATCACATGCAGTTTCTGGTCCTAGCAGCAAAAGTTGTTTTCTGGTAAGGAGATTCACTATTGTGCTCAAATGGCCATACACATTGCAAATAGCACTCGCGTCTGTTCCAGCAAATGCAGTGTATTGGACGCAAGAGAAACCACTGTTCTTGTCAGTTTCCTAAGCAGAGTTGAATTAGATATGGCCCTTGTGTGTAGGAAGCACAGTTCTTTAGTTCTGAGCAAGCTGACAGTTCTGGCTATTTAGGAAACACAGTAGAGTAGAAGAGTGCTGCTTTCTCAAAAGCAGAGTGTGTTTCTTGTAAGGCGAGCTAGAGTTCATTTCCCTTTTATAAACGGAGTTGAATCACATGCAGTTTCTGGTCCTAGCAGCAAAAGTTGTTTTCTGGTAAGGAGAGTCACTATTGTGCTCAATTGGCCATACACAGTGCAAATAGCACTCGCTTCTGTTCTCAGCAAATGCAGTGTATTGGAAGCAAGAGAAACTACTGTTCTTGTCAGTTTCCTAAGCAGAGTTGAATTAGATATGGCCCTTTTGTGTAGGAAGCACAGTTCTTTAGTTCTGAGCAAGCTGACAATTCTGGCTATATAGGAAACACAGTAGAGTACAAGAGTGCTGCTTTCTCTAATGTAGAGTGTGTTTCTTGTAAGGCGAGCTAGAGTTGATTTCCTTTTCATAAACGGAGTTGAATCACATGCAGTTTCTGGTCCTAGCAGCAAAAGTTGTTTTCTGGTAAGGAGATTCACTATTGTGCTCAATTGGCCTTACACAGTGCAAATAGCACTCGCGTCTTATCCCAGCAAATGCAGTGTATTGGACGCAAGAGAAACTACTGTTCTTGTCAGTTTGCTAAGCAGAGTTGAATTACATATGGCCCTTGTGTGTAGGAAGCACAGTTCTTTAGTTCTGAGCAAGCTGACTGTTCTGGCTATATAGGAAACACAGTAGAGTAGAAGAGTGCTGCTTTTTCAAAAGCACAGTGTGTTTCTTGTAAGGCAAGCTAGAGTTGAATTCCCTTTCATAAACGGAGTTGAATCACATGCAGTTTCTGGTCCTAGCCCTAAGAGTTGTTTTCTGGTAAGGAGAGTCACTATTGTGCTCATTTGGCCATACACAGTGCAAATAGCACTCGCGTCTGTACCCAGCAAGTGCATTGTATTTGACGCAAGAGAAACTACTGTTCTTATCAGTTTCCTAAGCAGAGTTGAACTAGTTATGGCCATTGTGTGTAGGAAGCACAGTTCTTTGGTTCTGAGCAAGCTGACTGTTCTGGCTATATAGGAAACACAGTAGAGTAGAAGAGTGCTGCTTTCTCAAAAGCAGAGTGTGTTTCTTGTAATGCAAGCTAGAGTTGAATTCCCTTTCATAAACGGAGTTGAATCACATGCAGTTTGTGGTTCTCGCAGCAAGAGTTGTTTTCTGGTAAGGAGAGTCACTATTGTGCTCAATTGGCCATACACATTGCAAATAGCACTCGCGTCTGTTCCCAGCAAATGCAGTGTATTGGAAGCAAGAGAAACTACTGTTCTTGTCAGTTTCCTAAGCAGAGTTGAATTAGATATGGCCCTTGTGTGTAGGAAGCACAGTTCTTTAGTTCTGAGCAGGCTGACAATTCTGGCTATATAGGAAACACAGTAGAGTACAAGAGTGCTGCTTTCTCTAAAGTAGAGTGTGTTTCTTGTAAGGCGAGCTAGAGTTGATTTCCCTTTCATAAACGGAGTTGAATCACATGCAGTTTCTGGTCCTAGCAGCAAAAGTTGTTTTCTGGTAAGGAGATTCACTATTGTGCTCAATTGGCCATACACAGTGCAAATAGCACTCGCGTCTTATCCCAGCAAATGCAGTGTATTGGACGCAAGAGAAACTACTGTTCTTGTCAGTTTGCTAAGCAGAGTTGAATTACATATGGCCCTTGTGTGTAGGAAGCACAGTTCTTTAGTTCTGAGCAAGCTGACTGTTCTGGCTATATAGGAAACACAGTAGAGTAGAAGAGTGCTGCTTTCTCAAAAGCAGAGTGTGTTTCTTGTAAGGCAAGCTAGAGTTGAATTCCCTTTCATAAACGAAGTTGAATCACATGCAGTTTCTGGTCCTAGCCCTAAGAGTTGTTTTCTGGAAAGGAGAGTCACTATTGTGCTCATTTGGCCATACACAGTGCAAATAGCACTCGCGTCTGTACCCAGCAAGTGCATTGTATTGGACGCAAGAGAAACTACTGTTCTTATCAGTTTCCTAAGCAGAGTTGAATTAGATATGTCCCTTTTGTGTAGGAAGCACAGTTCTTTAGTTCTGAGCAAGCTGACAATTCTGGCTATATAGGAAACACAGTAGAGTACAAGAGTGCTGCTTTCTCTAAAGTAGAGTGTGTTTCTTGTAAGGCGAGCTAGAGTTGATTTCCCTTTCATAAACGGAGTTGAATCACATGCAGTTTCTGGTCCTAGCAGCAAAAGTTGTTTTCTGGTAAGGAGAGTCACTATTGTGCTCAATTGGCCATACACAGTGCAAATAGCACTCGCGTCAGTTCTCAGCAAGTGCAGTGTATTGGACGCAAGAGAAACTACTGTTCTTGTCAGTTTCCTAAGCAGAGTTGAACTAGTTATGGCCATTGTGTGTAGGAAGCACAGTTCTTTGGTTCTGAGCAAGCTGACTGTTCTGGCTCTATAGGAAACACAGTAGAGTAGAAGAGTGCTGCTTTCTCAAAAGCAGAGTGTGTTTCTTGTAAGGCGAGCCAGAGTTTAATTCCCTTTCATAAATGGAGTTGAATCACATGCAGTTTCTGGTCCTAGCACCAAGAGTTGTTTTCTAGTAAGGAGAGTCACTATTGTGCTCATTTGGCCATACACAGTGCAAATAGCACTCGCGTCTGTACCCAACAAATGCATTTTATTGGACGCAAGAGAAACTACTGTTCTTGTCAGTTTCCTAAGCAGAGTTGAATTAGATATTGCCCTTTTGTGTAGGAAACACAGTTCTTTAGTTCTGAGCAAGCTGACAGTTCTGGCTATATAGGAAACACAGTAGAGTAGAAGAGTGCTGCTTTCTCAAAAACAGAGTGTGTTTCTTGTAAGGCAAGCTAGAGTTGAATTCCCTTTCATAAACGGAGTTGAATCACATGCAGTTTGTGGTCCCAGCAGCAAGAGTTGTTTTCTGGTAAGGAGAGTCACTATTGTGCTCAAGTGGCCATACACATTGCAAATAGCACTCGCGTCTGTTCCCAGCAAATGCAGTGTATTGGAAACAAGAGAAACTACTGTTCTTGTCAGTTTCCTAAGCAGAGTTGAATTAGATATGGCCCTTTTGTGTAGGAAGCACAGTTCTTTAGTTCTGAGCAAGCTGACAATTCTGGCTATATAGGAAACACAGTAGAGTACAAGAGTGCTGCTTTCTCTAAAGTAGAGTGTGTTTCTTGTAAGGCGAGCTAGAGTTGATTTCCCTTTAATAAACGGAGTTGAATCACATGCAGTTTCTGGTCCTAGCAGCAAAAGTTGTTTTCTGGTAAGGAGAGTCACTATTGTGCTCAATTGGCCATACACAGTGCAGATAGCACTCGCTTCTGTTCTCAGCAAGTGCAGTGTATTGGACGCAAGAGAAACTACTGTTCTTGTCAGTTTCCTAAGCAGAGTTGAACTAGTTATGGCCATTGTGTGTAGGAAGCACAGTTCTTTGGTTCTGAGCAAGCTGACTGTTCTGGCTCTATAGGAAACACAGTAGAGTAGAAGAGTGCTGCTTTCTCAAAAGCAGAGTGTGTTTCTTGTAAGGCGAGCCAGAGTTTAATTCCCTTTCATAAATGGAGTTGAATCACATGCAGTTTCTGGTCCTAGCACCAAGAGTTGTTTTCTAGTAAGGAGAGTCACTATTGTGCTCATTTGGCCATACACAGTGCAAATAGCACTCGCGTCTGTACCCAACAAATGCATTTTATTGGACGCAAGAGAAACTATTGTTCTTGTCAGTTTCCTAAGCAGAGTTGAATTAGATATTGCCCTTGTGTGTAGGAAGCACAGTTCTTTAGTTCTGAGCAAGCTGACAGTTCTGGCTATATAGGAAACACAGTAGAATAGAAGAGCGCTGCTTTCTCTAAAGCAGAGTGTGTTTCTTGTAAGGCGAGCTAGAGTTGATTTCCCATTCATAAACGCAGTTGAATCACATGCAGTTTCTGGTCCTAGCAGCAAAAGTTGTTTTCTGGTAAGGAGATTCACTATTGTGCTCAATTGGCCATACACATTGCAAATAACACTCGCGTCTGTTCCAGCAAATGCAGTGTATTGGACGCAAGAGAAACCACTGTTCTTGTCAGTTTCCTAAGCAGAGTTGAATTAGATATGGCCCTTGTGTGTAGGAAGCACAGTTCTTTAGTTCTGAGCAAGCTGACAGTTCTGGCTATTTAGGAAACACAGTAGAGTAGAAGAGTGCTGCTTTCTCAAAAGCAGAGTGTGTTTCTTGTAAGGCGAGCTAGAGTTCATTTCCCTTTTATAAACGGAGTTGAATCACATGCAGGTTCTGGTCCTAGCGGCAAAAGTTGTTTTCTGGTAAGGAGAGTCACTATTGTGCTCAATTGGCCATACACAGTGCAAATAGCACTCGCTTCTGTTTTCAGCAAGTGCAGTGTATTTTACAGAAGAGAAACTACTGTTCTTGTCAGTTTCCTAAGCAGAGTTGAACTAGTTATGGCCATTGTGGGTAGGAAGCACAGTTCTTTGGTTCTGAGCAAGGTGACTGTTCTTGCTCTATAGGAAACACAGTAGAGTAGAAGAGTGCTGCTTTCTCAAAAGCAGAGTGTGTTTCTTGTAAGGCAAGCTAGAGTTGAATTACCTTTCATAAACGGAGTTGAATCACATGCAGTTTCTGGTCCTAGCCCTAAGAGTTGTTTTCTGGTAAGGAGAGTCACTATTGTGCTCATTTGGCCATACTAAGTGCAAGTAGCACTCGCGTCTGTACCCAGCAAGTGCATTGTATTGGACGCAAGAGAAACTACTGTTCTTATCAGTTTCCTAAGCAGAGTTGAACTAGTTATGGCCATTGTGTGTAGGAAGCACAGTTCTTTGGTTCTGAGCAAGCTGACTGTTCTGGCTATATAGGAAACACAGTAGAGTAGAAGAGTGCTGCTTTCTCAAAAGCAGAGTGTGTTTCTTGTAATGCAAGCTAGAGTTGAATTCCCTTTCATAAACGGAGTTGAATCACATGCAGTTTGTGGTCCTAGCAGCAAGAGATGTTTTCTGGTAAGGAGAGTCACTATTGTGCCCAATTGGCCATACACATTGCAAATAGCACTCGGGTCTGTTCCCAGCAAATGCAGTGTATTGGAAGCAAGAGAAACTACTGTTCTTGTCAGTTTCCTAAGCAGAGTTGAATTATATATGGCCCTTTTGTGTAGGAAGCACAGTTCTTTAGTTCTGAGCAAGCTGACAATTCTGGCTATATAGGAAACACAGTAGAGTAGAAGAGTGCTGCTTTCTCAAAAGCAGAGTGTGTTTCTTGTAATGCAAGCTAGAGTTGAATTCCCTTTCATAAACGGAGTTGAATCACATGCAGTTTGTGGTCCTAGCAGCAAGAGTTGTTTTCTGGTAAGGAGAGTCACTATTGTGCCCAATTGGCCATACACATTGCAAATAGCACTCGCGTCTGTTCCCAGCAAATGCAGTGTATTGGAAGCAAGAGAAACTACTGTTCTTGTAAGTTTCCTAAGCAGAGTTGAATTAGATATGGCCCTTTTGTGTAGGAAGCACAGTTCTTTAGTTCTGAGCAAGCTGACAATTCTGGCTATATAGGAAACACAGTAGAGTACAAGAGTGCTGCTTTCTCTAAAGTAGAGTGTGTTTCTTGTAAGGCGAGCTAGAGTTGATTTCCCTTTCATAAACGGAGTTGAATCACATGCAGTTTCTGGTCCTAGCAGCAAAAGTTGTTTTCTGGTAAGGAGAGTCACTATTGTGCTCAATTGGCCATACACAGTGCAAATAGCACTCGCTTCTGTTCTCAGCAAGTGCAGTGTATTGGACGCAAGAGAAACTACTGTTCTTGTCAGTTTCCTAAGCAGAGTTGAATTAGATATTGCCCTTGTGTGTAGGAAGCACAGTTCTTTAGTTCTGAGCAAGCTGACAGTTCTGGCTATATAGGAAACACAGTAGAGTAGAAGAGCGCTGCTTTCTCTAAAGCAGAGTGTGTTTCTTGTAAGGCGAGCTAGAGTTCATTTCCCTTTTATAAACGGAGTTGAATCACATGCAGTTTCTGGTCCTAGCAGCAAAAGTTGTTTTCTGGTAAGGAGAGTCACTATTGTGCTCAATTGGCCATACACAGTGCAAATAGCACTCGCTTCTGTTCTCAGCAAGTGCAGTGTATTGGACGCAAGAGAAACTACTGTTCTTGTCAGTTTCCTAAGCAGAGTTGAACTAGTTATGCCCATTGTGTGTAGGAAGCACAATTCTTTGGTTCTGAGCAAGCTGACTGTTCTCGCTCTATAGGAAACACAGTAGAGTAGAAGAGTGCTGCTTTCTCAAAAGCAGAGTGTGTTTCTTGTAAGGCGAGCCAGAGTTTAATTCCCTTTCATAAACGGAGTTGAATCACATGCAGTTTCTGGTCCTAGCACCAAGAGTTGTTTTCTGGTAAGGAGAGTCACTATTGTGCTCAATTGGCCATACACATTGCAAATAGCACTCGCGTCTGTTCCCAGCAAATGCAGTGTATTGGAAGCAAGAGAAACTACTGTTCTTGTCAGTTTCCTAAGCAGAGTTGAATTAGATATGGCCCTTTTGTGTAGGAAGCACAGTTCTTTAGTTCTGAGCAAGCTGACAATTCTGGCTATATAGGAAACACAGTACAGTACAAGAGTGCTGCTTTCTCTAATGTAGAGTGTGTTTCTTGTAAGGCGAGCTAGAGTTGATTTCCCTTTCATAAACGGAGTTGAATCACATGCAGTTTCTGGTCCTAGCAGCAAAAGTTGTTTTCTGGTAAGGAGATTCACTATTGTGCTCAATTGGCCTTACACAGTGCAAATAGCACTCGCGTCTTATCCCAGCAAATGCAGTGTATTGGACGCAAGAGAAACTACTGTTCTTGTCAGTTTGCTAAGCAGAGTTGAATTACATATGGCCCTTGTGTGTAGGAAGCACAGTTCTTTAGTTCTGAGCAAGCTGACTGTTCTGGCTATATAGGAAACACAGTAGAGTAGAAGAGTGCTGCTTTATCAAAAGCACAGTGTGTTTCTTGTAAGGCAAGCTAGAGTTGAATTCCCTTTCATAAACGGAGTTGAATCACATGCAGTTTCTGGTCCTAGCCCTAAGAGTTGTTTTCTGGTAAGGAGAGTCACTATTGTGCTCATTTGGCCATACACAGTGCAAATAGCACTCGCGTCTGTACCCAGCAAGTGCATTGTATTGGACGCAAGAGAAACTACTGTTCTTATCAGTTTCCTAAGCAGATTTGAACTAGTTATGGCCATTGTGTGTAGGAAGCACAGTTCTTTGGTTCTGAGCAAGCTGACTGTTCTGGCTCTATAGGAAACACAGTAGAGTAGAAGAGTGCTGCTTTCTCAAAAGCAGAGTGTGTTTCTTGTAATGCAAGCTAGAGTTGAATTCCCTTTCATAAACGGAGTTGAATCACATGCAGTTTGTGGTCCTCGCAGCAAGAGTTGTTTTCTGGTAAGGAGAGTCACTATTGTGCTCAATTGGCCATACACATTGCAAATAGCACTCGCGTCTGTTCCCAGCAAATGCAGTGTATTGGAAGCAAGAGAAACTACTGTTCTTGTCAGTTTCCTAAGCAGAGTTGAATTAGATATGGCCCTTGTGTTTAGGAAGCACAGTTCTTTAGTTCTGAGCAAGCTGACAATTCTGGCTATATAGGAAACACAGTAGAGTACAAGAGTGCTGCTTTCTCTAAAGTAGATTGTGTTTCTTGTAAGGCGAGCTAGAGTTGATTTCCCTTTCATAAACGGAGTTGAATCACATGCAGTTTCTGGTCCTAGCAGCAAAAGTTGTTTTCTGGTAAGGAGATTCACTATTGTGCTCAATTGGCCTTACACAGTGCAAATAGCACTCGCGTCTTATCCCAGCAAATGCAGTGTATTGGACGCAAGAGAAACTACTGTTCTTGTCAGTTTGCTAAGCAGAGTTGAATTACATATGGCCCTTGTGTGTAGGAAGCACAGTTCTTTAGTTCTGAGCAAGCTGACTGTTCTGGCTATATAGGAAACACAGTAGAGTAGAAGAGTGCTGCTTTCCCAAAAGCAGAGTGTGTTTCTTGTAAGGCAAGCTAGAGTTGAATTCCCTTTCATAAACGGAGTTGAATCACATGCAGTTTCTGGTCCTAGCCCTAAGAGTTGTTTTCTGGAAAGGAGAGTCACTATTGTGCTCATTTGGCCATACACAGTGCAAATAGCACTCGCGTCTGTACCCAGCAAGTGCATTGTATTGGACGCAAGAGAAACTACTGTTCTTATCAGTTTCCTAAGCAGAGTTGAATTAGATATGTCCCTTTTGTGTAGGAAGCACAGTTCTTTAGTTCTGAACAAGCTGACAATTCTGGCTATATAGGAAACACAGTAGAGTACAAGAGTGCTGCTTTCTCTAATGTAGAGTGTGTTTCTTGTAAGGCGAGCTAGAGTTGATTTCCCTTTCATAAACGGAGTTGAATCACATGCAGTTTCTGGTCCTAGCAGCAAAAGTTGTTTTCTGGTAAGGAGAGTCACTATTTTGCTCAATTGGCCATACACAGTGCAAATAGCACTAGCTTCTGTTCTCAGCAAGTGCAGTGTATTGGACGCAAGAGAAACTACTGTTCTTGTCAGTTTCCTAAGCAGAGTTGAACTAGTTATGGCCATTGTGTGTAGGAAGCA
Source organism: Peromyscus californicus insignis (assembly GCF_007827085.1). NCBI lineage: Eukaryota > Metazoa > Chordata > Mammalia > Rodentia > Cricetidae > Peromyscus > Peromyscus californicus. Next base: position 156,218 of record NW_026294591.1, on the reverse strand, counting down.
CAGTTCTTTGGTTCTGAGCAAGCTGACTGTTCTGGCTCTATAGGAAAAACAGTAGAGTAGAAGAGTGCTGCTTTCTCAAAAGCAGAGTGTGTTTCTTGTAAGGCGAGCCAGAGTTTAATTCACTTTCATAAACGGAGTTGAATCACATGCAGTTTCTGGTCCTAGCACCAAGAGTTGTTTTCTGGTAAGGAGAGTCACTATTGTGCTCATTTGGCCATACACAGTGCAAACAGCACTCGCGTCTGTACCCAGCAAGTGCATTGTATTGGACGCAAGAGAAACTACTGTTCTTATCAGTTTCCTAAGCAGAGTTGAACTAGTTATGGCCATTGTGTGTAGGAAGCACAGTTCTTTGGTTCTGAGCAAGCTGACTGTTCTGGCTCTATAGGAAACACAGTAGAGTAGAAGAGTGCTGCTTTCTCAAAAGCAGAGTGTGTTTCTTGTAATGCAAGCTAGAGTTGAATTCCCTTTTATAAACGGAGTTGAATCACATGCAGTTTGTGGTCCTAGCAGCAAGAGTTGTTTTCTGGTAAGGAGAGTCACTATTGTGCTCAATTGGCCATACACATTGCAAATAGCACTCGCGTCAGTTCCCAGCAAATGCAGTGTATTGGAAGCAAGAGAAACTACTGTTCTTGTCAGTTTCCTAAGCAGAGTTGAATTAGATATGGCCCTTTTGTGTAGGAAGCACAGTTCTTTAGTTCTGAGCAAGCTGACAATTCTGGCTATATAGGAAACACAGTGGAGTACAAGAGTTCTGCTTTCTCTAAAGTAGAGTGTGTTTCTTGTAAGGCGAGCTAGAGTTGATTTCCCTTTCATAAACGGAGTTGAATCACATGCAGTTTCTGGTCCTAGCAGCAAAAGTTGTTTTCTGGTAAGGAGAGTCACTATTGTGCTCAATTGGCCATACACAGTGCAAATAGCACTCGCTTCTGTTCTCAGCAAGTGCAGTGTATTGGACGCAAGAGAAACTACTGTTCTTGTCAGTTTCCTAAGCAGAGTTGAACTAGTTATGGCCATTGTGTGTAGGAAGCACAATTCTTTGGTTCTGAGCAAGCTGACTGTTCTGGCTCTATAGGAAACACAGTAGAGTAGAAGAGTGCTGCTTTCTCAAAAGCAGAGTGTGTTTCTTGTAAGGCGAGCCAGAGTTTAATTCCCTTTCATAAACGGAGTTGAATCACATGCAGTTTCTGGTCCTAGCACCAAGAGTTGTTTTCTGGTAAGGAGAGTCACTATTGTGCTCAATTGGCCATACACATTGCAAATAGCACTCGCGTCTGTTCCCAGCAAATGCAGTGTATTGGAAGCAAGAGAAACTACTGTTCTTGTCAGTTTCCTAAGCAGAGTTGAATTAGATATGGCCCTTTTGTGTAGGAAGCACAGTTCTTTAGTTCTGAGCAAGCTGACAATTCTGGCTATATAGGAAACACAGTAGAGTACAAGAGTGCTGCTTTCTCTAAAGTAGAGTGTGTTTCTTGTAAGGCGAGCTAGAGTTGATTTCCCTTTCATAAACGGAGTTGAATCACATGCAGTTTCTGGTCCTAGCAGCAAAAGTTGTTTTCTGGTAAGGAGATTCACTATTGTGCTCATTTGGCCATACACAGTGCAAATAGCACTCGCGTCAGTTCCCAGGAAATGCAGTGTATTGGAAGCAAGAGAAACTACTGTTCATGTCAGTTTCCTAAGCAGAGTTGAATTAGATATGGCCCTTTTGTGTAGGAAGCACAGTTCTTTAGTTCTGAGCAAGCTGACAATTCTGGAAACACAGTAGAGTACAAGAGTGCTGCTTTCTCTAAAGTAGAGTGTGTTTCTTGTGAGGCGAGCTAGAGAAGATTTCCCTTTCATAAACGGAGTTGAATCACATGCAGTTTCTGGTCCTAGCAGCAAAAGTTGTTTTCTGGTAAGGAGAGTCACTATTGTGCTCAATTCGCCATACACAGTGCAAATAGCACTCGCTTCTGTTCTCAGCAAGTGCAGTGTATTGGACGCAAGAGAAACTACTGTTCTTGTCAGTTTCCTAAGCAGAGTTGAACTAGTTATGGCCATTGTGTGTAGGAAGCACAGTTCTTTAGTTCTGAGCAAGCTGACTGTTCTGGCTCTATAGGAAACACAGTAGAGTAGAAGAGTGCTGCTTTCTCAAAAGCAGAGTGTGTTTCTTGTAAGGCGAGCCAGAGTTTAATTCCCTTTCATAAATGGAGTTGAATCACATGCAGTTTCTGGTCCTAGCACCAAGAGTTGTTTTCTAGTAAGGAGAGTCACTATTGTGCTCATTTGGCCATACACAGTGCAAATAGCACTCGCGTCTGTACCCAACAAATGCATTTTATTGGACGCAAGAGAAACTACTGTTCTTGTCAGTTTCCTAAGCAGAGTTGAATTAGATATTGCCCTTGTGTGTAGGAAGCACAGTTCTTTAGTTCTGAGCAAGCTGACAGTTCTGGCTATATAGGAAACACAGTAGAGTAGAAGAGCGCTGCTTTCTCTAAAGCAGAGTGTGTTTCTTGTAAGGCGAGCTAGAGTTCATTTCCCTTTTATAAACGGAGTTGAATCACATGCAGTTTCTGGTCCTAGCAGCAAAAGTTGTTTTCTGGTAAGGAGAGTCACTATTGTGCTCAATTGGCCATACACAGTGCAAATAGCAATCGCTTCTGTTCTCAGCAAGTGCAGTGTATTGGACGCAAGAGAAACTACTGTTCTTGTCAGTTTCCTAAGCAGAGTTGAACTAGTTATGCCCATTGTGTGTAGGAAGCACAATTCTTTGGTTCTGAGCAAGCTGACTGTTCTCGCTCTATAGGAAACACAGTAGAGTAGAAGAGTGCTGCTTTCTCAAAAGCAGAGTGTGTTTCTTGTAAGGCGAGCCAGAGTTTAATTCCCTTTCATAAACGGAGTTGAATCACATGCAGTTTCTGGTCCTAGCACCAAGAGTTGTTTTCTGGTAAGGAGAGTCACTATTGTGCTCAATTGGCCATACACATTGCAAATAGCACTCGCGTCTGTTCCCAGCAAATGCAGTGTATTGGAAGCAAGAGAAACTACTGTTCTTGTCAGTTTCCTAAGCAGAGTTGAATTAGATATGTCCCTTTTGTGTAGGAAGCACAGTTCTTTAGTTCTGAGCAAGCTGACAATTCTGGCTATATAGGAAACACAGTAGAGTACAAGAGTGCTGCTTTCTCTAATGTAGAGTGTGTTTCTTGTAAGGCGAGCTAGAGTTGATTTCCCTTTCATAAACGGAGTTGAATCACATGCAGTTTCTGGTCCTAGCAGCAAAAGTTGTTTTCTGGTAAGGAGATTCACTATTGTGCTCAATTGGCCTTGCACAGTGCAAATAGCACTCGCGTCTTATCCCAGCAAATGCAGTGTATTGGACGCAAGAGAAACTACTGTTCTTGTCAGTTTGCTAAGCAGAGTTGAATTACATATGGCCCTTGTGTGTAGGAAGCACAGTTCTTTAGTTCTGAGCAAGCTGACTGTTCTGGCTATATAGGAAACACAGTAGAGTAGAAGAGTGCTGCTTTTTCAAAAGCACAGTGTGTTTCTTGTAAGGCAAGCTAGAGTTGAATTCCCTTTCATAAACGGAGTTGAATCACATGCAGTTTCTGGTCCTAGCCCTAAGAGTTGTTTTCTGGTAAGGAGAGTCACTATTGTGCTCATTTGGCCATACACAGTGCAAATAGCACTCGCGTCTGTACCCAGCAAGTGCATTGTATTGGACGCAAGAGAAACTACTGGTCTTATCAGTTTCCTAAGCAGAGTTGAACTAGTTATGGCCATTGTGTGTAGGAAGCACAGTTCTTTGGTTCTGAGCAAGCTGACTGTTCTGGCTCTATAGGAAACACAGTAGAGTAGAAGAGTGCTGCTTTCTCAAAAGCAGAGTGTGTTTCTTGTAATGCAAGCTAGAGTTGAATTCCCTTTCATAAACGGAGTTGAATCACATGCAGTTTGTGGTCCTCGCAGCAAGAGTTGTTTTCTGGTAAGGAGAGTCACTATTGTGCTCAATTGGCCATACACATTGCAAATAGCACTCGCGTCTGTTCCCAGCAAATGCAGTGTATTGGAAGCAAGAGAAACTACTGTTCTTGTCAGTTTCCTAAGCAGAGTTGAATTAGATATGGCCCTTGTGTGTAGGAAGCACAGTTCTTTAGTTCTGAGCAAGCTGACAATTCTGGCTATATAGGAAACACAGTAGAGTACAAGAGTGCTGCTTTCTCTAAAGTAGATTGTGTTTCTTGTAAGGCGAGCTAGAGTTGATTTCCCTTTCATAAACGGAGTTGAATCACATGCAGTTTCTGGTCCTAGCAGCAAAAGTTGTTTTCTGGTAAGGAGATTCACTATTGTGCTCAATTGGCCTTACACAGTGCAAATAGCACTCGCGTCTTATCCCAGCAAATGCAGTGTATTGGACGCAAGAGAAACTACTGTTCTTGTCAGTTTGCTAAGCAGAGTTGAATTACATATGGCCCTTGTGTGTAGGAAGCACAGTTCTTTAGTTCTGAGCAAGCTGACTGTTCTGGCTATATAGGAAACACAGTAGAGTAAAAGAGTGCTGCTTTCTCAAAAGCAGAGTGTGTTTCTTGTAAGGCAAGCTAGAGTTGAATTCCCTTTCATAAACGGAGTTGAATCACATGCAGTTTCTGGTCCTAGCCCTAAGAGTTGTTTTCTGGAAAGGAGAGTCACTATTGTGCTCATTTGGCCATACACAGTGCAAATAGCACTCGCGTCTGTACCCAGCAAGTGCATTGTATTGGACGCAAGAGAAACTACTGTTCTTATCAGTTTCCTAAGCAGAGTTGAATTAGATATGTCCCTTTTGTGTAGGAAGCACAGTTCTTTAGTTCTGAACAAGCTGACAATTCTGGCTATATAGGAAACACAGTAGAGTACAAGAGTGCTGCTTTCTCTAATGTAGAGTGTGTTTCTTGTAAGGCGAGCTAGAGTTGATTTCCCTTTCATAAACGGAGTTGAATCACATGCAGTTTCTGGTCCTAGCAGCAAAAGTTGTTTTCTGGTAAGGAGAGTCACTATTTTGCTCAATTGGCCATACACAGTGCAAATAGCACTAGCTTCTGTTCTCAGCAAGTGCAGTGTATTGGACGCAAGAGAAACTACTGTTCTTGTCAGTTTCCTAAGCAGAGTTGAACTAGTTATGGCCATTGTGTGTAGGAAGCACAGTTCTTTGGTTCTGAGCCAGCTGACTGTTCTGGCTCTATAGGAAAAACAGTAGAGTAGAAGAGTGCTGCTTTCTCAAAAGCAGAGTGTGTTTCTTGTAAGGCGAGCCAGAGTTTAATTCACTTTCATAAACGGAGTTGAATCACATGCAGTTTCTGGTCCTAGCACCAAGAGTTGTTTTCTGGTAAGGAGAGTCACTATTGTGCTCATTTGGCCATACACAGTGCAAACAGCACTCGCGTCTGTACCCAGCAAGTGCATTGTATTGGACGCAAGAGAAACTACTGTTCTTATCAGTTTCCTAAGCAGAGTTGAACTAGTTATGGCCATTGTGTGTAGGAAGCACAGTTCTTTGGTTCTGAGCAAGCTGACTGTTCTGGCTCTATAGGAAACACAGTAGAGTAGAAGAGTGCTGCTTTCTCAAAAGCAGAGTGTGTTTCTTGTAATGCAAGCTAGAGTTGAATTCCCTTTTATAAACGGAGTTGAATCACATGCAGTTTGTGGTCCTAGCAGCAAGAGTTGTTTTCTGGTAAGGAGAGTCACTATTGTGCTCAATTGGCCATACACATTGCAAATAGCACTCGCTTCAGTTCCCAGCAAATGCAGTGTATTGGAAGCAAGAGAAACTACTGTTCTTGTCAGTTTCCTAAGCAGAGTTGAATTAGATATGGCCCTTTTGTGTAGGAAGCACAGTTCTTTAGTTCTGAGCAAGCTGACAATTCTGGCTATATAGGAAACACAGTGGAGTACAAGAGTTCTGCTTTCTCTAAAGTAGAGTGTGTTTCTTGTAAGGCGAGCTAGAGTTGATTTCCCTTTCATAAACGGAGTTGAATCACATGCAGTTTCTGGTCCTAGCAGCAAAAGTTGTTTTCTGGTAAGGAGAGTCACTATTGTGCTCAATTGGCCATACACAGTGCAAATAGCACTCGCTTCTGTTCTCAGCAAGTGCAGTGTATTGGACGCAAGAGAAACTACTGTTCTTGTCAGTTTCCTAAGCAGAGTTGAACTAGTTATGGCCATTGTGTGTAGGAAGCACAATTCTTTGGTTCTGAGCAAGCTGACTGTTCTGGCTCTATAGGAAACACAGTAGAGTAGAAGAGTGCTGCTTTCTCAAAAGCAGAGTGTGTTTCTTGTAAGGCGAGCCAGAGTTTAATTCCCTTTCATAAACGGAGTTGAATCACATGCAGTTTCTGGTCCTAGCACCAAGAGTTGTTTTCTGGTAAGGAGAGTCACTATTGTGCTCAATTGGCCATACACATTGCAAATAGCACTCGCGTCTGTTCCCAGCAAATGCAGTGTATTGGAAGCAAGAGAAACTACTGTTCTTGTCAGTTTCCTAAGCAGAGTTGAATTAGATATGGCCCTTTTGTGTAGGAAGCACAGTTCTTTAGTTCTGAGCAAGCTGACAATTCTGGCTATATAGGAAACACAGTAGAGTACAAGAGTGCTGCTTTCTCTAAAGTAGAGTGTGTTTCTTGTAAGGCGAGCTAGAGTTGATTTCCGTTTCATAAACGGAGTTGAATCACATGCAGTTTCTGGTCCTAGCAGCAAAAGTTGTTTTCTGGTAAGGAGATTCACTATTGTGCTCAATTGGCCTTACACAGTGCAAATAGCACTCGCGTCTTATCCCAGCAAATGCAGTGTATTGGACGCAAGAGAAACTACTGTTCTTGTCAGTTTGCTAAGCAGAGTTGAATTACATATGGCCCTTGTGTGTAGGAAGCACAGTTCTTTAGTTCTGAGCAAGCTGACAGTTCTGGCTATATAGGAAACACAGTAGAGTAGAAGAGTGCTGCTTTCTCAAAAGCAGAGTGTGTTTCTTGTAATGCAAGCTAGAGTTGAATTCCCTTTCATAAACGGAGTTGAATCACATGCAGTTTCTGGTCCTAGCCCTAAGAGTTGTTTTCTGGTAAGGAGAGTCACTATTGTGCTCATTTGGCCATACACAGTGCAAATAGCACTCGCGTCAGTTCCCAGGAAATGCAGTGTATTGGAAGCAAGAGAAACTACTGTTCATGTCGGTTTCCTAAGCAGAGTTGAATTAGATATGGCCCTTTTGTGTAGGAAGCACAGTTCTTTAGTTCTGAGCAAGCTGACAATTCTGGAAACACAGTAGAGTACAAGAGTGCTGCTTTCTCTAAAGTAGAGTGTGTTTCTTGTAAGGCGAGCTAGAGTTGATTTCCCTTTAATAAACGGAGTTGAATCACATGCAGTTTCTGGTCCTAGCAGCAAAAGTTGTTTTCTGGTAAGGAGAGTCACTATTGTGCTCAATTGGCCATACACAGTGCAGATAGCACTCGCTTCTGTTCTCAGCAAGTGCAGTGTATTGGACGCAAGAGAAACTACTGTTCTTGTCAGTTTCCTAAGCAGAGTTGAACTAGTTATGGCCATTGTGTGTAGGAAGCACAGTTCTTTGGTTCTGAGCAAGCTGACTGTTCTGGCTCTATAGGAAACACAGTAGAGTAGAAGAGTGCTGCTTTCTCAAAAGCAGAGTGTGTTTCTTGTAAGGCGAGCCAGAGTTTAATTCCCTTTCATAAATGGAGTTGAATCACATGCAGTTTCTGGTCCTAGCACCAAGAGTTGTTTTCTAGTAAGGAGAGTCACTATTGTGCTCATTTGGCCATACACAGTGCAAATAGCACTCGCGTCTGTACCCAACAAATGCAATTTATTGGACGCAAGAGAAACTACTGTTCTTGTCAGTTTCCTAAGCAGAGTTGAATTAGATATTGCCCTTGTGTGTAGGAAGCACAGTTCTTTAGTTCTGAGCAAGCTGACAGTTCTGGCTATATAGGAAACACAGTAGAATAGAAGAGCGCTGCTTTCTCTAAAGCAGAGTGTGTTTCTTGTAAGGCGAGCTAGAGTTGATTTCCCATTCATAAACGGAGTTGAATCACATGCAGTTTCTGGTCCTAGCAGCAAAAGTTGTTTTCTGGTAAGGAGATTCACTATTGTGCTCAATTGTCCATACACATTGCAAATAACACTCGCGTTTGTTCCAGCAAATGCAGTGTATTGGACGCAAGAGAAACCACTGTTCTTGTCAGTTTCCTAAGCAGAGTTGAATTAGATATGGCCCTTGTGTGTAGGAAGCACAGTTCTTTAGTTCTGAGCAAGCTGACAGTTCTGGCTATTTAGGAAACACAGTAGAGTAGAAGTGTGCTGCTTTCTCAAAAGCAGAGTGTGTTTCTTGTAAGGCGAGCTAGAGTTCATTTCCCTTTTATAAACGGAGTTGAATCACATGCAGTTTCTGGTCCTAGCAGCAAAAGTTGTTTTCTGGTAAGGAGAGTCACTATTGTGCTCAATTGGCCATACACAGTGCAAATAGCACTCGCTTCTGTTCTCAGCAAATGCAGTGTATTGGAAGCAAGAGAAACTACTGTTCTTGTCAGTTTCCTAAGCAGAGTTGAATTAGATATGGCCCTTTTGTGTAGGAAGCACAGTTCTTTAGTTCTGAGCAAGCTGACAATTCTGGCTATATAGGAAACACAGTAGAGTACAAGAGTGCTGCTTTCTCAAAAGTAGAGTGTGTTTCTTGTAAGGCGAGCTAGAGTTCATTTCCCTTTCATAAACGGAGTTGAATCACATGCAGTTTCTGGTCCTAGCCCTAAGAGTTGTTTTCTGGTAAGGAGAATCACTATTGTGCTCAATTGGCCATACACAGTGCAAATAGCATTCGCTTCTGTTCTCAGCAAGTGCAGTGTATTGGACGCAAGAGAAACTACTGTTCTTGTCAGTTTCCTAAGCAGAGTTGAATTAGATATTGCCCTTGTGTGTAGGAAGCACAGTTCTTTAGTTCTGAGCAAGCTGACAGTTCTGGCTATTTAGGAAACACAGTAGAGTAGAAGAGCGCTGCTTTCTCTAAAGCAGAGTGTGTTTCTTGTAAGGCGAGCTAGAGTTCATTTCCCTTTTATAAACGGAGTTGAATCACATGCAGTTTCTGGTCCTAGCAGCAAAAGATGTTTTCTGGTAAGGAGAGTCACTATTGTGCTCAATTGGCCATACACAGTGCAAATAGCACTCGCTTCTGTTCTCAGCAAGTGCAGTGTATTGGACGCAAGAGAAACTACTGTTCTTGTCAGTTTCCTAAGCAGAGTTGAACTAGTTATGCCCATTGTGTGTAGGAAGCACAATTCTTTGGTTCTGAGCAAGCTGACTGTTCTCGCTCTATAGGAAACACAGTAGAGTAGAAGAGTGCTGCTTTCTCAAAAGAAGAGTGTGTTTCTTGTAAGGCGAGCCAGAGTTTAATTCACTTTCATAAACGGAGTTGAATCACATGCAGTTTCTGGTCCTAGCACCAAGAGTTGTTTTCTGGTAAGGAGAGTCAGTATTGTGCTCAATTGGCCATACACATTGCAAATAGCAATCGCGTCTGTTCCCAGCAAATGCAGTGTATTGGAAGCAAGAGAAACTACTGTTCTTGTCAGTTTCCTAAGCAGAGTTGAATTAGATATGGCCCTTTTGTGTAGGAAGCACAGTTCTTTAGTTCTGAGCAAGCTGACAATTCTGGCTATATAGGAAACACAGTAGAGTACAAGAGTGCTGCTTTCTCTAATGTAGAGTGTGTTTCTTGTAAGGCGAGCTAGAGTTGATTTCCCTTTCATAAACGGAGTTGAATCACATGCAGTTTCTGGTCCTAGCAGCAAAAGTTGTTTTCTGGTAAGGAGATTCACTATTGTGCTCAATTGGCCTTACACACTGCAAATAGCACTCGCGTCTTATCCCAGCAAATGCAGTGTATTGGACGCAAGAGAAACTACTGTTCTTGTCAGTTTGCTAAGCAGAGTTGAATTACATATGGCCCTTGTGTGTAGGAAGCACAGTTCTTTAGTTCTGAGCAAGCTGACTGTTCTGGCTATATAGGAAACACAGTAGAGTAGAAGAGTGCTGCTTTTTCAAAAGCACAGTGTGTTTCTTGTAAGGCAAGCTAGAGTTGAATTCCCTTTCATAAACGGAGTTGAATCACATGCAGTTTCTGGTCCTAGCCCTAAGAGTTGTTTTCTGGTAAGGAGAGTCACTATTGTGCTCATTTGGCCATACACAGTGCAAATAGCACTCGCGTCTGTACCCAGCAAGTGCATTGTATTGGACGCAAGAGAAACTACTGTTCTTATCAGTTTCCTAAGCAGAGTTGAACTAGTTATGGCCCTTGTGTGTAGGAAGCACAGTTCTTTGGTTCTGAGCAAGCTGACTGTTCTGGCTCTATAGGAAACACAGTAGAGTAGAAGAGTGCTGCTTTCTCAAAAGCAGAGTGTGTTTCTTGTAATGCAAGCTAGAGTTGAATTCCCTTTCATAAACGGAGTTGAATCACATGCAGTTTGTGGTCCTCGCAGCAAGAGTTGTTTTCTGGTAAGGAGAGTCACTATTGTGCTCAATTGGCCATACACATTGCAAATAGCACTCGCGTCTGTTCCCAGCAAATGCAGTGTATTGGAAGCAAGAGAAACTACTGTTCTTGTCAGTTTCCTAAGCAGAGTTGAATTAGATATGGCCCTTGTGTGTAGGAAGCACAGTTCTTTAGTTCTGAGCAAGCTGACAATTCTGGCTATATAGGAAACACAGTAGAGTACAAGAGTGCTGCTTTCTCTAAAGTAGAGTGTGTTTCTTGTAAGGCGAGCTAGAGTTGATTTCCCTTTCATAAACGGAGTTGAATCACATGCAGTTTCTGGTCCTAGCAGCAAAAGTTGTTTTCTGGTAAGGAGATTCACTATTGTGCTCAATTGGCCTTACACACTGCAAATAGCACTCGCGTCTTATCCCAGCAAATGCAGTGTATTGGACGCAAGAGAAACTACTGTTCTTGTCAGTTTGCTAAGCAGAGTTGAATTACATATGGCCCTTGTGTGTAGGAAGCACAGTTCTTTAGTTCTGAGCAAGCTGACTGTTCTGGCTATATAGGAAACACAGTAGAGTAGAAGAGTGCTGCTTTCTCAAAAGCAGAGTGTGTTTCTTGTAAGGCAAGCTAGAGTTGAATTCCCTTTCATAAACGGAGTTGAATCACATGCAGTTTCTGGTCCTAGCCCTAAGAGTTGTTTTCTGGAAAGGAGAGTCACTATTGTGCTCATTTGGCCATACACAGTGCAAATAGCACTCGCGTCTGTACCCAGCAAGTGCATTGTATTGGACGCAAGAGAAACTACTGTTCTTATCAGTTTCCTAAGCAGAGTTGAATTAGATATGTCCCTTTTGTGTAGGAAGCACAGTTCTTTAGTTCTGAGCAAGCTGACAATTCTGGCTATATAGGAAACACAGTAGAGTACAAGAGTGCTGCTTTCTCTAAAGTAGAGTGTGTTTCTTGTAAGGCGAGCTAGAGTTGATTTCCCTTTCATAAACGGAGTTGAATCACATGCAGTTTCTGGTCCTAGCAGCAAAAGTTGTTTTCTGGTAAGGAGAGTCACTATTGTGCTCAATTGGCCATACACAGTGCAAATAGCACTCGCTTCTGTTCTCAGCAAGTGCAGTGTATTGGACGCAAGAGAAACTACTGTTCTTGTCAGTTTCCTAAGCAGAGTTGAACTAGTTATGGCCATTGTGTGTAGGAAGCACAGTTCTTTGGTTCTGAGCAAGCTGACTGTTCTGGCTCTATAGGAAACACAGTAGAGTAGAAGAGTGCTGCTTTCTCAAAAGCAGAGTGTGTTTCTTGTAAGGCGAGCCAGAGTTTAATTCACTTTCATAAACGGAGTTGAATCACATGCAGTTTCTGGTCCTAGCACCAAGAGTTGTTTTCTGGTAAGGAGAGTCACTATTGTGCTCAATTGGCCATACACATTGCAAATAGCACTCGCGTCTGTTCCCAGCAAATGCAGTGTATTGGAAGCAAGAGAAACTACTGTTCTTGTCAGTTTCCTAACCAGAGTTGAATTACATATGTCCCTTTTGTGTAGGAAGCACAGTTCTTTAGTTCTGAGCAAGCTGACAATTCTGGCTATATAGGAAACACAGTAGAGTACAAGAGTGCTGCTTTCTCTAAAGTAGAGTGTGTTTCTTGTAAGGCGAGCTAGAGTTGATTTCCGTTTCATAAACGGAGTTGAATCACATGCAGTTTCTGGTCCTAGCAGCAAAAGTTGTTTTCTGGTAAGGAGATTCACTATTGTGCTCAATTGGCCTTACACAGTGCAAATAGCACTCGCGTCTTATCCCAGCAAATGCAGTGTATTGGACGCAAGAGAAACTACTGTTCTTGTCAGTTTGCTAAGCAGAGTTGAATTACATATGGCCCTTGTGTGTAGGAAGCACAGTTCTTTAGTTCTGAGCAAGCTGACAGTTCTGGCTATATAGGAAACACAGTAGAGTAGAAGAGTGCTGCTTTCTCAAAAGCAGAGTGTGTTTCTTGTAATGCAAGCTAGAGTTGAATTCCCTTTCATAAACGGAGTTGAATCACATGCAGTTTCTGGTCCTAGCCCTAAGAGTTGTTTTCTGGTAAGGAGAGTCACTATTGTGCTCATTTGGCCATACACAGTGCAAATAGCACTCGCGTCAGTTCCCAGGAAATGCAGTGTATTGGAAGCAAGAGAAACTACTGTTCATGTCGGTTTCCTAAGCAGAGTTGAATTAGATATGGCCCTTTTGTGTAGGAAGCACAGTTCTTTAGTTCTGAGCAAGCTGACAATTCTGGAAACACAGTAGAGTACAAGAGTGCTGCTTTCTCTAAAGTAGAGTGTGTTTCTTGTAAGGCGAGCTAGAGTTGATTTCCCTTTAATAAACGGAGTTGAATCACATGCAGTTTCTGGTCCTAGCAGCAAAAGTTGTTTTCTGGTAAGGAGAGTCACTATTGTGCTCAATTGGCCATACACAGTGCAGATAGCACTCGCTTCTGTTCTCAGCAAGTGCAGTGTATTGGACGCAAGAGAAACTACTGTTCTTGTCAGTTTCCTAAGCAGAGTTGAACTAGTTATGGCCATTGTGTGTAGGAAGCACAGTTCTTTGGTTCTGAGCAAGCTGACTGTTCTGGCTCTATAGGAAACACAGTAGAGTAGAAGAGTGCTGCTTTCTCAAAAGCAGAGTGTGTTTCTTGTAAGGCGAGCCAGAGTTTAATTCCCTTTCATAAATGGAGTTGAATCACATGCAGTTTCTGGTCCTAGCACCAAGAGTTGTTTTCTAGTAAGGAGAGTCACTATTGTGCTCATTTGGCCATACACAGTGCAAATAGCACTCGCGTCTGTACCCAACAAATGCATTTTATTGGACGCAAGAGAAACTACTGTTCTTGTCAGTTTCCTAAGCAGAGTTGAATTAGATATTGCCCTTGTGTGTAGGAAGCACAGTTCTTTAGTTCTGAGCAAGCTGACAGTTCTGGCTATATAGGAAACACAGTAGAATAGAAGAGCGCTGCTTTCTCTAAAGCAGAGTGTGTTTCTTGTAAGGCGAGCTAGAGTTGATTTCCCATTCATAAACGGAGTTGAATCACATGCAGTTTCTGGTCCTAGCAGCAAAAGTTGTTTTCTGGTAAGGAGATTCACTATTGTGCTCAATTGTCCATACACATTGCAAATAACACTCGCGTTTGTTCCAGCAAATGCAGTGTATTGGACGCAAGAGAAACCACTGTTCTTGTCAGTTTCCTAAGCAGAGTTGAATTAGATATGGCCCTTGTGTGTAGGAAGCACAGTTCTTTAGTTCTGAGCAAGCTGACAGTTCTGGCTATTTAGGAAACACAGTAGAGTAGAAGAGTGCTGCTTTCTCAAAAGCAGAGTGTGTTTCTTGTAAGGCGAGCTAGAGTTCATTTCCCTTTTATAAACGGAGTTGAATCACATGCAGTTTCTGGTCCTAGCAGCAAAAGTTGTTTTCTGGTAAGGAGAGTCACTATTGTGCTCAATTGGCCATACACAGTGCAAATAGCACTCGCTTCTGTTCTCAGCAAATGCAGTGTATTGGAAGCAAGAGAAACTACTGTTCTTGTCAGTTTCCTAAGCAGAGTAGAATTAGATATGGCCCTTTTGTGTAGGAAGCACAGTTCTTTAGTTCTGAGCAAGCTGACAATTCTGGCTATATAGGAAACACAGTAGAGTACAAGAGTGCTGCTTTCTCAAAAGTAGAGTGTGTTTCTTGTAAGGCGAGCTAGAGTTCATTTCCCTTTCATAAACGGAGTTGAATCACATGCAGTTTCTGGTCCTAGCCCTAAGAGTTGTTTTCTGGTAAGGAGAATCACTATTGTGCTCAATTGGCCATACACAGTGCAAATAGCATTCGCTTCTGTTCTCAGCAAGTGCAGTGTATTGGACGCAAGAGAAACTACTGTTCTTGTCAGTTTCCTAAGCAGAGTTGAATTAGATATTGCCCTTGTGTGTAGGAAGCACAGTTCTTTAGTTCTGAGCAAGCTGACAGTTCTGGCTATATAGGAAACACAGTAGAGTAGAAGAGCGCTGCTTTCTCTAAAGCAGAGTGTGTTTCTTGTAAGGCGAGCTAGAGTTCATTTCCCTTTTATAAACGGAGTTGAATCACATGCAGTTTCTGGTCCTAGCAGCAAAAGATGTTTTCTGGTAAGGAGAGTCACTATTGTGCTCAATTGGCCATACACAGTGCAAATAGCACTCGCTTCTGTTCTCAGCAAGTGCAGTGTATTGGACGCAAGAGAAACTACTGTTCTTGTCAGTTTCCTAAGCAGAGTTGAACTAGTTATGCCCATTGTGTGTAGGAAGCACAATTCTTTGGTTCTGAGCAAGCTGACTGTTCTCGCTCTATAGGAAACACAGTAGAGTAGAAGAGTGCTGCTTTCTCAAAAGAAGAGTGTGTTTCTTGTAAGGCGAGCCAGAGTTTAATTCACTTTCATAAACGGAGTTGAATCACATGCAGTTTCTGGTCCTAGCACCAAGAGTTGTTTTCTGGTAAGGAGAGTCAGTATTGTGCTCAATTGGCCATACACATTGCAAATAGCAATCGCGTCTGTTCCCAGCAAATGCAGTGTATTGGAAGCAAGAGAAACTACTGTTCTTGTCAGTTTCCTAAGCAGAGTTGAATTAGATATGGCCCTTTTGTGTAGGAAGCACAGTTCTTTAGTTCTGAGCAAGCTGACAATTCTGGCTATATAGGAAACACAGTAGAGTACAAGAGTGCTGCTTTCTCTAATGTAGAGTGTGTTTCTTGTAAGGCGAGCTAGAGTTGATTTCCCTTTCATAAACGGAGTTGAATCACATGCAGTTTCTGGTCCTAGCAGCAAAAGTTGTTTTCTGGTAAGGAGATTCACTATTGTGCTCAATTGGCCTTACACACTGCAAATAGCACTCGCGTCTTATCCCAGCAAATGCAGTGTATTGGACGCAAGAGAAACTACTGTTCTTGTCAGTTTGCTAAGCAGAGTTGAATTACATATGGCCCTTGTGTGTAGGAAGCACAGTTCTTTAGTTCTGAGCAAGCTGACTGTTCTGGCTATATAGGAAACACAGTAGAGTAGAAGAGTGCTGCTTTTTCAAAAGCACAGTGTGTTTCTTGTAAGGCAAGCTAGAGTTGAATTCCCTTTCATAAACGGAGTTGAATCACATGCAGTTTCTGGTCCTAGCCCTAAGAGTTGTTTTCTGGTAAGGAGAGTCACTATTGTGCTCATTTGGCCATACACAGTGCAAATAGCACTCGCGTCTGTACCCAGCAAGTGCATTGTATTGGACGCAAGAGAAACTACTGTTCTTATCAGTTTCCTAAGCAGAGTTGAACTAGTTATGGCCCTTGTGTGTAGGAAGCACAGTTCTTTGGTTCTGAGCAAGCTGACTGTTCTGGCTCTATAGGAAACACAGTAGAGTAGAAGAGTGCTGCTTTCTCAAAAGCAGAGTGTGTTTCTTGTAATGCAAGCTAGAGTTGAATTCCCTTTCATAAACGGAGTTGAATCACATGCAGTTTGTGGTCCTCGCAGCAAGAGTTGTTTTCTGGTAAGGAGAGTCACTATTGTGCTCAATTGGCCATACACATTGCAAATAGCACTCGCGTCTGTTCCCAGCAAATGCAGTGTATTGGAAGCAAGAGAAACTACTGTTCTTGTCAGTTTCCTAAGCAGAGTTGAATTAGATATGGCCCTTGTGTGTAGGAAGCACAGTTCTTTAGTTCTGAGCAAGCTGACAATTCTGGCTATATAGGAAACACAGTAGAGTACAAGAGTGCTGCTTTCTCTAAAGTAGAGTGTGTTTCTTGTAAGGCGAGCTAGAGTTGATTTCCCTTTCATAAACGGAGTTGAATCACATGCAGTTTCTGGTCCTAGCAGCAAAAGTTGTTTTCTGGTAAGGAGATTCACTATTGTGCTCAATTGGCCTTACACACTGCAAATAGCACTCGCGTCTTATCCCAGCAAATGCAGTGTATTGGACGCAAGAGAAACTACTGTTCTTGTCAGTTTGCTAAGCAGAGTTGAATTACATATGGCCCTGGTGTGTAGGAAGCACAGTTCTTTAGTTCTGAGCAAGCTGACTGTTCTGGCTATATAGGAAACACAGTAGAGTAGAAGAGTGCTGCTTTCTCAAAAGCAGAGTGTGTTTCTTGTAAGGCAAGCTAGAGTTGAATTCCCTTTCATAAACGGAGTTGAATCACATGCAGTTTCTGGTCCTAGCCCTAAGAGTTGTTTTCTGGAAAGGAGAGTCACTATTGTGCTCATTTGGCCATACACAGTGCAAATAGCACTCGCGTCTGTACCCAGCAAGTGCATTGTATTGGACGCAAGAGAAACTACTGTTCTTATCAGTTTCCTAAGCAGAGTTGAATTAGATATGTCCCTTTTGTGTAGGAAGCACAGTTCTTTAGTTCTGAGCAAGCTGACAATTCTGGCTATATAGGAAACACAGTAGAGTACAAGAGTGCTGCTTTCTCTAAAGTAGAGTGTGTTTCTTGTAAGGCGAGCTAGAGTTGATTTCCCTTTCATAAACGGAGTTGAATCACATGCAGTTTCTGGTCCTAGCAGCAAAAGTTGTTTTCTGGTAAGGAGAGTCACTATTGTGCTCAATTGGCCATACACAGTGCAAATAGCACTCGCTTCTGTTCTCAGCAAGTGCAGTGTATTGGACGCAAGAGAAACTACTGTTCTTGTCAGTTTCCTAAGCAGAGTTGAACTAGTTATGGCCATTGTGTGTAGGAAGCACAGTTCTTTGGTTCTGAGCAAGCTGACTGTTCTGGCTCTATAGGAAACACAGTAGAGTAGAAGAGTGCTGCTTTCTCAAAAGCAGAGTGTGTTTCTTGTAAGGCGAGCCAGAGTTTAATTCACTTTCATAAACGGAGTTGAATCACATGCAGTTTCTGGTCCTAGCACCAAGAGTTGTTTTCTGGTAAGGAGAGTCACTATTGTGCTCAATTGGCCATACACATTGCAAATAGCACTCGCGTCTGTTCCCAGCAAATGCAGTGTATTGGAAGCAAGAGAAACTACTGTTCTTGTCAGTTTCCTAACCAGAGTTGAATTACATATGTCCCTTTTGTGTAGGAAGCACAGTTCTTTAGTTCTGAGCAAGCTGACAATTCTGGCTATATAGGAAACACAGTAGAGAAGAAGAGTGCTGCTTTCTCTAAAGTAGAGTGTGTTTCTTGTAAGGCGAGCTAGAGTTGATTTCCCTTTCATAAACGGAGTTGAATCACATGCAGTTTCTGGTCCTAGCAGCAAAAGTTGTTTTCTGGTAAGGAGATTCACTATTGTGCTCAATTGGCCTTACACAGTGCAAATAGCACTCGCGTCTTATCCCAGCAAATGCAGTGTATTGGACGCAAGAGAAACTACTGTTCTTGTCAGTTTGCTAAGCAGAGTTGAATTACATATGGCCCTTGTGTGTAGGAAGCACAGTTCTTTAGTTCTGAGCAAGCTGACTGTTCTGGCTATATAGGAAACACAGTAGAGTAGAAGAGTGCTGCTTTCTCAAAAGCAGAGTGTGTTTCTTGTAATGCAAGCTAGAGTTGAATTCCCTTTCATAAACCGAGTTGAATCACATGCAGTTTCTGGTCCTAGCCCTAAGAGTTGTTTTCTGGTAAGGAGAGTCACTATTGTGCTCAATTGGCCATACACATTGCAAATAGCACTCGCGTCAGTTCCCAGCAAATGCAGTGTATTGGAAGCAAGAGAAACTACTGTTCTTGTCAGTTTCCTAAGCAGAGTTGAATTAGATATGGCCCTTTTGTGTAGGAAGCACAGTTCTTTAGTTCTGAGCAAGCTGACAATTCTGGCTATATAGGAAACACAGTGGAGTACAAGAGTGCTGCTTTCTCTAAAGTAGAGTGTGTTTCTTGTAAGGCGAGCTAGAGTTGATTTCCCTTTCATAAACGGAGTTGAATCACATGCAGTTTCTGGTCCTAGCAGCAAAAGTTGTTTTCTGGTAAGGAGAGTCACTATTGTGCTCAATTGGCCATACACAGTGCAAATAGCACTCGCTTCTGTTCTCAGCAAGTGCAGTGTATTGGACGCAAGAGAAACTACTGTTCTTGTCAGTTTCCTAAGCAGAGTTGAACTAGTTATGGCCATTGTGTGTAGGAAGCACAATTCTTTGGTTCTGAGCAAGCTGACTGTTCTCGCTCTATAGGAAACACAGTAGAGTAGAAGAGTGCTGCTTTCTCAAAAGCAGAGTGTGTTTCTTGTAAGGCGAGCCAGAGTTTAATTTCCTTTCATAAACGGAGTTGAATCACATGCAGTTTCTGGTCCTAGCACCAAGAGTTGTTTTCTGGTAAGGAGAGTCACTATTGTGCTCAATTGGCCATACACATTGCAAATAGCACTCGCGTCTGTTCCCAGCAAATGCAGTGTATTGGAAGCAAGAGACACTACTGTTCTTGTCAGTTTCCTAAGCAGAGTTGAATTAGATATGGCCCTTTTGTGTAGGAAGCACAGTTATTTAGTTCTGAGCAAGCTGACAATTCTGGCTATATAGGAAACACAGTAGAGTACAAGAGTGCTGCTTTCTCTAAAGTAGAGTGTGTTTCTTGTAAGGCGAGCTAGAGTTGATTTCCCTTTCATAAACGGAGTTGAATCACATGCAGTTTCTGGTCCTAGCAGCAAAAGTTGTTTTCTGGTAAGGAGATTCACTATTGTGCTCAATTGGCCTTACACAGTGCAAATAGCACTCGCGTCTTATCCCAGCAAATGCAGTGTATTGGACGCAAGAGAAACTACTGTTCTTGTCAGTTTGCTAAGCAGAGTTGAATTACATATGGCCCTTGTGTGTAGGAAGCACAGTTCTTTAGTTCTGAGCAAGCTGACTGTTCTGGCTATATAGGAAACACAGTAGAGTAGAAGAGTGCTGCTTTCTCAAAAGCAGAGTGTGTTTCTTGTAATGCAAGCTAGAGTTGAATTCCCTTTCATAAACGGAGTTGAATCACATGCAGTTTCTGGTCCTAGCCCTAAGAGTTGTTTTCTGGTAAGGAGAGTCACTATTGTGCTCATTTGGCCATACACAGTGCAAATAGCACTCGCGTCAGTTCCCAGGAAATGCAGTGTATTGGAAGCAAGAGAAACTACTGTTCTTGTCAGTTTCCTAAGCAGAGTTGAATTAGATATGGCCCTTTTGTGTAGGAAGCACAGTTCTTTAGTTCTGAGCAAGCTGACAATTCTGGAAACACAGTAGAGTACAAGAGTGCTGCTTTCTCTAAAGTAGAGTGTGTTTCTTGTAAGGCGAGCTAGAGAAGATTTCCCTTTCATAAACGGAGTTGAATCACATGCAGTTTCTGGTCCTAGCAGCAAAAGTTGTTTTCTGGTAAGGAGAGTCACTATTGTGCTCAATTCGCCATACACAGTGCAAATAGCACTCGCTTCTGTTCTCAGCAAGTGCAGTGTATTGGACGCAAGAGAAACTACTGTTCTTGTCAGTTTCCTAAGCAGAGTTGAACTAGTTATGGCCATTGTGTGTAGGAAGCACAGTTCTTTAGTTCTGAGCAAGCTGACTGTTCTGGCTATATAGGAAACACAGTAGAGTAGAAGAGTGCTGCTTTCTCAAAAGCAGAGTGTGTTTCTTGTAATGCAAGCTAGAGTTGAATTCCCTTTCATAAACGGAGTTGAATCACATGCAGTTTGTGGTCCCAGCAGCAAGAGTTGTTTTCTGGTAAGGAGAGTCACTATTGTGCTCAAGTGGCCATACACATTGCAAATAGCACTCGCGTCTGTTCCCAGCAAATGCAGTGTATTGGAAGCAAGAGAAACTACTGTTCTTGTCAGTTTCCTAAGCAGAGTTGAATTAGATATGGCCCTTTTGTGTAGGAAGCACAGTTCTTTAGTTCTGAGCAAGCTGACAATTCTGGCTATATAGGAAACACAGTAGAGAAGAAGAGTGCTGCTTTCTCTAAAGTAGAGTGTATTTCTCCTAAGGCGAGCTAGAGTTGATTTCCCTTTCATAAACGGAGTTGAATCACATGCAGTTTCTGGTCCTAGCAGCAAAAGTTGTTTTCTTCTAAGGAGATTCACTATTGTGCTCAATTGGCCTTACACAGTGCAAATAGCACTCGCGTCTTATCCCAGCAAATGCAGTGTATTGGACGCAAGAGAAACTACTGTTCTTGTCAGTTTGCTAAGCAGAGTTGAATTACATATGGCCCTTGTGTGTAGGAAGCACAGTTCTTTAGTTCTGAGCAAGCTGACTGTTCTGGCTATATAGGAAACACAGTAGAGTAGAAGAGTGCTGCTTTCTCAAAAGCAGAGTGTGTTTCTTGTAAGGCAAGCTAGAGTTGAATTCCCTTTCATAAACCGAGTTGAATCACATGCAGTTTCTGGTCCTAGCCCTAAGAGTTGTTTTCTGGTAAGGAGAGTCACTATTGTGCTCATTTGGCCATACACAGTGCAAACAGCACTCGCGTCTGTACCCAGCAAGTGCATTGTATTGGACGCAAGAGAAACTACTGTTCTTATCAGTTTCCTAAGCAGAGTTGAACTAGTTATGGCCATTGTGTCTAAGCACAGTTCTTTCGTTCTGAGCAAGCTGACTGTTCTGGCTCTATAGGAAACACAGTAGAGTAGAAGAGTGCTGCTTTCTCAAAAGCAGAGTGTGTTTCTTGTAATGCAAGCTAGAGTTGAATTCCCTTTCATAAACGGAGTTGAATCACATGCAGTTTCTGGTCCTAGCCCTAAGAGTTGTTTTCTGGTAAGGAGAGTCACTATTGTGCTCATTTGGCCATACACAGTGCAAATAGCACTCGCGTCAGTTCCCAGGAAATGCAGTGTATTGGAAGCAAGAGAAACTACTGTTCTTGTCAGTTTCCTAAGCAGAGTTGAATTAGATATGGCCCTTTTGTGTAGGAAGCACAGTTCTTTAGTTCTGAGCAAGCTGACAATTCTGGAAACACAGTAGAGTACAAGAGTGCTGCTTTCTCTAAAGTAGAGTGTGTTTCTTGTAAGGCGAGCTAGAGAAGATTTCCCTTTCATAAACGGAGTTGAATCACATGCAGTTTCTGGTCCTAGCAGCAAAAGTTGTTTTCTGGTAAGGAGAGTCACTATTGTGCTCAATTCGCCATACACAGTGCAAATAGCCCTCGCTTCTGTTCTCAGCAAGTGCAGTGTATTGGACGCAAGAGAAACTACTGTTCTTGTCAGTTTCCTAAGCAGAGTTGAACTAGTTATGGCCATTGTGTGTAGGAAGCACAGTTCTTTAGTTCTGAGCAAGCTGACTGTTCTGGCTATATAGGAAACACAGTAGAGTAGAAGAGTGCTGCTTTCTCAAAAGCAGAGTGTGTTTCTTGTAATGCAAGCTAGAGTTGAATTCCCTTTCATAAACGGAGTTGAATCACATGCAGTTTGTGGTCCCAGCAGCAAGAGTTGTTTTCTGGTAAGGAGAGTCACTATTGTGCTCAAGTGGCCATACACATTGCAAATAGCACTCGCGTCTGTTCCCAGCAAATGCAGTGTATTGGAAGCAAGAGAAACTACTGTTCTTGTCAGTTTCCTAAGCAGAGTTGAATTAGATATGGCCCTTTTGTGTAGGAAGCACAGTTCTTTAGTTCTGAGCAAGCTGACAATTCTGGCTATATAGGAAACACAGTAGAGTACAAGAGTGCTGCTTTCTCTAAAGTAGAGTGTGTTTCTTGTAAGGCGAGCTAGAGTTGATTTCCCTTTAATAAACGGAGTTGAATCACATGCAGTTTCTGGTCCTAGCAGCAAAAGTTGTTTTCTGGTAAGGAGAGTCACTATTGTGCTCAATTGGCCATACACAGTGCAGATAGCACTCGCTTCTGTTCTCAGCAAGTGCAGTGTATTGGACGCAAGAGAAACTACTGTTCTTGTCAGTTTCCTAAGCAGAGTTGAACTAGTTATGGCCATTGTGTGTAGGAAGCACAGTTCTTTGGTTCTGAGCAAGCTGACTGTTCTGGCTCTATAGGAAACACAGTAGAGTAGAAGAGTGCTGCTTTCTCAAAAGCAGAGTGTGTTTCTTGTAAGGCGAGCCAGAGTTTAATTCCCTTTCATAAATGGAGTTGAATCACATGCAGTTTCTGGTCCTAGCACCAAGAGTTGTTTTCTGGTAAGGAGAGTCACTATTGTGCTCAATTGGCCATACACATTGCAAATAGCACTCGCGTCTGTTCCCAGCAAATGCAGTGTATTGGAAGCAAGAGAAACTACTGTTCTTGTCAGTTTCCTAAGCAGAGTTGAATTAGATATGGCCCTTGTGTGTAGGAAGCACAGTTCTTTAGTTCTGAGCAAGCTGACAATTCTGGCTATATAGGAAACACAGTAGAGTACAAGAGTGCTGCTTTCTCTAAAGTAGAGTGTGTTTCTTGTAAGGCGAGCTAGAGTTGATTTCCCTTTCATAAACGTAGTTGAATCACATGCAGTTTCTGGTCCTAGCAGCAAAAGTTGTTTTCTGGTAAGGAGATTCACTATTGTGCTCAATTGGCCTTACACAGTGCAAATAGCACTCGCGTCTTATCCCAGCAAATGCAGTGTATTGGACGCAAGAGAAACTACTGTTCTTGTCAGTTTGCTAAGCAGAGTTGAATTACATATGGCCCTTGTGTGTAGGAAGCACAGTTCTTTAGTTCTGAGCAAGCTGACAGTTCTGTCTATATAGGAAACACAGTAGAGTAGAAGAGTGCTGCTTTCTCAAAAGCAGAGTGTGTTTCTTGTAATGCAAGCTAGAGTTGAATTCCCTTTCATAAACGGAGTTGAATCACATGCAGTTTCTGGTCCTAGCCCTAAGAGTTGTTTTCTGGTAAGGAGAGTCACTATTGTGCTCATTTGGCCATACACAGTGCAAATAGCACTCGCGTCAGTTCCCAGGAAATGCAGTGTATTGGAAGCAAGAGAAACTACTGTTCATGTCAGTTTCCTAAGCAGAGTTGAATTAGATATGGCCCTTTTGTGTAGGAAGCACAGTTCTTTAGTTCTGAGCAAGCTGACAATTCTGGAAACACAGTAGAGTACAAGAGTGCTGCTTTCTCTAAAGTAGAGAGTGTTTCTTGTGAGGCGAGCTAGAGAAGATTTCCCTTTCATAAACGGAGTTGAATCACATGCAGTTTCTGGTCCTAGCAGCAAAAGTTGTTTTCTGGTAAGGAGAGTCACTATTGTGCTCAATTCGCCATACACAGTGCAAATAGCACTCGCTTCTGTTCTCAGCAAGTGCAGTGTATTGGACGCAAGAGAAACTACTGTTCTTGTCAGTTTCCTAAGCAGAGTTGAACTAGTTATGGCCATTGTGTGTAGGAAGCACAGTTCTTTAGTTCTGAGCAAGCTGACAATTCTGGCTATATAGGAAACACAGTAGAGAAGAAGAGTGCTGCTTTCTCTAAAGTAGAGTGTATTTCTTGTAAGGCGAGCTAGAGTTGATTTCCCTTTCATAAACGGAGTTGAATCACATGCAGTTTCTGGTCCTAGCAGCAAAAGTTGTTTTCTGGTAAGGAGATTCACTATTGTGCTCAATTGGCCTTACACAGTGCAAATAGCACTCGCGTCTTATCCCAGCAAATGCAGTGTATTGGACGCAAGAGAAACTACTGTTCTTGTCAGTTTGCTAAGCAGAGTTGAATTACATATGGCCCTTGTGTGTAGGAAGCACAGTTCTTTAGTTCTGAGCAAGCTGACTGTTCTGGCTATATAGGAAACACAGTAGAGTAGAAGAGTGCTGCTTTCTCAAAAGCAGAGTGTGTTTCTTGTAAGGCAAGCTAGAGTTGAATTCCCTTTCATAAACCGAGTTGAATCACATGCAGTTTCTGGTCCTAGCCCTAAGAGTTGTTTTCTGGTAAGGAGAGTCACTATTGTGCTCATTTGGCCATACACAGTGCAAACAGCACTCGCGTCTGTACCCAGCAAGTGCATTGTATTGGACGCAAGAGAAACTACTGTTCTTATCAGTTTCCTAAGCAGAGTTGAACTAGTTATGGCCATTGTGTGTACGAAGCACAGTTCTTTGGTTCTGAGCAAGCTGACTGTTCTGGCTCTATAGGAAACACAGTAGAGTAGAAGAGTGCTGCTTTCTCAAAAGCAGAGTGTGTTTCTTGTAATGCAAGCTAGAGTTGAATTCCCTTTTATAAACGGAGTTGAATCACATGCAGTTTGTGGTCCTAGCAGCAAGAGTTGTTTTCTGGTAAGGAGAGTCACTATTGTGCTCAATTGGCCATACACATTGCAAATAGCACTCGCGTCAGTTCCCAGCAAATGCAGTGTATTGGAAGCAAGAGAAACTACTGTTCTTGTCAGTTTCCTAAGCAGAGTTGAATTAGATATGGCCCTTTTGTGTAGGAAGCACAGTTCTTTAGTTCTGAGCAAGCTGACAATTCTGGCTATATAGGAAACACAGTGGAGTACAAGAGTTCTGCTTTCTCTAAAGTAGAGTGTGTTTCTTGTAAGGCGAGCTAGAGTTGATTTCCCTTTCATAAACGGAGTTGAATCACATGCAGTTTCTGGTCCTAGCAGCAAAAGTTGTTTTCTGGTAAGGAGAGTCACTATTGTGCTCAATTGGCCATACACAGTGCAAATAGCACTCGCTTCTGTTCTCAGCAAGTGCAGTGTATTGGACGCAAGAGAAACTACTGTTCTTGTCAGTTTCCTAAGCAGAGTTGAACTAGTTATGGCCATTGTGTGTAGGAAGCACAATTCTTTGGTTCTGAGCAAGCTGACTGTTCTCGCTCTATAGGAAACACAGTAGAGTAGAAGAGTGCTGCTTTCTCAAAAGCAGAGTGTGTTTCTTGTAAGGCGAGCCAGAGTTTAATTCCCTTTCATAAACGGAGTTGAATCACATGCAGTTTCTGGTCCTAGCACCAAGAGTTGTTTTCTGGTAAGGAGAGTCACTATTGTGCTCAATTGGCCATACACATTGCAAATAGCACTCGCGTCTGTTCCCAGCAAATGCAGTGTATTGGAAGCAAGAGAAACTACTGTTCTTGTCAGTTTCCTAAGCAGAGTTGAATTAGATATGGCCCTTTTGTGTAGGAAGCACAGTTCTTTAGTTCTGAGCAAGCTGACAATTCTGGCTATATAGGAAACACAGTAGAGTACAAGAGTGCTGCTTTCTCTAAAGTAGAGTGTGTTTCTTGTAAGGCGAGCTAGAGTTGATTTCCCTTTCATAAACGGAGTTGAATCACATGCAGTTTCTGGTCCTAGCAGCAAAAGTTGTTTTCTGGTAAGGAGATTCACTATTGTGCTCAATTGGCCTTACACAGTGCAAATAGCACTCGCGTCTTATCCCAGCAAATGCAGTGTATTGGACGCAAGAGAAACTACTGTTCTTGTCAGTTTGCTAAGCAGAGTTGAATTACATATGGCCCTTGTGTGTAGGAAGCACAGTTCTTTAGTTCTGAGCAAGCTGACAGTTCTGGCTATATAGGAAACACAGTAGAGTAGAAGAGTGCTGCTTTCTCAAAAGCAGAGTGTGTTTCTTGTAATGCAAGCTAGAGTTGAATTCCCTTTCATAAACGGAGTTGAATCACATGCAGTTTCTGGTCCTAGCCCTAAGAGTTGTTTTCTGGTAAGGAGAGTCACTATTGTGCTCATTTGGCCATACACAGTGCAAATAGCACTCGCGTCAGTTCCCAGGAAATGCAGTGTATTGGAAGCAAGAGAAACTACTGTTCATGTCAGTTTCCTAAGCAGAGTTGAATTAGATATGGCCCTTTTGTGTAGGAAGCACAGTTCTTTAGTTCTGAGCAAGCTGACAATTCTGGAAACACAGTAGAGTAGAAGAGTGCTGCTTTCTCAAAAGCAGAGTGTGTTTCTTGTAATGCAAGCTAGAGTTGAATTCCCTTTCATAAACGGAGTTGAATCACATGCAGTTTGTGGTCCCAGCAGCAAGAGTTGTTTTCTGGTAAGGAGAGTCACTATTGTGCTCAAGTGGCCATACACATTGCAAATAGCACTCGCGTCTGTTCCCAGCAAATGCAGTGTATTGGAAGCAAGAGAAACTACTGTTCTTGTCAGTTTCCTAAGCAGAGTTGAATTAGATATGGCCCTTTTGTGTAGGAAGCACAGTTCTTTAGTTCTGAGCAAGCTGACAATTCTGGCTATATAGGAAACACAGTAGAGTACAAGAGTGCTGCTTTCTCTAAAGTAGAGTGTGTTTCTTGTAAGGCGAGCTAGAGTTGATTTCCCTTTAATAAACGGAGTTGAATCACATGCAGTTTCTGGTCCTAGCAGCAAAAGTTGTTTTCTGGTAAGGAGAGTCACTATTGTGCTCAATTGGCCATACACAGTGCAGATAGCACTCGCTTCTGTTCTCAGCAAGTGCAGTGTATTGGAATCAAGAGAAACTACCGTTCTTGTCAGTTTCCTAAGCAGAGTTGAACTAGTTATGGCCATTGTGTGTAGGAAGCACAGTTCTTTGGTTCTGAGCAAGCTGACTGTTCTGGCTCTATAGGAAACACAGTAGAGTAGAAGAGTGCTGCTTTCTCAAAAGCAGAGTGTGTTTCTTGTAAGGCGAGCCAGAGTTTAATTCCCTTTCATAAATGGAGTTGAATCACATGCAGTTTCTGGTCCTAGCACCAAGAGTTGTTTTCTAGTAAGGAGAGTCACTATTGTGCTCATTTGGCCATACACAGTGCAAATAGCACTCGCGTCTGTACCCAACAAATGCATTTTATTGGACGCAAGAGAAACTACTGTTCTTGTCAGTTTCCTAAGCAGAGTTGAATTAGATATTGCCCTTGTGTGTAGGAAGCACAGTTCTTTAGTTCTGAGCAAGCTGACAGTTCTGGCTATATAGGAAACACAGTAGAATAGAAGAGCGCTGCTTTCTCTAAAGCAGAGTGTGTTTCTTGTAAGGCGAGCTAGAGTTGATTTCCCTTTCATAAACGGAGTTGAATCACATGCAGTTTCTGGTCCTAGCAGCAAAAGTTGTTTTCTGGTAAGGAGATTCACTATTGTGCTCAATTGGCCATACACATTGCAAATAACACTCGCGTCTGTTCCAGCAAATGCAGTGTATTGGACGCAAGAGAAACCACTGTTCTTGTCAGTTTCCTAAGCAGAGTTGAATTAGATATGGCCCTTGTGTGTAGGAAGCACAGTTCTTTAGTTCTGAGCAAGCTGACAGTTCTGGCTATTTAGGAAACACAGTAGAGTAGAAGAGTGCTGCTTTCTCAAAAGCAGAGTGTGTTTCTTCATTTCCCTTTTATAAACGGAGTTGAATCACATGCAGTTTCTGGTCCTAGCAGCAAAAGTTGTTTTCTGGTAAGGAGAGTCACTATTGTGCTCAATTGGCCATACACAGTGCAAATAGCACTCGCTTCTGTTTTCAGCAAATGCAGTGTATTGGAAGCAAGAGAAACTACTGTTCTTGTCAGTTTCCTAAGCAGAGTTGAATTAGATATGGCCCTTTTGTGTAGGAAGCACAGTTCTTTAGTTCTGAGCAAGCTGACAATTCTGGCTATATAGGAAACACAGTAGAGTACAAGAGTGCTGCTTTCTCAAAAGTAGAGTGTGTTTCTTGTAAGGCGAGCTAGAGTTCATTTCCCTTTCATAAACGGAGTTGAATCACATGCAGTTTCTGGTCCTAGCCCTAAGAGTTGTTTTCTGGTAAGGAGAATCACTATTGTGCTCAATTGGCCATACACAGTGCAAATAGCATTCGCTTCTGTTCTCAGCAAGTGCAGTGTATTGGACGCAAGAGAAACTACTGTTCTTGTCAGTTTCCTAAGCAGAGTTGAATTAGATATTGCCCTTGTGTGTAGGAAGCACAGTTCTTTAGTTCTGAGCAAGCTGACAGTTCTGGCTATATAGGAAACACAGTAGAGTAGAAGAGCGCTGCTTTCTCTAAAGCAGAGTGTGTTTCTTGTAAGGCGAGCTAGAGTTCATTTCCCTTTTATAAACGGAGTTGAATCACATGCAGTTTCTGGTCCTAGCAGCAAAAGTTGTTTTCTGGTAAGGAGAGTCACTATTGTGCTCAATTGGCCATACACAGTGCAAATAGCACTCGCTTCTGTTCTCAGCAAGTGCAGTGTATTGGACGCAAGAGAAACTACTGTTCTTGTCAGTTTCCTAAGCAGAGTTGAACTAGTTATGCCCATTGTGTGTAGGAAGCACAATTCTTTGGTTCTGAGCAAGCTGACTGTTCTCGCTCTATAGGAAACACAGTAGAGTAGAAGAGTGCTGCTTTCTCAAAAGAAGAGTGTGTTTCTTGTAAGGCGAGCCAGAGTTTAATTCACTTTCATAAACGGAGTTGAATCACATGCAGTTTCTGGTCCTAGCACCAAGAGTTGTTTTCTGGTAAGGAGAGTCACTATTGTGCTCAATTGGCCATACACATTGCAAATAGCACTCGCGTCTGTTCCCAGCAAATGCAGTGTATTGGAAGCAAGAGAAACTACTGTTCTTGTCAGTTTCCTAAGCAGAGTTGAATTAGATATGGCCCTTTTGTGTAGGAAGCACAGTTCTTTAGTTCTGAGCAAGCTGACAATTCTGGCTATATAGGAAACACAGTAGAGTACAAGAGTGCTGCTTTCTCTAATGTAGAGTGTGTTTCTTGTAAGGCGAGCTAGAGTTGATTTCCCTTTCATAAACGGAGTTGAATCACATGCAGTTTCTGGTCCTAGCAGCAAAAGTTGTTTTCTGGTAAGGAGATTCACTATTGTGCTCAATTTGCCTTACACACTGCAAATAGCACTCGCGTCTTATCCCAGCAAATGCAGTGTATTGGACGCAAGAGAAACTACTGTTCTTGTCAGTTTGCTAAGCAGAGTTGAATTACATATGGCCCTTGTGTGTAGGAAGCACAGTTCTTTAGTTCTGAGCAAGCTGACTGTTCTGGCTATATAGCAAACACAGTAGAGTAGAAGAGTGCTGCTTTTTCAAAAGCACAGTGTGTTTCTTGTAAGGCAAGCTAGAGTTGAATTCCCTTTCATAAACGGAGTTGAATCACATGCAGTTTCTGGTCCTAGCCCTAAGAGTTGTTTTCTGGTAAGGAGAGTCACTATTGTGCTCATTTGGCCATACACAGTGCAAATAGCACTCGCGTCTATACCCAGCAAGTGCATTGTATTGGACGCAAGAGAAACTACTGTTCTTATCAGTTTCCTAAGCAGAGTTGAACTAGTTATGGCCCTTGTGTGTAGGAAGCACAGTTCTTTGGTTCTGAGCAAGCTGACTGTTCTGGCTCTATAGGAAACACAGTAGAGTAGAAGAGTGCTGCTTTCTCAAAAGCAGAGTGTGTTTCTTGTAATGCAAGCTAGAGTTGAATTCCCTTTCATAAACGGAGTTGAATCACATGCAGTTTGTGGTCCTCGCAGCAAGAGTTGTTTTCTGGTAAGGAGAGTCACTATTGTGCTCAATTGGCCATACACATTGCAAATAGCACTCGCGTCTGTTCCCAGCAAATGCAGTGTATTGGAAGCAAGAGAAACTACTGTTCTTGTCAGTTTCCTAAGCAGAGTTGAATTAGATATGGCCCTTGTGTGTAGGAAGCACAGTTCTTTAGTTCTGAGCAAGCTGACAATTCTGGCTATATAGGAAACACAGTAGAGTACAAGAGTGCTGCTTTCTCTAAAGTAGAGTGTGTTTCTTGTAAGGCGAGCTAGAGTTGATTTCCCTTTCATAAACGGAGTTGAATCACATGCAGTTTCTGGTCCTAGCAGCAAAAGTTGTTTTCTGGTAAGGAGATTCACTATTGTGCTCAATTGGCCTTACACACTGCAAATAGCACTCGCGTCTTATCCCAGCAAATGCAGTGTATTGGACGCAAGAGAAACTACTGTTCTTGTCAGTTTGCTAAGCAGAGTTGAATTACATATGGCCCTTGTGTGTAGGAAGCACAGTTCTTTAGTTCTGAGCAAGCTGACTGTTCTGGCTATATAGGAAACACAGTAGAGTAGAAGAGTGCTGCTTTCTCAAAAGCAGAGTGTGTTTCTTGTAAGGCAAGCTAGAGTTGAATTCCCTTTCATAAACGGAGTTGAATCACATGCAGTTTCTGGTCCTAGCCCTAAGAGTTGTTTTCTGGAAAGGAGAGTCACTATTGTGCTCATTTGGCCATACACAGTGCAAATAGCACTCGCGTCTGTACCCAGCAAGTGCATTGTATTGGACGCAAGAGAAACTACTGTTCTTATCAGTTTCCTAAGCAGAGTTGAATTAGATATGTCCCTTTTGTGTAGGAAGCACAGTTCTTTAGTTCTGAGCAAGCTGACAATTCTGGCTATATAGGAAACACAGTAGAGTACAAGAGTGCTGCTTTCTCTAAAGTAGAGTGTGTTTCTTGTAAGGCGAGCTAGAGTTGATTTCCCTTTCATAAACGGAGTTGAATCACATGCAGTTTCTGGTCCTAGCAGCAAAAGTTGTTTTCTGGTAAGGAGAGTCACTATTGTGCTCAATTGGCCATACACAGTGCAAATAGCACTCGCTTCTGTTCTCAGCAAGTGCAGTGTATTGGACGCAAGAGAAACTACTGTTCTTGTCAGTTTCCTAAGCAGAGTTGAACTAGTTATGGCCATTGTGTGTAGGAAGCACAGTTCTTTGGTTCTGAGCAAGCTGACTGTTCTGGCTCTATAGGAAACACAGTAGAGTAGAAGAGTGCTGCTTTCTCAAAAGCAGAGTGTTTTTCTTGTAAGGCGAGCCAGAGTTTAATTCCCTTTCATAAATGGAGTTGAATCACATGCAGTTTCTGGTCCTAGCAGCAAAAGTTGTTTTCTAGTAAGGAGAGTCACTATTGTGCTCATTTGGCCATACACAGTGCAAATAGCACTGGCGTCTGTACCCAACAAATGCATTTTATTGGACGCAAGAGAAACTACTGTTCTTGTCAGTTTCCTAAGCAGAGTTGTATTAGATATTGCCCTTTTGTGTAGGAAGCACAGTTCTTTAGTTCTGAGCAAGCTGACAGTTCTGGCTATATAGGAAACACAGTAGAGTAGAAGAGTGCTGCTTTCTCAAAAGCAGAGTGTGTTTCTTGTAAGCCGAGCTAGAGTTCATTTCCCTTTTATAAACGGAGTTGAATCACATGCAGTTTCTGGTCCTAGCAGCAAAAGTTGTTTTCTGGTAAGGAGAGTCACTATTGTGCTCAATTGGCAATACACAGTGCAAATAGCACTCGCGTCAGTTCCCAGCAAATGCAGTGTATTGGAAGCAAGAGAAACTACTGTTCTTGTCAGTTTCCTAAGCAGAGTTGAATTAGATATGGCCCTTGTGTGTAGGAAGCACAGTTCTTTAGTTCTGAGCAAGCTGACAGTTCTGGCTATTTAGGAAACACAGTAGAGTAGAAGAGTGCTGCTTTCTCAAAAGCAGAGTGTGTTTCTTGTAAGCCGAGCTAGAGTTCATTTCCCTTTTATAAACGGAGTTGAATCACATGCAGGTTCTGGTCCTAGCGGCAAAAGTTGTTTTCTGGTAAGGAGAGTCACTATTGTGCTCAATTGGCCATACACAGTGCAAATAGCACTCGCTTCTGTTTTCAGCAAGTGCAGTGTATTTTACAGAAGAGAAACTACTGTTCTTGTCAGTTTCCTAAGCAGAGTTGAACTAGTTATGGCCATTGTGGGTAGGAAGCACAGTTCTTTGGTTCTGAGCAAGGTGACTGTTCTTGCTCTATAGGAAACACAGTAGAGTAGAAGAGTGCTGCTTTCTCAAAAGCAGAGTGTGTTTCTTGTAAGGCAAGCTAGAGTTGAATTACCTTTCATAAACGAAGTTGAATCACATGCAGTTTCTGGTCCTAGCCCTAAGAGTTGTTTTCTGGTAAGGAGAGTCACTATTGTGCTCATTTGGCCATACTAAGTGCAAGTAGCACTCGCGTCTGTACCCAGCAAGTGCATTGTATTGGACGCAAGAGAAACTACTGTTCTTATCAGTTTCCTAAGCAGAGTTGAACTAGTTATGGCCATTGTGTGTAGGAAGCACAGTTCTTTGGTTCTGAGCAAGCTGACTGTTCTGGCTATATAGGAAACACAGTAGAGTAGAAGAGTGCTGCTTTCTCAAAAGCAGAGTGTGTTTCTTGTAATGCAAGCTAGAGTTGAATTCCCTTTCATAAACGGAGTTGAATCACATGCAGTTTGTGGTCCTAGCAGCAAGAGTTGTTTTCTGGTAAGGAGAGTCACTATTGTGCCCAATTGGCCATACACATTGCAAATAGTACTCGGGTCTGTTCCCAGCAAATGCAGTGTATTGGAAGCAAGAGAAACTACTGTTCTTGTCAGTTTCCTAAGCAGAGTTGAATTATATATGGCCCTTTTGTGTAGGAAGCACAGTTCTTTAGTTCTGAGCAAGCTGACAATTCTGGCTATATAGGAAACACAGTAGAGTACAAGAGTGCTGCTTTCTCAAAAGTAGAGTGTGTTTCTTGTAAGGCGAGCTAGAGTTGATTTCCCTTTCATAAACGGAGTTGAATCACATGCAGTTTCTGGTCCTAGCAGCAAAAGTTGTTTTCTGGTAAGGAGAGTCACTATTGTGCTCAATTGGCCATACACAGTGCAAATAGCACTCGCTTCTGTTCTCAGCAAGTGCAGTGTATTGGACGCAAGAGAAACTACTGTTCTTGTCAGTTTCCTAAGCAGAGTTGAACTAGTTATGCCCATTGTGTGTAGGAAGCACAATTCTTTGGTTCTGAGCAAGCTGACTGTTCTCGCTCTATAGGAAACACAGTAGAGTAGAAGAGTGCTGCTTTCTCAAAAGCAGAGTGTGTTTCTTGTAAGGCGAGCCAGAGTTTAATTCACGTTCATAAACGGAGTTGAATCACATGCAGTTTCTGGTCCTAGCACCAAGAGTTGTTTTCTGGTAAGGAGAGTCACTATTGTGCTCAATTGGCCATACACATTGCAAATAGCACTCGCGTCTGTTCTCAGCAAATGCAGTGTATTGGAAGCAAGGTAAACTACTGTTCTTGTCAGTTTCCTAAGCAGAGTTGAATTACATATGGCCCCTTTGTGTAGGAAGCACAGTTCTTTAGTTCTGAGCAAGCTGACAATTCTGGCTATATAGGAAACACAGTAGAGTACAAGAGTGCTGCTTTCTCTAAAGTAGAGTGTGTTTCTTGTAAGGCGAGCCAGAGTTTAATTCACTTTCATAAACGGAGTTGAATCACATGCAGTTTCTGGTCCTAGCACCAAGAGTTGTTTTCTGGTAAGGAGAGTCACTATTGTGCTCAATTGGCCATACACATTGCAAATAGCACTCGCGTCTGTTCCCAGCAAATGCAGTGTATTGGAAGCAAGAGAAACTACTGTTCTTGTCAGTTTTCTAAGCAGAGTTGAATTACATATGTCCCTTTTGTGTAGGAAGCACAGTTCTTTAGTTCTGAGCAAGCTGACAATTCTGGCTATATAGGAAACACAGTAGAGAAGAAGAGTGCTGCTTTCTCTAAAGTAGAGTGTGTTTCTTGTAAGGCGAGCTAGAGTTGATTTCCCTTTCATAAACGGAGTTGAATCACATGCAGTTTCTGGTCCTAGCAGCAAAAGTTGTTTTCTGGTAAGGAGATTCACTATTGTGCTCAATTGGCCTTACACAGTGCAAATAGCACTCGCGTCTTATCCCAGCAAATGCAGTGTATTGGACGCAAGAGAAACTACTGTTCTTGTCAGTTTGCTAAGCAGAGTTGAATTACATATGGCCCTTGTGTGTAGGAAGCACAGTTCCTTAGTTCTGAGCAAGCTGACTGTTCTGGCTATATAGGAAACACAGTAGAGTAGAAGAGTGCTGCTTTCTCAAAAGCAGAGTGTGTTTCTTGTAATGCAAGCTAGAGTTGAATTCCCTTTCATAAACCGAGTTGAATCACATGCAGTTTCTGGTCCTAGCCCTAAGAGTTGTTTTCTGGTAAGGAGAGTCACTATTTTGCTCAATTGGCCATACACATTGCAAATAGCACTCGCGTCAGTTCCCAGCAAATGCAGTGTATTGGAAGCAAGAGAAACTACTGTTCTTGTCAGTTTCCTAAGCAGAGTTGAATTAGATATGGCCCTTTTGTGTAGGAAGCACAGTTCTTTAGTTCTGAGCAAGCTGACAATTCTGGCTATATAGGAAACACAGTGGAGTACAAGAGTGCTGCTTTCTCTAAAGTAGAGTGTGTTTCTTGTAAGGCGAGCTAGAGTTGATTTCCCTTTCATAAACGGAGTTGAATCACATGCAGTTTCTGGTCCTAGCAGCAAAAGATGTTTTCTGGTAAGGAGAGTCACTATTGTGCTCAATTGGCCATACACAGTGCAAATAGCACTCGCTTCTGTTCTCAGCAAGTGCAGTGTATTGGACGCAAGAGAAACTACTGTTCTTGTCAGTTTCCTAAGCAGAGTTGAACTAGTTATGGCCATTGTGTGTAGGAAGCACAATTCTTTGGTTCTGAGCAAGCTGACTGTTCTCGCTCTATAGGAAACACAGTAGAGTAGAAGAGTGCTGCTTTCTCAAAAGCAGAGTGTGTTTCTTGTAAGGCGAGCCAGAGTTTAATTCCCTTTCATAAACGGAGTTGAATCACATGCAGTTTCTGGTCCTAGCACCAAGAGTTGTTTTCTGGTAAGGAGAGTCACTATTGTGCTCAATGGGCCATACACATTGCAAATAGCACTCGCGTCTGTTCCCAGCAAATGCAGTGTATTGGAAGCAAGAGAAACTACTGTTCTTGTCAGTTTCCTAAGCAGAGTTGAATTAGATATGGTCCTTTTGTGTAGGAAGCACAGTTCTTTAGTTCTGAGCAAGCTGACAATTCTGGCTATATAGGAAACACAGTAGAGTACAAGAGTGCTGCTTTCTCTAAAGTAGAGTGTGTTTCTTGTAAGGCGAGCTAGAGTTGATTTCCCTTTCATAAACGGAGTTGAATCACATGCAGTTTCTGGTCCTAGCAGCAAAAGTTGTTTTCTGGTAAGGAGATTCACTATTGTGCTCAATTGGCCTTACACAGTGCAAATAGCACTCGCGTCTTATCCCAGCAAATGCAGTGTATTGGACGCAAGAGAAACTACTGTTCTTGTCAGTTTGCTAAGCAGAGTTGAATTACATATGGCCCTTGTGTGTAGGAAGCACAGTTCTTTAGTTCTGAGCAAGCTGACTGTTCTGGCTATATAGGAAACACAGTAGAGTAGAAGAGTGCTGCTTTCTCAAAAGCAGAGTGTGTTTCTTGTAATGCAAGCTAGAGTTGAATTCCCTTTCATAAACGGAGTTGAATCACATGCAGTTTCTGGTCCTAGCCCTAAGAGTTGTTTTCTGGTAAGGAGAGTCACTATTGTGCTCAATTGGCCATACACAGTGCAAATAGCACTCGCTTCTGTTTTCAGCAAGTGCAGTGTATTTTACAGAAGAGAAACTACTGTTCTTGTCAGTTTCCTAAGCAGAGTTGAACTAGTTATGGCCATTGTGGGTAGGAAGCACAGTTCTTTGGTTCTGAGCAAGGTGACTGTTCTTGCTCTATAGGAAACACAGTAGAGTAGAAGAGTGCTGCTTTCTCAAAAGCAGAGTGTGTTTCTTGTAAGGCAAGCTAGAGTTGAATTACCTTTCATAAACGGAGTTGAATCACATGCAGTTTCTGGTCCTAGCCCTAAGAGTTGTTTTCTGGTAAGGAGAGTCACTATTGTGCTCATTTGGCCATACTAAGTGCAAGTAGCACTCGCGTCTGTACCCAGCAAGTGCATTGTATTGGACGCAAGAGAAACTACTGTTCTTATCAGTTTCCTAAGCAGAGTTGAACTAGTTATGGCCATTGTGTGTAGGAAGCACAGTTCTTTGGTTCTGAGCAAGCTGACTGTTCTGGCTATATAGGAAACACAGTAGAGTAGAAGAGTGCTGCTTTCTCAAAAGCAGAGTGTGTTTCTTGTAATGCAAGCTAGAGTTGAATTCCCTTTCATAAACGGAGTTGAATCACATGCAGTTTGTGGTCCTAGCAGCAAGAGTTGTTTTCTGGTAAGGAGAGTCACTATTGTGCCCAATTGGCCATACACATTGCAAATAGTACTCGGGTCTGTTCCCAGCAAATGCAGTGTATTGGAAGCAAGAGAAACTACTGTTCTTGTCAGTTTCCTAAGCAGAGTTGAATTATATATGGCCCTTTTGTGTAGGAAGCACAGTTCTTTAGTTCTGAGCAAGCTGACAATTCTGGCTATATAGGAAACACAGTAGAGTACAAGAGTGCTGCTTTCTCAAAAGTAGAGTGTGTTTCTTGTAAGGCGAGCTAGAGTTGATTTCCCTTTCATAAACGGAGTTGAATCACATGCAGTTTCTGGTCCTAGCAGCAAAAGTTGTTTTCTGGTAAGGAGAGTCACTATTGTGCTCAATTGGCCATACACAGTGCAAATAGCACTCGCTTCTGTTCTCAGCAAGTGCAGTGTATTGGACGCAAGAGAAACTACTGTTCTTGTCAGTTTCCTAAGCAGAGTTGAACTAGTTATGCCCATTGTGTGTAGGAAGCACAATTCTTTGGTTCTGAGCAAGCTGACTGTTCTCGCTCTATAGGAAACACAGTAGAGTAGAAGAGTGCTGCTTTCTCAAAAGCAGAGTGTGTTTCTTGTAAGGCGAGCCAGAGTTTAATTCACGTTCATAAACGGAGTTGAATCACATGCAGTTTCTGGTCCTAGCACCAAGAGTTGTTTTCTGGTAAGGAGAGTCACTATTGTGCTCAATTGGCCATACACATTGCAAATAGCACTCGCGTCTGTTCTCAGCAAATGCAGTGTATTGGAAGCAAGGGAAACTACTGTTCTTGTCAGTTTCCTAAGCAGAGTTGAATTACATATGGCCCCTTTGTGTAGGAAGCACAGTTCTTTAGTTCTGAGCAAGCTGACAATTCTGGCTATATAGGAAACACAGTAGAGTACAAGAGTGCTGCTTTCTCTAAAGTAGAGTGTGTTTCTTGTAAGGCGAGCCAGAGTTTAATTCACTTTCATAAACGGAGTTGAATCACATGCAGTTTCTGGTCCTAGCACCAAGAGTTGTTTTCTGGTAAGGAGAGTCACTATTGTGCTCAATTGGCCATACACATTGCAAATAGCACTCGCGTCTGTTCCCAGCAAATGCAGTGTATTGGAAGCAAGAGAAACTACTGTTCTTGTCAGTTTTCTAAGCAGAGTTGAATTACATATGTCCCTTTTGTTTAGGAAGCACAGTTCTTTAGTTCTGAGCAAGCTGACAATTCTGGCTATATAGGAAACACAGTAGAGAAGAAGAGTGCTGCTTTCTCTAAAGTAGAGTGTGTTTCTTGTAAGGCGAGCTAGAGTTGATTTCCCTTTCATAAACGGAGTTGAATCACATGCAGTTTCTGGTCCTAGCAGCAAAAGTTGTTTTCTGGTAAGGAGATTCACTATTGTGCTCAATTGGCCTTACACAGTGCAAATAGCACTCGCGTCTTATCCCAGCAAATGCAGTGTATTGGACGCAAGAGAAACTACTGTTCTTGTCAGTTTGCTAAGCAGAGTTGAATTACATATGGCCCTTGTGTGTAGGAAGCACAGTTCTTTAGTTCTGAGCAAGCTGACTGTTCTGGCTATATAGGAAACACAGTAGAGTAGAAGAGTGCTGCTTTCTCAAAAGCAGAGTGTGTTTCTTGTAATGCAAGCTAGAGTTGAATTCCCTTTCATAAACCGAGTTGAATCACATGCAGTTTCTGGTCCTAGCCCTAAGAGTTGTTTTCTGGTAAGGAGAGTCACTATTTTGCTCAATTGGCCATACACATTGCAAATAGCACTCGCGTCAGTTCCCAGCAAATGCAGTGTATTGGAAGCAAGAGAAACTACTGTTCTTGTCAGTTTCCTAAGCAGAGTTGAATTAGATATGGCCCTTTTGTGTAGGAAGCACAGTTCTTTAGTTCTGAGCAAGCTGACAATTCTGGCTATATAGGAAACACAGTGGAGTACAAGAGTGCTGCTTTCTCTAAAGTAGAGTGTGTTTCTTGTAAGGCGAGCTAGAGTTGATTTCCCTTTCATAAACGGAGTTGAATCACATGCAGTTTCTGGTCCTAGCAGCAAAAGATGTTTTCTGGTAAGGAGAGTCACTATTGTGCTCAATTGGCCATACACAGTGCAAATAGCACTCGCTTCTGTTCTCAGCAAGTGCAGTGTATTGGACGCAAGAGAAACTACTGTTCTTGTCAGTTTCCTAAGCAGAGTTGAACTAGTTATGGCCATTGTGTGTAGGAAGCACAATTCTTTGGTTCTGAGCAAGCTGACTGTTCTCGCTCTATAGGAAACACAGTAGAGTAGAAGAGTGCTGCTTTCTCAAAAGCAGAGTGTGTTTCTTGTAAGGCGAGCCAGAGTTTAATTCCCTTTCATAAACGGAGTTGAATCACATGCAGTTTCTGGTCCTAGCACCAAGAGTTGTTTTCTGGTAAGGAGAGTCACTATTGTGCTCAATGGGCCATACACATTGCAAATAGCACTCGCGTCTGTTCCCAGCAAATGCAGTGTATTGGAAGCAAGAGAAACTACTGTTCTTGTCAGTTTCCTAAGCAGAGTTGAATTAGATATGGTCCTTTTGTGTAGGAAGCACAGTTCTTTAGTTCTGAGCAAGCTGACAATTCTGGCTATATAGGAAACACAGTAGAGTACAAGAGTGCTGCTTTCTCTAAAGTAGAGTGTGTTTCTTGTAAGGCGAGCTAGAGTTGATTTCCCTTTCATAAACGGAGTTGAATCACATGCAGTTTCTGGTCCTAGCAGCAAAAGTTGTTTTCTGGTAAGGAGATTCACTATTGTGCTCAATTGGCCTTACACAGTGCAAATAGCACTCGCGTCTTATCCCAGCAAATGCAGTGTATTGGACGCAAGAGAAACTACTGTTCTTGTCAGTTTGCTAAGCAGAGTTGAATTACATATGGCCCTTGTGTGTAGGAAGCACAGTTCTTTAGTTCTGAGCAAGCTGACTGTTCTGGCTATATAGGAAACACAGTAGAGTAGAAGAGTGCTGCTTTCTCAAAAGCAGAGTGTGTTTCTTGTAATGCAAGCTAGAGTTGAATTCCCTTTCATAAACGGAGTTGAATCACATGCAGTTTCTGGTCCTAGCCCTAAGAGTTGTTTTCTGGTAAGGAGAGTCACTATTGTGATCATTTGGCCATACACAGTGCAAATAGCACTCGCGTCAGTTCCCAGGAAATGCAGTGTATTGGAAGCAAGAGAAACTACTGTTCTTGTCAGTTTCCTAAGCAGAGTTGAATTAGATATGGCCCTTTTGTGTAGGAAGCACAGTTCTTTAGTTCTGAGCAAGCTGACAATTCTGGAAACACAGTAGAGTACAAGAGTGCTGCTTTCTCTAAAGTAGAGTGTGTTTCTTGTAAGGCGAGCTAGAGAAGATTTCCCTTTCATAAACGGAGTTGAATCACATGCAGTTTCTGGTCCTAGCAGCAAAAGTTGTTTTCTGGTAAGGAGAGTCACTATTGTGCTCAATTCGCCATACACAGTGCAAATAGCACTCGCTTCTGTTCTCAGCAAGTGCAGTGTATTGGACGCAAGAGAAACTACTGTTCTTGTCAGTTTCCTAAGCAGAGTTGAACTAGTTATGGCCATTGTGTGTAGGAAGCACAGTTCTTTAGTTCTGAGCAAGCTGACAGTTCTGGCTATATAGGAAACACAGTAGAGTAGAAGAGCGCTGCTTTCTCTAAAGCAGAGTGTGTTTCTTGTAAGGCGAGCTAGAGTTCATTTCCCTTTTATAAACGGAGTTGAATCACATGCAGTTTCTGGTCCTAGCAGCAAAAGTTGCTTTCTGGTAAGGAGAGTCACTATTGTGCTCAATTGGCCATACACAGTGCAAATAGCACTCGCTTCTGTTCTCAGCAAGTGCAGTGTATTGGACGCAAGAGAAACTACTGTTCTTGTCAGTTTCCTAAGCAGAGTTGAACTAGTTATGCCCATTGTGTGTAGGAAGCACAATTCTTTGGTTCTGAGCAAGCTGACTGTTCTCGCTCTATAGGAAACACAGTAGAGTAGAAGAGTGCTGCTTTCTCAAAAGCAGAGTGTGTTTCTTGTAAGGCGAGCCAGAGTTTAATTCACTTTCATAAACGGAGTTGAATCACATGCAGTTTCTGGTCCTAGCACCAAGAGTTGTTTTCTGGTAAGGAGAGTCACTATTGTGCTCAATTGGCCATACACATTGCAAATAGCACTCGCGTCTGTTCCCAGCAAATGCAGTGTATTGGAAGCAAGAGAAACTACTGTTCTTGTCAGTTTCCTAAGCAGAGTTGAATTTGATATGTCCCTTTTGTGTAGGAAGCACAGTTCTTTAGTTCTGAGCAAGCTGACAATTCTGGCTATATAGGAAACACAGTAGAGTAGAAGAGTACTGCTTTCTCTAAAGTAGAGTGTGTTTCTTGTAAGGCGAGCTAGAGTTCATTTCCCTTTCATAAACGGAGTTGAATCACATGCAGTTTCTGGTCCTAGCAGCAAAAGTTGTTTTCTGGTAAGGAGATTCACTATTGTGCTCAATTGGCCTTACACAGTGCAAATAGCACTCGCGTCTTATCCCAGCAAGTGCAGTGTATTGGACGCAAGAGAAACTACTGTTCTTGTCAGTTTGCTAAGCAGAGTTGAATTACATATGGCCCTTGTGTGTAGGAAGCACAGTTCTTTAGTTCTGAGCAAGCTGACTGTTCTGGCTATATAGGAAACACAGTAGAGTAGAAGAGTGCTGCTTTCTCAAAAGCAGAGTGTGTTTCTTGTAATGCAAGCTAGAGTTGAATTCCCTTTCATAAACAGAGTTGAATCACATGCAGTTTGTGGTCCCAGCAGCAAGAGTTGTTTTCTGGTAAGGAGAGTCACTATTGTGCTCAAGTGGCCATACACATTGCAAATAGCACTCGCGTCTGTTCCCAGCAAATGCAGTGTATTGGACGCAAGAGAAACTACTGTTCTTGTCAGTTTCCTAAGCAGAGTTGAATTAGATATGGCCCTTTTGTGTAGGAAGCACAGTTCTTTAGTTCTGAGCAAGCTGACAATTCTGGCTATATAGGAAACACAGTAGAGTACAAGAGTGCTGCTTTCTCTAAAGTAGAGTGTGTTTCTTGTAAGGCGAGCTAGAGTTCATTTCCCTTTCATAAACGGAGTTGAATCACATGCAGTTTCTGGTCCTAGCAGCAAAAGTTGTTTTCTGGTAAGGAGAATCACTATTGTGCTCAATTGGCCATACACAGTGCAAATAGCACTCGCTTCTGTTCTCAGCAAGTGCAGTGTATTGGACGCAAGAGAAACTACTGTTCTTGTCAGTTTCCTAAGCAGAGTTGAATTAGATATTGCCCTTGTGTGTAGGAAGCACAGTTCTTTACTTCTGAGCAAGCTGACAGTTCTGGCTATATAGGAAACACAGTAGAGTAGAAGAGCGCTGCTTTCTCTAAAGCAGAGTGTGTTTCTTGTAAGGCGAGCTAGAGTTCATTTCCCTTTTATAAACGGAGTTGAATCACATGCAGTTTCTGGTCCTAGCAGCAAAAGTTGTTTTCTGGTAAGGAGATTCACTATTGTGCTCAATTGGCCTTACACAGTGCAAATAGCACTCGCGTCTTATCCCAGCAAATGCAGTGTATTGGACGCAAGAGAAACTACTGTTCTTGTCAGTTTGCTAAGCAGAGTTGAATTACATATGGCCCTTGTGTGTAGGAAGCACTGTTCTTTAGTTGTGAGCAAGCTGACTGTTCTGGCTATATAGGAAACACAGTAGAGTAGAAGAGTGCTGCTTTCTCAAAAGCACAGTGTGTTTCTTGTAAGGCAAGATAGAGTTGAATTCCCTTTCATAAACGGAGTTGAATCACATGCAGTTTCTGGTCCTAGCCCTAAGAGTTGTTTTCTGGTAAGGAGAGTCACTATTGTGCTCATTTGGCCATACACTGTGCAAATAGCACTCGCGTCTGTACCCAGCAAGTGCATTGTATTGGACGCAAGAGAAACTACTGTTCTTATCAGTTTCCTAAGCAGAGTTGAACTAGTTATGGCCATTGTGTGTAGGAAGCACAGTTCTTTGGTTCTGAGCAAGCTGACTGTTCTGGCTCTATAGGAAACACAGTAGAGTAGAAGAGTGCTGCTTTCTCAAAAGCAGAGTGTGTTTCTTGTAATGCAAGTTAGAGTTGAATTCCCTTTCATAAACGGAGTTGAATCACATGCAGTTTGTGGTCCTAGCAGCAAGAGTTGTTTTCTGGTAAGGAGAGTCACTATTGTGCTCAATTGGCCATACACATTGCAAATAGCACTCGCGTCTGTTCC
Organism: Peromyscus californicus insignis; assembly: GCF_007827085.1. Classification (NCBI taxonomy): domain Eukaryota; kingdom Metazoa; phylum Chordata; class Mammalia; order Rodentia; family Cricetidae; genus Peromyscus; species Peromyscus californicus. The sequence goes on along the minus strand of NW_026294591.1, from coordinate 113,630 downwards.
CAGCAAATGCAGTGTATTGGAAGCAAGAGAAACTACTGTTCTTGTCAGTTTCCTAAGCAGAGTTGAATTAGATATGGCCCTTTTGTGTAGGAAGCACAGTTCTTTAGTTCTGAGCAAGCTGACAATTCTGGCTATATAGGAAACACAGTAGAGTAGAAGAGTGCTGCTTTCTCTAAAGTAGAGTGTGTTTCTTGTAAGGCGAGCTAGAGTTGATTTCCCTTTCATAAACGAAGTTGAATCACATGCAGTTTCTGGTCCTAGCAGCAAAAGTTGTTTTCTGGTAAGGAGAGTCACTATTGTGCTCAATTGGCCATACACAGTGCAAATAGCACTCGCTTCTGTTCTCAGCAAGTGCAGTGTATTAGACGCAAGAGAAACTACTGTTCTTGTCAGTTTCCTAAGCAGAGTTGAACTAGTTATGGCCATTGTGTGTAGGAAGCACAGTTCTTTGGTTCTGAGCAAGCTGACTGTTCTGGCTCTATAGGAAACACAGTAGAGTAGAAGAGTGCTGCTTTCTCAAAAGCAGAGTGTGTTTCTTGTAAGGCGAGCCAGAGTTTAATTCACTTTCATAAACGGAGTTGAATCACATGCAGTTTCTGGTCCTAGCACCAAGAGTTGTTTTCTGGTAAGGAGAGTCACTATTGTGCTCAATTGGCCATACACATGGCAAATAGCACTCGCGTCTGTTCCCAGCAAATGCAGTGTATTGGAAGCAAGAGAAACTACTGTTCTTGTCAGTTTCCTAAGCAGAGTTGAATTAGATATGTCCTTTTTGTGTAGGAAGCACAGTTCTTCAGTTCTGAGCAAGCTGACAATTCTGGCTATATAGGATACACAGTAGAGTAGAAGAGTGCTGCTTTCTCTAAAGTAGAGTGTGTTTCTTGTAAGGCGAGCTAGAGTTGATTTCCCTTTCATAAACGGAGTTGAATCACATGCAGTTTCTGGTCCTAGCAGCAAAAGTTGTTTTCTGGTAAGGAGATTCACTATTGTGCTCAATTGGCCTTACACAGTGCAAATAGCACTCGCGTCTTATCCCAGCAAGTGCAGTGTATTGGACGCAAGAGAAACTACTGTTCTTGTCAGTTTGCTAAGCAGAGTTGAATTACATATGGCCCTTGTGTGTAGGAAGCACAGTTCTTTAGTTCTGAGCAAGCTGACTGTTCTGGCTATATAGGAAACACAGTAGAGTAGAAGAGTGCTGCTTTCTCAAAAGCAGAGTGTGTTTCTTGTAAGGCAAGCTAGAGTTGAATTCCCTTTCATAAACGGAGTTGAATCACATGCAGTTTCTGGTCCTAGCCCTAAGAGTTGTTTTCTGGTAAGGAGAGTCACTATTGTGCTCATTTGGCCATACACAGTGCAAATAGCACTCGCGTCTGTACCCAGCAAGTGCATTGTATTGGACGCAAGAGAAACTACTGTTCTTATCAGTTTCCTAAGCAGAGTTGAACTAGTTATGGCCATTGTGTGTAGGAAGCACAGTTCTTTGGTTCTGAGCAAGCTGACTGTTCTGGCTATATAGGAAACACAGTAGAGTAGAAGAGTGCTGCTTTCTCAAAAGCAGAGTGTGTTTCTTGTAAGGCGAGCCAGAGTTTAATTCACTTTCATAAACGGAGTTGAATCACATGCAGTTTGTGGTCCTAGCAGCAAGAGTTGTTTTCTGGTAAGGAGAGTCACTATTGTGCTCATTTGGCCATACACATTGCAAATAGCACTCGCGTCTGTTCCCAGCAAATGCAGTGTATTGGAAGCAAGAGAAACTACTGTTCTTGTCAGTTTCCTAAGCAGAGTTGAATTAGATATGGCCCTTTTGTGTAGGAAGCACAGTTCTTTAGTTCTGAGCAAGCTGACAATTCTGGCTATATAGGAAACACAGTAGAGTACAAGAGTGCTGCTTTCTCTAAAGTAGAGTGTGTTTCTTGTAAGGCAAGCTAGAGTTCATTTCCCTTTCATAAACGGAGTTGAATCACATGCAGTTTCTGGTCCTAGCAGCAAAAGTTGTTTTCTGGTAAGGAGAATCACTATTGTGCTCAATTGGCCATACACAGTGCAAATAGCACTCGCTTCTGTTCTCAGCAAGTGCAGTGTATTGGACGCAAGAGAAACTACTGTTCTTGTCAGTTTCCTAAGCAGAGTTGAATTAGATATTGCCCTTGTGTGTAGGAAGCACAGTTCTTTAGTTCTGAGCAAGCTGACAGTTCTGGCTATATAGGAAACACAGTAGAGTAGAAGAGCGCTGCTTTCTCTAAAGCAGAGTGTGTTTCTTGTAAGGCGAGCTAGAGTTCATTTCCCTTTTATAAACGGAGTTGAATCACATGCAGTTTCTGGTCCTAGCAGCAAAAGTTGCTTTCTGGTAAGGAGAGTCACTATTGTGCTCAATTGGCCATACACAGTGCAAATAGCACTCGCTTCTGTTCTCAGCAAGTGCAGTGTATTGGACGCAAGAGAAACTACTGTTCTTGTCAGTTTCCTAAGCAGAGTTGAACTAGTTATGCCCATTGTGTGTAGGAAGCACAATTCTTTGGTTCTGAGCAAGCTGACTGTTCTCGCTCTATAGGAAACACAGTAGAGTAGAAGAGTGCTGCTTTCTCAAAAGCAGAGTGTGTTTCTTGTAAGGCGAGCCAGAGTTTAATTCACTTTCATAAACGGAGTTGAATCACATGCAGTTTCTGGTCCTAGCACCAAGAGTTGTTTTCTGGTAAGGAGAGTCACTATTGTGCTCAATTGGCCATACACATTGCAAATAGCACTCGCGTCTGTTCCCAGCAAATGCAGTGTATTGGAAGCAAGAGAAACTACTGTTCTTGTCAGTTTCCTAAGCAGAGTTGAATTTGATATGTCCCTTTTGTGTAGGAAGCACAGTTCTTTAGTTCTGAGCAAGCTGACAATTCTGGCTATATAGGAAACACAGTAGAGTAGAAGAGTACTGCTTTCTCTAAAGTAGAGTGTGTTTCTTGTAAGGCGAGCTAGAGTTCATTTCCCTTTCATAAACGGAGTTGAATCACATGCAGTTTCTGGTCCTAGCAGCAAAAGTTGTTTTCTGGTAAGGAGATTCACTATTGTGCTCAAATGGCCTTACACAGTGCAAATAGCACTCGCGTCTTATCCCAGCAAGTGCAGTGTATTGGACGCAAGAGAAACTACTGTTCTTGTCAGTTTGCTAAGCAGAGTTGAATTACATATGGCCCTTGTGTGTAGGAAGCACAGTTCTTTAGTTCTGAGCAAGCTGACTGTTCTGGCTATATAGGAAACACAGTAGAGTAGAAGAGTGCTGCTTTCTCAAAAGCAGAGTGTGTTTCTTGTAAGGCAAGCTAGAGTTGAATTCCCTTTCATAAACGGAGTTGAATCACATGCAGTTTCTGGTCCTAGCCCTAAGAGTTGTTTTCTGGTAAGGAGAGTCACTATTGTGCTCATTTGGCCATACACAGTGCAAATAGCACTCGCGTCTGTACCCAGCAAGTGCATTGTATTGGACGCAAGAGAAACTACTGTTCTTATCAGTTTCCTAAGCAGAGTTGAACTAGTTATGGCCATTGTGTGTAGGAAGCACAGTTCTTTGGTTCTGAGCAAGCTGACTGTTCTGGCTCTATAGGAAACACAGTAGAGTAGAAGAGTGCTGCTTTCTCAAAAGCAGAGTGTGTTTCTTGTAATGCAAGCTAGAGTTGAATTCCCTTTCATAAACAGAGTTGAATCACATGCAGTTTGTGGTCCCAGCAGCAAGAGTTGTTTTCTGGTAAGGAGAGTCACTATTGTGCTCAAGTGGCCATACACATTGCAAATAGCACTCGCGTCTGTTCCCAGCAAATGCAGTGTATTGGACGCAAGAGAAACTACTGTTCTTGTCAGTTTCCTAAGCAGAGTTGAATTAGATATGGCCCTTTTGTGTAGGAAGCACAGTTCTTTAGTTCTGAGCAAGCTGACAATTCTGGCTATATAGGAAACACAGTAGAGTACAAGAGTGCTGCTTTCTCTAAAGTAGAGTGTGTTTCTTGTAAGGCGAGCTAGAGTTCATTTCCCTTTCATAAACGGAGTTGAATCACATGCAGTTTCTGGTCCTAGCAGCAAAAGTTGTTTTCTGGTAAGGAGAATCACTATTGTGCTCAATTGGCCATACACAGTGCAAATAGCACTCGCTTCTGTTCTCAGCAAGTGCAGTGTATTGGACGCAAGAGAAACTACTGTTCTTGTCAGTTTCCTAAGCAGAGTTGAATTAGATATTGCCCTTGTGTGTAGGAAGCACAGTTCTTTACTTCTGAGCAAGCTGACAGTTCTGGCTATATAGGAAACACAGTAGAGTAGAAGAGCGCTGCTTTCTCTAAAGCAGAGTGTGTTTCTTGTAAGGCGAGCTAGAGTTCATTTCCCTTTTATAAACGGAGTTGAATCACATGCAGTTTCTGGTCCTAGCAGCAAAAGTTGTTTTCTGGTAAGGAGAGTCACTATTGTGCTCAATTGGCCATACACAGTGCAAATAGCACTCGCTTCTGTTCTCAGCAAGTGCAGTGTATTGGACGCAAGAGAAACTACTGTTCTTGTCAGTTTCCTAAGCAGAGTTGAACTAGTTATGCCCATTGTGTGTAGGAAGCACAATTCTTTGGTTCTGAGCAAGCTGACTGTTCTCGCTCTATAGGAAACACAGTAGAGTAGAAGAGTGCTGCTTTCTCAAAAGCAGGGTGTGTTTCTTGTAAGGCGAGCCAGAGTTTAATTCACTTTCATAAACGGAGTTGAATCACATGCAGTTTCTGGTCCTAGCACCAAGAGTTGTTTTCTGGTAAGGAGAGTCACTATTGTGCTCAATTGGCCATACACATTGCAAATAGCACTCGCGTCTGTTCCCAGCAAATGCAGTGTATTGGAAGCAAGAGAAACTACTGTTCTTGTCAGTTTCCTAAGCAGAGTTGAATTTGATATGTCCCTTTTGTGTAGGAAGCACAGTTCTTTAGTTCTGAGCAAGCTGACAATTCTGGCTATATAGGAAACACAGTAGAGTAGAAGAGTGCTGCTTTCTCTAAAGTAGAGTGTGTTTCTTGTAAGGCGAGCTAGAGTTGATTTCCCTTTCATAAACGAAGTTGAATCACATGCAGTTTCTGGTCCTAGCAGCAAAAGTTGTTTTCTGGTAAGGAGAGTCACTATTGTGCTCAATTGGCCATACACAGTGCAAATAGCACTCGCTTCTGTTCTCAGCAAGTGCAGTGTATTAGACGCAAGAGAAACTACTGTTCTTGTCAGTTTCCTAAGCAGAGTTGAACTAGTTATGGCCATTGTGTGTAGGAAGCACAGTTCTTTGGTTCTGAGCAAGCTGACTGTTCTGGCTCTATAGGAAACACAGTAGAGTAGAAGAGTGCTGCTTTCTCAAAAGCAGAGTGTGTTTCTTGTAAGGCGAGCCAGAGTTTAATTCACTTTCATAAACGGAGTTGAATCACATGCAGTTTCTGGTCCTAGCACCAAGAGTTGTTTTCTGGTAAGGAGAGTCACTATTGTGCTCAATTGGCCATACACATTGCAAATAGCACTCGCGTCTGTTCCCAGCAAATGCAGTGTATTGGAAGCAAGAGAAACTACTGTTCTTGTCAGTTTCCTAAGCAGAGTTGAATTAGATATGTCCCTTTTGTGTAGGAAGCACAGTTCTTCAGTTCTGAGCAAGCTGACAATTCTGGCTATATAGGATACACAGTAGAGTAGAAGAGTGCTGCTTTCTCTAAAGTAGAGTGTGTTTCTTGTAAGGCGAGCTAGAGTTGATTTCCCTTTCATAAACGGAGTTGAATCACATGCAGTTTCTGGTCCTAGCAGCAAAAGTTGTTTTCTGGTAAGGAGATTCACTATTGTGCTCAATTGGCCTTACACAGTGCAAATAGCACTCGCGTCTTATCCCAGCAAGTGCAGTGTATTGGACGCAAGAGAAACTACTGTTCTTGTCAGTTTGCTAAGCAGAGTTGAATTACATATGGCCCTTGTGTGTAGGAAGCACAGTTCTTTAGTTCTGAGCAAGCTGACTGTTCTGGCTATATAGGAAACACAGTAGAGTAGAAGAGTGCTGCTTTCTCAAAAGCAGAGTGTGTTTCTTGTAAGGCAAGCTAGAGTTGAATTCCCTTTCATAAACGGAGTTGAATCACATGCAGTTTCTGGTCCTAGCCCTAAGATTTGTTTTCTGGTAAGGAGAGTCACTATTGTGCTCATTTGGCCATACACAGTGCAAATAGCACTCGCGTCTGTACCCAGCAAGTGCATTGTATTGGACGCAAGAGAAACTACTGTTCTTATCAGTTTCCTAAGCAGAGTTGAACTAGTTATGGCCATTGTGTGTAGGAAGCACAGTTCTTTGGTTCTGAGCAAGCTGACTGTTCTGGCTCTATAGGAAACACAGTAGAGTAGAGAGTGCTGCGTTCTCAAAAGCAGAGTGTGTTTCTTGTAATGCAAGTTAGAGTTGAATTCCCTTTCATAAACGGAGTTGAATCACATGCAGTTTGTGGTCCTAGCAGCAAGAGTTGTTTTCTGGTAAGGAGAGTCACTATTGTGCTCAATTGGCCATACACATTGCAAATAGCACTCGCGTCTGTTCCCAGCAAATGCAGTGTATTGGAAGCAAGAGAAACTACTGTTCTTGTCAGTTTCCTAAGCAGAGTTGAATTAGATATGGCACTTTTGTGTAGGAAGCACAGTTCTTTAGTTCTGAGCAAGCTGACAATTCTGGCTATATAGGAAACACAGTAGAGTACAAGAGTGCTGCTTCCTCTAAAGTAGAGTGTGTTTCTTGTAAGGCAAGCTAGAGTTCATTTCCCTTTCATAAACGGAGTTGAATCACATGCAGTTTCTGGTCCTAGCAGCAAAAGTTGTTTTCTGGTAAGAAGAATCACTATTGTGCTCAATTGGCCATACACAGTGCAAATAGCACTCGCTTCTGTTCTCAGCAAGTGCAGTGTATTGGACGCAAGAGAAACTACTGTTCTTGTCAGTTTCCTAAGCAGAGTTGAATTAGATATTGCCCTTGTGTGTAGGAAGCACAGTTCTTTAGTTCTGAGCAAGCTGACAGTTCTGGCTATATAGGAAACACAGTAGAGTAGAAGAGCGCTGCTTTCTCTAAAGCAGAGTGTGTTTCTTGTAAGGCGAGCTAGAGTTCATTTCCCTTTTATAAACGGAGTTGAATCACATGCAGTTTCTGGTCCTAGCAGCAAAAGTTGCTTTCTGGTAAGGAGAGTCACTATTGTGCTCAATTGGCCATACACAGTGCAAATAGCACTCGCTTCTGTTCTCAGCAAGTGCAGTGTATTGGACGCAAGAGAAACTACTGTTCTTGTCAGTTTCCTAAGCAGAGTTGAACTAGTTATGCCCATTGTGTGTAGGAAGCACAATTCTTTGGTTCTGAGCAAGCTGACTGTTCTCGCTCTATAGGAAACACAGTAGAGTAGAAGAGAGCTGCTTTCTCAAAAGCAGAGTGTGTTTCTTGTAAGGCGAGCCAGAGTTTAATTCACTTTCATAAACGGAGTTGAATCACATGCAGTTTCTGGTCCTAGCACCAAGAGTTGTTTTCTGGTAAGGAGAGTCACTATTGTGCTCAATTGGCCATACACATTGCAAATAGCACTCGCGTCTGTTCCCAGCAAATGCAGTGTATTGGAAGCAAGAGAAACTACTGTTCTTGTCAGTTTCCTAAGCAGAGTTGAATTTGATATGTCCCTTTTGTGTAGGAAGCACAGTTCTTTAGTTCTGAGCAAGCTGACAATTCTGGCTATATAGGAAACACAGTAGAGTAGAAGAGTGCTGCTTTCTCTAAAGTAGAGTGTGTTTCTTGTAAGGCGAGCTAGAGTTCATTTCCCTTTCATAAACGGAGTTGAATCACATGCAGTTTCTGGTCCTAGCAGCAAAAGTTGTTTTCTGGTAAGGAGATTCACTATTGTGCTCAATTGGCCTTACACAGTGCAAATAGCACTCGCGTCTTATCCCAGCAAGTGCAGTGTATTGGACGCAAGAGAAACTACTGTTCTTGTCAGTTTGCTAAGCAGAGTTGAATTACATATGGCCCTTGTGTGTAGGAAGCACAGTTCTTTAGTTCTGAGCAAGCTGACTGTTCTGGCTATATAGGAAACACAGTAGAGTAGAAGAGTGCTGCTTTCTCAAAAGCAGAGTGTGTTTCTTGTAAGGCAAGCTAGAGTTGAATTCCCTTTCATAAACGGAGTTGAATCACATGCAGTTTCTGGTCCTAGCCCTAAGAGTTGTTTTCTGGTAAGGAGAGTCACTATTGTGCTCATTTGGCCATACACAGTGCAAATAGCACTCGCGTCTGTACCCAGCAAGTGCATTGTATTGGACGCAAGAGAAACTACTGTTCTTATCAGTTTCCTAAGCAGAGTTGAACTAGTTATGGCCATTGTGTGTAGGAAGCACAGTTCTTTGGTTCTGAGCAAGCTGACTGTTCTGGCTCTATAGGAAACACAGTAGAGTAGAAGAGTGCTGCTTTCTCAAAAGCAGAGTGTGTTTCTTGTAATGCAAGCTAGAGTTGAATTCCCTTTCATAAACAGAGTTGAATCACATGCAGTTTGTGGTCCCAGCAGCAAGAGTTGTTTTCTGGTAAGGAGAGTCACTATTGTGCTCAAGTGGCCATACACATTGCAAATAGCACTCGCGTCTGTTCCCAGCAAATGCAGTGTATTGGACGCAAGAGAAACTACTGTTCTTGTCAGTTTCCTAAGCAGAGTTGAATTAGATATGGCCCTTTTGTGTAGGAAGCACAGTTCTTTAGTTCTGAGCAAGCTGACAATTCTGGCTATATAGGAAACACAGTAGAGTACAAGAGTGCTGCTTTCTCTAAAGTAGAGTGTGTTTCTTGTAAGGCGAGCTAGAGTTCATTTCCCTTTCATAAACGGAGTTGAATCACATGCAGTTTCTGGTCCTAGCAGCAAAAGTTGTTTTCTGGTAAGGAGAATCACTATTGTGCTCAATTGGCCATACACAGTGCAAATAGCACTCGCTTCTGTTCTCAGCAAGTGCAGTGTATTGGACGCAAGAGAAACTACTGTTCTTGTCAGTTTCCTAAGCAGAGTTGAACTAGTTATGGCCATTGAGTGTAGGAAGCACAGTTCTTTGGTTCTGAGCAAGCTGACTGTTCTGGCTCTATAGGAAACACAGTAGAGTAGAAGAGTGCTGCTTTCTCAAAAGCAGAGTGTGTTTCTTGTAAGGCGAGCCAGAGTTTAATTCACTTTCATAAACGGAGTTGAATCACATGCAGTTTCTGGTCCTAGCACCAAGAGTTGTTTTCTGGTAAGGAGAGTCACTATTGTGCTCAATTGGCCATACACATTGCAAATAGCACTCGCGTCTGTTCCCAGCAAATGCAGTGTATTGGAAGCAAGAGAAACTACTGTTCTTGTCAGTTTCCTAAGCAGAGTTGAATTTGATATGTCCCTTTTGTGTAGGAAGCACAGTTCTTTAGTTCTGAGCAAGCTGACAATTCTGGCTATATAGGAAACACAGTAGAGTAGAAGAGTGCTGCTTTCTCTAAAGTAGAGTGTGTTTCTTGTAAGGCGAGCTAGAGTTCATTTCCCTTTCATAAACGGAGTTGAATCACATGCAGTTTCTGGTCCTAGCAGCAAAAGTTGTTTTCTGGTAAGGAGATTCACTATTGTGCTCAATTGGCCTTACACAGTGCAAATAGCACTCGCGTCTTATCCCAGCAAGTGCAGTGTATTGGACGCAAGAGAAACTACTGTTCTTGTCAGTTTGCTAAGCAGAGTTGAATTACATATGGCCCTTGTGTGTAGGAAGCACAGTTCTTTAGTTCTGAGCAAGCTGACTGTTCTGGCTATATAGGAAACACAGTAGAGTAGAAGAGTGCTGCTTTCTCAAAAGCAGAGTGTGTTTCTTGTAAGGCAAGCTAGAGTTGAATTCCCTTTCATAAACGGAGTTGAATCACATGCAGTTTCTGGTCCTAGCCCTAAGAGTTGTTTTCTGGTAAGGAGAGTCACTATTGTGCTCATTTGGCCATACACAGTGCAAATAGCACTCGCGTCTGTACCCAGCAAGTGCATTGTATTGGACGCAAGAGAAACTACTGTTCTTATCAGTTTCCTAAGCAGAGTTGAACTAGTTATGGCCATTGTGTGTAGGAAGCACAGTTCTTTGGTTCTGAGCAAGCTGACTGTTCTGGCTCTATAGGAAACACAGTAGAGTAGAAGAGTGCTGCTTTCTCAAAAGCAGAGTGTGTTTCTTGTAAGGCGAGCCAGAGTTTAATTCACTTTCATAAACGGAGTTGAATCACATGCAGTTTGTGGTCCTAGCAGCAAGAGTTGTTTTCTGGTAAGGAGAGTCACTATTGTGCTCAATTGGCCATACACATTGCAAATAGCACTCGCGTCTGTTCCCAGCAAATGCAGTGTATTGGAAGCAAGAGAAACTACTGTTCTTGTCAGTTTCCTAAGCAGAGTTGAATTAGATATGGCCCTTTTGTGTAGGAAGCACAGTTCTTTAGTTCTGAGCAAGCTGACAATTCTGGCTATATAGGAAACACAGTAGAGTACAAGAGTGCTGCTTTCTCTAAAGTAGAGTGTGTTTCTTGTAAGGCGAGCTAGAGTTCATTTCCCTTTCATAAACGGAGTTGAATCACATGCAGTTTCTGGTCCTAGCAGCAAAAGTTGTTTTCTGGTAAGGAGAATCACTATTGTGCTCAATTGGCCATACACAGTGCAAATAGCACTCGCTTCTGTTCTCAGCAAGTGCAGTGTATTGGACGCAAGAGAAACTACTGTTCTTGTCAGTTTCCTAAGCAGAGTTGAATTAGATATTGCCCTTGTGTGTAGGAAGCACAGTTCTTTAGTTCTGAGCAAGCTGACAGTTCTGGCTATATAGGAAACACAGTAGAGTAGAAGAGTGCTGCTTTCTCTAAAGTAGAGTGTGTTTCTTGTAAGGCGAGCTAGAGTTCATTTCCCTTTCATAAACGGAGTTGAATCACATGCAGTTTCTGGTCCTAGCAGCAAAAGTTGTTTTCTGGTAAGGAGATTCACTATTGTGCTCAATTGGCCTTACACAGTGCAAATAGCACTCGCGTCTTATCCCAGCAAGTGCAGTGTATTGGACGCAAGAGAAACTACTGTTCTTGTCAGTTTGCTAAGCAGAGTTGAATTACATATGGCCCTTGTGTGTAGGAAGCACAGTTCTTTAGTTCTGAGCAAGCTGACTGTTCTGGCTATATAGGAAACACAGTAGAGTAGAAGAGTGCTGCTTTCTCAAAAGCAGAGTGTGTTTCTTGTAAGGCAAGCTAGAGTTGAATTCCCTTTCATAAACGGAGTTGAATCACATGCAGTTTCTGGTCCTAGCCCTAAGAGTTGTTTTCTGGTAAGGAGAGTCACTATTGTGCTCATTTGGCCATACACAGTGCAAATAGCACTCGCGTCTGTACCCAGCAAGTGCATTGTATTGGACGCAAGAGAAACTACTGTTCTTATCAGTTTCCTAAGCAGAGTTGAACTAGTTATGGCCATTGTGTGTAGGAAGCACAGTTCTTTGGTTCTGAGCAAGCTGACTGTTCTGGCTCTATAGGAAACACAGTAGAGTAGAAGAGTGCTGCTTTCTCAAAAGCAGAGTGTGTTTCTTGTAATGCAAGCTAGAGTTGAATTCCCTTTCATAAACAGAGTTGAATCACATGCAGTTTGTGGTCCCAGCAGCAAGAGTTGTTTTCTGGTAAGGAGAGTCACTATTGTGCTCAAGTGGCCATACACATTGCAAATAGCACTCGCGTCTGTTCCCAGCAAATGCAGTGTATTGGACGCAAGAGAAACTACTGTTCTTGTCAGTTTCCTAAGCAGAGTTGAATTAGATATGGCCCTTTTGTGTAGGAAGCACAGTTCTTTAGTTCTGAGCAAGCTGACAATTCTGGCTATATAGGAAACACAGTAGAGTACAAGAGTGCTGCTTTCTCTAAAGTAGAGTGTGTTTCTTGTAAGGCGAGCTAGAGTTCATTTCCCTTTCATAAACGGAGTTGAATCACATGCAGTTTCTGGTCCTAGCAGCAAAAGTTGTTTTCTGGTAAGGAGAATCACTATTGTGCTCAATTGGCCATACACAGTGCAAATAGCACTCGCTTCTGTTCTCAGCAAGTGCAGTGTATTGGACGCAAGAGAAACTACTGTTCTTGTCAGTTTCCTAAGCAGAGTTGAACTAGTTATGGCCATTGAGTGTAGGAAGCACAGTTCTTTGGTTCTGAGCAAGCTGACTGTTCTGGCTCTATAGGAAACACAGTAGAGTAGAAGAGTGCTGCTTTCTCAAAAGCAGAGTGTGTTTCTTGTAAGGCGAGCCAGAGTTTAATTCACTTTCATAAACGGAGTTGAATCACATGCAGTTTCTGGTCCTAGCACCAAGAGTTGTTTTCTGGTAAGGAGAGTCACTATTGTGCTCAATTGGCCATACACATTGCAAATAGCACTCGCGTCTGTTCCCAGCAAATGCAGTGTATTGGAAGCAAGAGAAACTACTGTTCTTGTCAGTTTCCTAAGCAGAGTTGAATTTGATATGTCCCTTTTGTGTAGGAAGCACAGTTCTTTAGTTCTGAGCAAGCTGACAATTCTGGCTATATAGGAAACACAGTAGAGTAGAAGAGTGCTGCTTTCTCTAAAGTAGAGTGTGTTTCTTGTAAGGCGAGCTAGAGTTCATTTCCCTTTCATAAACGGAGTTGAATCACATGCAGTTTCTGGTCCTAGCAGCAAAAGTTGTTTTCTGGTAAGGAGATTCACTATTGTGCTCAATTGGCCTTACACAGTGCAAATAGCACTCGCGTCTTATCCCAGCAAGTGCAGTGTATTGGACGCAAGAGAAACTACTGTTCTTGTCAGTTTGCTAAGCAGAGTTGAATTACATATGGCCCTTGTGTGTAGGAAGCACAGTTCTTTAGTTCTGAGCAAGCTGACTGTTCTGGCTATATAGGAAACACAGTAGAGTAGAAGAGTGCTGCTTTCTCAAAAGCAGAGTGTGTTTCTTGTAAGGCAAGCTAGAGTTGAATTCCCTTTCATAAACGGAGTTGAATCACATGCAGTTTCTGGTCCTAGCCCTAAGAGTTGTTTTCTGGTAAGGAGAGTCACTATTGTGCTCATTTGGCCATACACAGTGCAAATAGCACTCGCGTCTGTACCCAGCAAGTGCATTGTATTGGACGCAAGAGAAACTACTGTTCTTATCAGTTTCCTAAGCAGAGTTGAACTAGTTATGGCCATTGTGTGTAGGAAGCACAGTTCTTTGGTTCTGAGCAAGCTGACTGTTCTGGCTCTATAGGAAACACAGTAGAGTAGAAGAGTGCTGCTTTCTCAAAAGCAGAGTGTGTTTCTTGTAAGGCGAGCCAGAGTTTAATTCACTTTCATAAACGGAGTTGAATCACATGCAGTTTGTGGTCCTAGCAGCAAGAGTTGTTTTCTGGTAAGGAGAGTCACTATTGTGCTCAATTGGCCATACACATTGCAAATAGCACTCGCGTCTGTTCCCAGCAAATGCAGTGTATTGGAAGCAAGAGAAACTACTGTTCTTGTCAGTTTCCTAAGCAGAGTTGAATTTGATATGTCCCTTTTGTGTAGGAAGCACAGTTCTTTAGTTCTGAGCAAGCTGACAATTCTGGCTATATAGGAAACACAGTAGAGTACAAGAGTGCTGCTTTCTCTAAAGTAGAGTGTGTTTCTTGTAAGGCGAGCTAGAGTTCATTTCCCTTTCATAAACGGAGTTGAATCACATGCAGTTTCTGGTCCTAGCAGCAAAAGTTGTTTTCTGGTAAGGAGAATCACTATTGTGCTCAATTGGCCATACACAGTGCAAATAGCACTCGCTTCTGTTCTCAGCAAGTGCAGTGTATTGGACGCAAGAGAAACTACTGTTCTTGTCAGTTTCCTAAGCAGAGTTGAACTAGTTATGCCCATTGTGTGTAGGAAGCACAATTCTTTGGTTCTGAGCAAGCTGACTGTTCTCGCTCTATAGGAAACACAGTAGAGTAGAAGAGTGCTGCTTTCTCAAAAGCAGGGTGTGTTTCTTGTAAGGCGAGCCAGAGTTTAATTCACTTTCATAAACGGAGTTGAATCACATGCAGTTTCTGGTCCTAGCACCAAGAGTTGTTTTCTGGTAAGGAGAGTCACTATTGTGCTCAATTGGCCATACACATTGCAAATAGCACTCGCGTCTGTTCCCAGCAAATGCAGTGTATTGGAAGCAAGAGAAACTACTGTTCTTGTCAGTTTCCTAAGCAGAGTTGAATTTGATATGTCCCTTTTGTGTAGGAAGCACAGTTCTTTAGTTCTGAGCAAGCTGACAATTCTGGCTATATAGGAAACACAGTAGAGTAGAAGAGTGCTGCTTTCTCTAAAGTAGAGTGTGTTTCTTGTAAGGCGAGCTAGAGTTCATTTCCCTTTCATAAACGGAGTTGAATCACATGCAGTTTCTGGTCCTAGCAGCAAAAGTTGTTTTCTGGTAAGGAGATTCACTATTGTGCTCAATTGGCCTTACACAGTGCAAATAGCACTCGCGTCTTATCCCAGCAAGTGCAGTGTATTGGACGCAAGAGAAACTACTGTTCTTGTCAGTTTGCTAAGCAGAGTTGAATTACATATGGCCCTTGTGTGTAGGAAGCACAGTTCTTTAGTTCTGAGCAAGCTGACTGTTCTGGCTATATAGGAAACACAGTAGAGTAGAAGAGTGCTGCTTTCTCAAAAGCAGAGTGTGTTTCTTGTAAGGCAAGCTAGAGTTGAATTCCCTTTCATAAACGGAGTTGAATCACATGCAGTTTCTGGTCCTAGCCCTAAGAGTTGTTTTCTGGTAAGGAGAGTCACTATTGTGCTCATTTGGCCATACACAGTGCAAATAGCACTCGCGTCTGTACCCAGCAAGTGCATTGTATTGGACGCAAGAGAAACTACTGTTCTTATCAGTTTCCTAAGCAGAGTTGAACTAGTTATGGCCATTGTGTGTAGGAAGCACAGTTCTTTGGTTCTGAGCAAGCTGACTGTTCTGGCTCTATAGGAAACACAGTAGAGTAGAAGAGTGCTGCTTTCTCAAAAGCAGAGTGTGTTTCTTGTAATGCAAGCTAGAGTTGAATTCCCTTTCATAAACAGAGTTGAATCACATGCAGTTTGTGGTCCCAGCAGCAAGAGTTGTTTTCTGGTACGGAGAGTCACTATTGTGCTCAAGTGGCCATACACATTGCAAATAGCACTCGCGTCTGTTCCCAGCAAATGCAGTGTATTGGACGCAAGAGAAACTACTGTTCTTGTCAGTTTCCTAAGCAGAGTTGAATTAGATATGGCCCTTTTGTGTAGGAAGCACAGTTCTTTAGTTCTGAGCAAGCTGACAATTCTGGCTATATAGGAAACACAGTAGAGTACAAGAGTGCTGCTTTCTCTAAAGTAGAGTGTGTTTCTTGTAAGGCGAGCTAGAGTTCATTTCCCTTTCATAAACGGAGTTGAATCACATGCAGTTTCTGGTCCTAGCAGCAAAAGTTGTTTTCTGGTAAGGAGAATCACTATTGTGCTCAATTGGCCATACACAGTGCAAATAGCACTCGCTTCTGTTCTCAGCAAGTGCAGTGTATTGGACGCAAGAGAAACTACTGTTCTTGTCAGTTTCCTAAGCAGAGTTGAACTAGTTATGGCCATTGTGTGTAGGAAGCACAGTTCTTTGGTTCTGAGCAAGCTGACTGTTCTGGCTCTATAGGAAACACAGTAGAGTAGAAGAGTGCTGCTTTCTCAAAAGCAGAGTGTGTTTCTTGTAAGGCGAGCCAGAGTTTAATTCACTTTCATAAACGGAGTTGAATCACATGCAGTTTCTGGTCCTAGCACCAAGAGTTGTTTTCTGGTAAGGAGAGTCACTATTGTGCTCAATTGGCCATACACATTGCAAATAGCACTCGCGTCTGTTCCCAGCAAATGCAGTGTATTGGAAGCAAGAGAAACTACTGTTCTTGTCAGTTTCCTAAGCAGAGTTGAATTTGATATGTCCCTTTTGTGTAGGAAGCACAGTTCTTTAGTTCTGAGCAAGCTGACAATTCTGGCTATATAGGAAACACAGTAGAGTAGAAGAGTGCTGCTTTCTCTAAAGTAGAGTGTGTTTCTTGTAAGGCGAGCTAGAGTTCATTTCCCTTTCATAAACGGAGTTGAATCACATGCAGTTTCTGGTCCTAGCAGCAAAAGTTGTTTTCTGGTAAGGAGATTCACTATTGTGCTCAATTGGCCTTACACAGTGCAAATAGCACTCGCGTCTTATCCCAGCAAGTGCAGTGTATTGGACGCAAGAGAAACTACTGTTCTTGTCAGTTTGCTAAGCAGAGTTGAATTACATATGGCCCTTGTGTGTAGGAAGCACAGTTCTTTAGTTCTGAGCAAGCTGACTGTTCTGGCTATATAGGAAACACAGTAGAGTAGAAGAGTGCTGCTTTCTCAAAAGCAGAGTGTGTTTCTTGTAAGGCAAGCTAGAGTTGAATTCCCTTTCATAAACGGAGTTGAATCACATGCAGTTTCTGGTCCTAGCCCTAAGAGTTGTTTTCTGGTAAGGAGAGTCACTATTGTGCTCATTTGGCCATACACAGTGCAAATAGCACTCGCGTCTGTACCCAGCAAGTGCATTGTATTGGACGCAAGAGAAACTACTGTTCTTATCAGTTTCCTAAGCAGAGTTGAACTAGTTATGGCCATTGTGTGTAGGAAGCACAGTTCTTTGGTTCTGAGCAAGCTGACTGTTCTGGCTCTATAGGAAACACAGTAGAGTAGAAGAGTGCTGCTTTCTCAAAAGCAGAGTGTGTTTCTTGTAAGGCGAGCCAGAGTTTAATTCACTTTCATAAACGGAGTTGAATCACATGCAGTTTGTGGTCCTAGCAGCAAGAGTTGTTTTCTGGTAAGGAGAGTCACTATTGTGCTCAATTGGCCATACACATTGCAAATAGCACTCGCGTCTGTTCCCAGCAAATGCAGTGTATTGGAAGCAAGAGAAACTACTGTTCTTGTCAGTTTCCTAAGCAGAGTTGAATTAGATATGGCCCTTTTGTGTAGGAAGCACAGTTCTTTAGTTCTGAGCAAGCTGACAATTCTGGCTATATAGGAAACACAGTAGAGTACAAGAGTGCTGCTTTCTCTAAAGTAGAGTGTGTTTCTTGTAAGGCGAGCTAGAGTTCATTTCCCTTTCATAAACGGAGTTGAATCACATGCAGTTTCTGGTCCTAGCAGCAAAAGTTGTTTTCTGGTAAGGAGAATCACTATTGTGCTCAATTGGCCATACACAGTGCAAATAGCACTCGCTTCTGTTCTCAGCAAGTGCAGTGTATTGGACGCAAGAGAAACTACTGTTCTTGTCAGTTTCCTAAGCAGAGTTGAATTAGATATTGCCCTTGTGTGTAGGAAGCACAGTTCTTTAGTTCTGAGCAAGCTGACAGTTCTGGCTATATAGGAAACACAGTAGAGTAGAAGAGCGCTGCTTTCTCTAAAGCAGAGTGTGTTTCTTGTAAGGCGAGCTAGAGTTCATTTCCCTTTTATAAACGGAGTTGAATCACATGCAGTTTCTGGTCCTAGCAGCAAAAGTTGCTTTCTGGTAAGGAGAGTCACTATTGTGCTCAATTGGCCATACACAGTGCAAATAGCACTCGCTTTTGTTCTCAGCAAGTGCAGTGTATTGGACGCAAGAGAAACTACTGTTCTTGTCAGTTTCCTAAGCAGAGTTGAACTAGTTATGCCCATTGTGTGTAGGAAGCACAATTCTTTGGTTCTGAGCAAGCTGACTGTTCTCGCTCTATAGGAAACACAGTAGAGTAGAAGAGTGCTGCTTTCTCAAAAGCAGAGTGTGTTTCTTGTAAGGCGAGCCAGAGTTTAATTCACTTTCATAAACGGAGTTGAATCACATGCAGTTTCTGGTCCTAGCACCAAGAGTTGTTTTCTGGTAAGGAGAGTCACTATTGTGCTCAATTGGCCATACACATTGCAAATAGCACTCGCGTCTGTTCCCAGCAAATGCAGTGTATTGGAAGCAAGAGAAACTACTGTTCTTGTCAGTTTCCTAAGCAGAGTTGAATTTGATATGTCCCTTTTGTGTAGGAAGCACAGTTCTTTAGTTCTGAGCAAGCTGACAATTCTGGCTATATAGGAAACACAGTAGAGTACAAGAGTGCTGCTTTCTCTAAAGTAGAGTGTGTTTCTTGTAAGGCGAGCTAGAGTTCATTTCCCTTTCATAAACGGAGTTGAATCACATGCAGTTTCTGGTCCTAGCAGCAAAAGTTGTTTTCTGGTAAGGAGAATCACTATTGTGCTCAATTGGCCATACACAGTGCAAATAGCACTCGCTTCTGTTCTCAGCAAGTGCAGTGTATTGGACGCAAGAGAAACTACTGTTCTTGTCAGTTTCCTAAGCAGAGTTGAATTAGATATTGCCCTTGTGTGTAGGAAGCACAGTTCTTTACTTCTGAGCAAGCTGACAGTTCTGGCTATATAGGAAACACAGTAGAGTAGAAGAGTGCTGCTTTCTCTAAAGCAGAGTGTGTTTCTTGTAAGGCGAGCTAGAGTTCATTTCCCTTTTATAAACGGAGTTGAATCACATGCAGTTTCTGGTCCTAGCAGCAAAAGTTGTTTTCTGGTAAGGAGAGTCACTATTGTGCTCAATTGGCCATACACAGTGCAAATAGCACTCGCTTCTGTTCTCAGGAAGTGCAGTGTATTAGACGCAAGAGAAACTACTGTTCTTGTCAGTTTCCTAAGCAGAGTTGAACTAGTTATGGCCATTGTGTGTAGGAAGCACAGTTCTTTGGTTCTGAGCAAGCTGACTGTTCTGGCTCTATAGGAAACACAGTAGAGTAGAAGAGTGCTGCTTTCTCAAAAGCAGAGTGTGTTTCTTGTAAGGCGAGCCAGAGTTTAATTCACTTTCATAAACGGAGTTGAATCACATGCAGTTTCTGGTCCTAGCACCAAGAGTTGTTTTCTGGTAAGGAGAGTCACTATTGTGCTCAATTGGCCATACACATTGCAAATAGCACTCGCGTCTGTTCCCAGCAAATGCAGTGTATTGGAAGCAAGAGAAACTACTGTTCTTGTCAGTTTCCTAAGCAGAGTTGAATTAGATATGTCCCTTTTGTGTAGGAAGCACAGTTCTTTAGTTCTGAGCAAGCTGACAATTCTGGCTATATAGGATACACAGTAGAGTAGAAGAGTGCTGCTTTCTCTAAAGTAGAGTGTGTTTCTTGTAAGCCGAGCTAGAGTTGATTTCCCTTTCATAAACGGAGTTGAATCACATGCAGTTTCTGGTCCTAGCAGCAAAAGTTGTTTTCTGGTAAGGAGATTCACTATTGTGCTCAATTGGCCTTACACAGTGCAAATAGCACTCGCGTCTTATCCCAGCAAGTGCAGTGTATTGGACGCAAGAGAAACTACTGTTCTTGTCAGTTTGCTAAGCAGAGTTGAATTACATATGGCCCTTGTGTGTAGGAAGCACAGTTCTTTAGTTCTGAGCAAGCTGACTGTTCTGGCTATATAGGAAACACAGTAGAGTAGAAGAGTGCTGCTTTCTCAAAAGCACAGTGTGTTTCTTGTAAGGCAAGCTAGAGTTGAATTCCCTTTCATAAACGGAGTTGAATCACATGCAGTTTCTGGTCCTAGCCCTAAGAGTTGTTTTCTGGTAAGGAGAGTCACTATTGTGCTCATTTGGCCATACACAGTGCAAATAGCACTCGCGTCTGTACCCAGCAAGTGCATTGTATTGGACGCAAGAGAAACTACTGTTCTTATCAGTTTCCTAAGCAGAGTTGAACTAGTTATGGCCATTGTGTGTAGGAAGCACAGTTCTTTGGTTCTGAGCAAGCTGACTGTTCTGGCTCTATAGGAAACACAGTAGAGTAGAAGAGTGCTGCTTTCTCAAAAGCAGAGTGTGTTTCTTGTAAGGCGAGCCAGAGTTTAATTCACTTTCATAAACGGAGTTGAATCACATGCAGTTTGTGGTCCTAGCAGCAAGAGTTGTTTTCTGGTAAGGAGAGTCACTATTGTGCTCAATTGGCCATACACATTGCAAATAGCACTCGCGTCTGTTCCCAGCAAATGCAGTGTATTGGAAGCAAGAGAAACTACTGTTCTTGTCAGTTTCCTAAGCAGAGTTGAATTAGATATGGCCCTTTTGTGTAGGAAGCACAGTTCTTTAGTTCTGAGCAAGCTGACAATTCTGGCTATATAGGAAACACAGTAGAGTACAAGAGTGCTGCTTTCTCTAAAGTAGAGTGTGTTTCTTGTAAGGCGAGCTAGAGTTCATTTCCCTTTCATAAACGGAGTTGAATCACATGCAGTTTCTGGTCCTAGCAGCAAAAGTTGTTTTCTGGTAAGGAGAATCACTATTGTGCTCAATTGGCCATACACAGTGCAAATAGCACTCGCTTCTGTTCTCAGCAAGTGCATT
Organism: Peromyscus californicus insignis; assembly: GCF_007827085.1. Classification (NCBI taxonomy): domain Eukaryota; kingdom Metazoa; phylum Chordata; class Mammalia; order Rodentia; family Cricetidae; genus Peromyscus; species Peromyscus californicus. Next base: position 93,263 of record NW_026294591.1, on the reverse strand, counting down.
TTATTGGACGCAAGAGAAACTACTGTTCTTGTCAGTTTCCTAAGCAGAGTTGAATTAGATATTGCCCTTGTGTGTAGGAAGCACAGTTCTTTAGTTCTGAGCAAGCTGACAGTTCTGGCTATATAGGAAACACAGTAGAGTAGAAGAGCGCTGCTTTCTCTAAAGCAGAGTGTGTTTCTTGTAAGGCGAGCTAGAGTTCATTTCCCTTTTATAAACGGAGTTGAATCACATGCAGTTTCTGGTCCTAGCAGCAAAAGTTGCTTTCTGGTAAGGAGAGTCACTATTGTGCTCAATTGGCCATACACAGTGCAAATAGCACTCGCTTTTGTTCTCAGCAAGTGCAGTGTATTGGACGCAAGAGAAACTACTGTTCTTGTCAGTTTCCTAAGCAGAGTTGAACTAGTTATGCCCATTGTGTGTAGGAAGCACAATTCTTTGGTTCTGAGCAAGCTGACTGTTCTCGCTCTATAGGAAACACAGTAGAGTAGAAGAGTGCTGCTTTCTCAAAAGCAGAGTGTGTTTCTTGTAAGGCGAGCCAGAGTTTAATTCACTTTCATAAACGGAGTTGAATCACATGCAGTTTCTGGTCCTAGCACCAAGAGTTGTTTTCTGGTAAGGAGAGTCACTATTGTGCTCAATTGGCCATACACATTGCAAATAGCACTCGCGTCTGTTCCCAGCAAATGCAGTGTATTGGAAGCAAGAGAAACTACTGTTCTTGTCAGTTTCCTAAGCAGAGTTGAATTTGATATGTCCCTTTTGTGTAGGAAGCACAGTTCTTTAGTTCTGAGCAAGCTGACAATTCTGGCTATATAGGAAACACAGTAGAGTACAAGAGTGCTGCTTTCTCTAAAGTAGAGTGTGTTTCTTGTAAGGCGAGCTAGAGTTCATTTCCCTTTCATAAACGGAGTTGAATCACATGCAGTTTCTGGTCCTAGCAGCAAAAGTTGTTTTCTGGTAAGGAGAATCACTATTGTGCTCAATTGGCCATACACAGTGCAAATAGCACTCGCTTCTGTTCTCAGCAAGTGCAGTGTATTGGACGCAAGAGAAACTACTGTTCTTGTCAGTTTCCTAAGCAGAGTTGAATTAGATATTGCCCTTGTGTGTAGGAAGCACAGTTCTTTACTTCTGAGCAAGCTGACAGTTCTGGCTATATAGGAAACACAGTAGAGTAGAAGAGTGCTGCTTTCTCTAAAGCAGAGTGTGTTTCTTGTAAGGCGAGCTAGAGTTCATTTCCCTTTTATAAACGGAATTGAATCACATGCAGTTTCTGGTCCTAGCAGCAAAAGTTGTTTTCTGGTAAGGAGAGTCACTATTGTGCTCAATTGGCCATACACAGTGCAAATAGCACTCGCTTCTGTTCTCAGCAAGTGCAGTGTATTAGACGCAAGAGAAACTACTGTTCTTGTCAGTTTCCTAAGCAGAGTTGAACTAGTTATGGCCATTGTGTGTAGGAAGCACAGTTCTTTGGTTCTGAGCAAGCTGACTGTTCTGGCTCTATAGGAAACACAGTAGAGTAGAAGAGTGCTGCTTTCTCAAAAGCAGAGTGTGTTTCTTGTAAGGCGAGCCAGAGTTTAATTCACTTTCATAAACGGAGTTGAATCACATGCAGTTTCTGGTCCTAGCACCAAGAGTTGTTTTCTGGTAAGGAGAGTCACTATTGTGCTCAATTGGCCATACACATTGCAAATAGCACTCGCGTCTGTTCCCAGCAAATGCAGTGTATTGGAAGCAAGAGAAACTACTGTTCTTGTCAGTTTCCTAAGCAGAGTTGAATTAGATATGGCCCTTTTGTGTAGGAAGCACAGTTCTTTAGTTCTGAGCAAGCTGACAATTCTGGCTATATAGGAAACACAGTAGAGTACAAGAGTGCTGCTTTCTCTAAAGTAGAGTGTGTTTCTTGTAAGGCGAGCTAGAGTTCATTTCCCTTTCATAAACGGAGTTGAATCACATGCAGTTTCTGGTCCTAGCAGCAAAAGTTGTTTTCTGGTAAGGAGAATCACTATTGTGCTCAATTGGCCATACACAGTGCAAATAGCACTCGCTTCTGTTCTCAGCAAGTGCAGTGTATTGGACGCAAGAGAAACTACTGTTCTTGTCAGTTTCCTAAGCAGAGTTGAATTAGATATTTCCCTTGTGTGTAGGAAGCACAGTTCTTTAGTTCTGAGCAAGCTGACAGTTCTGGCTATATAGGAAACACAGTAGAGTAGAAGAGCGCTGCTTTCTCTAAAGCAGAGTGTGTTTCTTGTAAGGCGAGCTAGAGTTCATTTCCCTTTTATAAACGGAGTTGAATCACATGCAGTTTCTGGTCCTAGCAGCAAAAGTTGCTTTCTGGTAAGGAGAGTCACTATTGTGCTCAATTGGCCATACACAGTGCAAATAGCACTCGCTTTTGTTCTCAGCAAGTGCAGTGTATTGGACGCAAGAGAAACTACTGTTCTTGTCAGTTTCCTAAGCAGAGTTGAACTAGTTATGCCCATTGTGTGTAGGAAGCACAATTCTTTGGTTCTGAGCAAGCTGACTGTTCTCGCTCTATAGGAAACACAGTAGAGTAGAAGAGTGCTGCTTTCTCAAAAGCAGAGTGTGTTTCTTGTAAGGCGAGCCAGAGTTTAATTCACTTTCATAAACGGAGTTGAATCACATGCAGTTTCTGGTCCTAGCACCAAGAGTTGTTTTCTGGTAAGGAGAGTCACTATTGTGCTCAATTGGCCATACACATTGCAAATAGCACTCGCGTCTGTTCCCAGCAAATGCAGTGTATTGGAAGCAAGAGAAACTACTGTTCTTGTCAGTTTCCTAAGCAGAGTTGAATTTGATATGTCCCTTTTGTGTAGGAAGCACAGTTCTTTAGTTCTGAGCAAGCTGACAATTCTGGCTATATAGGAAACACAGTAGAGTACAAGAGTGCTGCTTTCTCTAAAGTAGAGTGTGTTTCTTGTAAGGCGAGCTAGAGTTGACTTCCCTTTCATAAACGAAGTTGAATCACATGCAGTTTCTGGTCCTAGCAGCAAAAGTTGTTTTCTGGTAAGGAGAGTCACTATTGTGCTCAATTGGCCATACACAGTGCAAATAGCACTCGCTTCTGTTCTCAGCAAGTGCAGTGTATTAGACGCAAGAGAAACTACTGTTCTTGTCAGTTTCCTAAGCAGAGTTGAACTAGTTATGGCCATTGTGTGTAGGAAGCACAGTTCTTTGGTTCTGAGCAAGCTGACTGTTCTGGCTCTATAGGAAACACAGTAGAGTAGAAGAGTGCTGCTTTCTCAAAAGCAGAGTGTGTTTCTTGTAAGGCGAGCCAGAGTTTAATTCACTTTCATAAACGGAGTTGAATCACATGCAGTTTCTGGTCCTAGCACCAAGAGTTGTTTTCTGGTAAGGAGAGTCACTATTGTGCTCAATTGGCCATACACATTGCAAATAGCACTCGCGTCTGTTCCCAGCAAATGCAGTGTATTGGAAGCAAGAGAAACTACTGTTCTTGTCAGTTTCCTAAGCAGAGTTGAATTAGATATGGCCCTTTTGTGTAGGAAGCACAGTTCTTTAGTTCTGAGCAAGCTGACAATTCTGGCTATATAGGATACACAGTAGAGTAGAAGAGTGCTGCTTTCTCTAAAGTAGAGTGTGTTTCTTGTAAGCCGAGCTAGAGTTGATTTCCCTTTCATAAACGGAGTTGAATCACATGCAGTTTCTGGTCCTAGCAGCAAAAGTTGTTTTCTGGTAAGGAGATTCACTATTGTGCTCAATTGGCCTTACACAGTGCAAATAGCACTCGCGTCTTATCCCAGCAAGTGCAGTGTATTGGACGCAAGAGAAACTACTGTTCTTGTCAGTTTGCTAAGCAGAGTTGAATTACATATGGCCCTTGTGTGTAGGAAGCACAGTTCTTTAGTTCTGAGCAAGCTGACTGTTCTGGCTATATAGGAAACACAGTAGAGTAGAAGAGTGCTGCTTTCTCAAAAGCAGAGTGTGTTTCTTGTAAGGCAAGCTAGAGTTGAATTCCCTTTCATAAACGGAGTTGAATCACATGCAGTTTCTGGTCCTAGCCCTAAGAGTTGTTTTCTGGAAAGGAGAGTCACTATTGTGCTCATTTGGCCATACACAGTGCAAATAGCACTCGCGTCTGTACCCAGCAAGTGCATTGTATTGGACGCAAGAGAAACTACTGTTCTTATCAGTTTCCTAAGCAGAGTTGAATTAGATATGTCCCTTTTGTGTAGGAAGCACAGTTCTTTAGTTCTGAGCAAGCTGACAATTCTGGCTATATAGGAAACACAGTAGAGTACAAGAGTGCTGCTTTCTCTAAAGTAGAGTGTGTTTCTTGTAAGGCGAGCTAGAGTTGATTTCCCTTTCATAAACGGAGTTGAATCACATGCAGTTTCTGGTCCTAGCAGCAAAAGTTGTTTTCTGGTAAGGAGATTCACTATTGTGCTCAATTGGCCTTACACAGTGCAAATAGCACTCGCGTCTTATCCCAGCAAGTGCAGTGTATTGGACGCAAGAGAAACTACTGTTCTTGTCAGTTTGCTAAGCAGAGTTGAATTACATATAACCCTTGTGTGTAGGAAGCACAGTTCTTTAGTTCTGAGCAAGCTGACTGTTCTGGCTATATAGGAAACACAGTAGAGTATAAGAGTGCTGCTTTCTCAAAAGCAGAGTGTGTTTCTTGTAAGGCAAGCTAGAGTTGAATTCCCTTTCATAAACGGAGTTGAATCACATGCAGTTTCTGGTCCTAGCCCTAAGAGTTGTTTTCTGGTAAGGAGAGTCACTATTGTGCTCATTTGGCCATACACAGTGCAAATAGCACTCGCGTCTGTACCCAGCAAGTGCATTGTATTGGACGCAAGAGAAACTACTGTTCTTATCAGTTTCCTAAGCAGAGTTGAACTAGTTATGGCCATTGTGTGTAGGAAGCACAGTTCTTTGGTTCTGAGCAAGCTGACTGTTCTGGCTATATAGGAAACACAGTAGAGTAGAAGAGTGCTGCTTTCTCAAAAGCAGAGTGTGTTTCTTGTAAGGCGAGCCAGAGTTTAATTCACTTTCATAAACGGAGTTGAATCACATGCAGTTTGTGGTCCTAGCAGCAAGAGTTGTTTTCTGGTAAGGAGAGTCACTATTGTGCTCAATTGGCCATACACATTGCAAATAGCACTCGCGTCTGTTCCCAGCAAATGCAGTGTATTGGAAGCAAGAGAAACTACTGTTCTTGTCAGTTTCCTAAGCAGAGTTGAATTAGATATGGCCCTTGTGTGTAGGAAGCACAGTTCTTTAGTTCTGAGCAAGCTGACAATTCTGGCTATATAGGAAACACAGTAGAGTACAAGAGTGCTGCTTTCTCTAAAGTAGAGTGTGTTTCTTGTAAGGCGAGCTAGAGTTCATTTCCCTTTCATAAACGGAGTTGAATCACATGCAGTTTCTGGTCCTAGCAGCAAAAGTTGTTTTCTGGTAAGGAGAATCACTATTGTGCTCAATTGGCCATACACAGTGCAAATAGCACTCGCTTCTGTTCTCAGCAAGTGCAGTGTATTGGACGCAAGAGAAACTACTGTTCTTGTCAGTTTGCTAAGCAGAGTTGAATTACATATGGCGCTTGTGTGTAGGAAGCACAGTTCTTTAGTTGTGAGCAAGCTGACTGTTCTGGCTATATAGGAAACACAGTAGAGTAGAAGAGTGCTGCTTTCTCAAAAGCACAGTGTGTTTCTTGTAAGGCAAGCTAGAGTTGAATTCCCTTTCATAAACGGAGTTGAATCACATGCAGTTTCTGGTCCTAGCCCTAAGAGTTGTTTTCTGGTAAGGAGAGTCACTATTGTGCTCATTTGGCCATACACAGTGCAAATAGCACTCGCGTCTGTACCCAGCAAGTGCATTGTATTGGACGCAAGAGAAACTACTGTTCTTATCAGTTTCCTAAGCAGAGTTGAACTAGTTATGGCCATTGTGTGTAGGAAGCACAGTTCTTTGGTTCTGAGCAAGCTGACTGTTCTGGCTCTATAGGAAACACAGTAGAGTAGAAGAGTGCTGCTTTCTCAAAAGCAGAGTGTGTTTCTTGTAAGGCGAGCCAGAGTTTAATTCACTTTCATAAACGGAGTTGAATCACATGCAGTTTGTGGTCCTAGCACCAAGAGTTGTTTTCTGGTAAGGAAAGTCACTATTGTGCTCAATTGGCCATACACATTGCAAATAGCACTCGCGTCTGTTCCCAGCAAATGCAGTGTATTGGAAGCAAGAGAAACTACTGTTCTTGTCAGTTTCCTAAGCAGAGTTGAATTACATATGGCCCTTGTGTGTAGGAAGCACAGTTCTTTAGTTCTGAGCAAGCTGACTGTTCTGGCTATATAGGAAACACAGTAGAGTAGAAGAGTGCTGCTTTCTCAAAAGCAGAGTGTGTTTCTTGTAAGGCAAGCTAGAGTTGAATTCCCTTTCATAAACGGAGTTGAATCACATGCAGTTTCTGGTCCTAGCCCTAAGAGTTGTTTTCTGGAAAGGAGAGTCACTATTGTGCTCATTTGGCCATACACAGTGCAAATAGCACTCGCGTCTGTACCCAGCAAGTGCATTGTATTGGACGCAAGAGAAACTACTGTTCTTATCAGTTTCCTAAGCAGAGTTGAATTAGATATGTCCCTTTTGTGTAGGAAGCACTGTTCTTTAGTTCTGAGCAAGCTGACAATTCTGGCTATATAGGAAACACAGTAGAGTACAAGAGTGCTGCTTTCTCTAAAGTAGAGTGTGTTTCTTGTAAGGCGAGCTAGAGTTGATTTCCCTTTCATAAACGGAGTTGAATCACATGCAGTTTCTGGTCCTAGCAGCAAAAGTTGTTTTCTGGTAAGGAGATTCACTATTGTGCTCAATTGGCCTTACACAGTGCAAATAGCACTCGCGTCTTATCCCAGCAAGTGCAGTGTATTGGACGCAAGAGAAACTACTGTTCTTGTCAGTTTGCTAAGCAGAGTTGAATTACATATGGCCCTTGTGTGTAGGAAGCACAGTTCTTTAGTTCTGAGCAAGCTGACTGTTCTGGCTATATAGGAAACACAGTAGAGTAGAAGAGTGCTGCTTTCTCAAAAGCAGAGTGTGTTTCTTGTAAGGCAAGCTAGAGTTGAATTCCCTTTCATAAACGGAGTTGAATCACATGCAGTTTCTGGTCCTAGCCCTAAGAGTTGTTTTCTGGTAAGGAGAGTCACTATTGTGCTCATTTGGCCATACACAGTGCAAATAGCACTCGCGTCTGTACCCAGCAAGTGCATTGTATTGGACGCAAGAGAAACTACTGTTCTTATCAGTTTCCTAAGCAGAGTTGAACTAGTTATGGCCATTGTGTGTAGGAAGCACAGTTCTTTGGTTCTGAGCAAGCTGACTGTTCTGGCTCTATAGGAAACACAGTAGAGTAGAAGAGTGCTGCTTTCTCAAAAGCAGAGTGTGTTTCTTGTAATGCAAGCTAGAGTTGAATTCCCTTTCATAAACAGAGTTGAATCACATGCAGTTTGTGGTCCCAGCAGCAAGAGTTGTTTTCTGGTAAGGAGAGTCACTATTGTGCTCAAGTGGCCATACACATTGCAAATAGCACTCGCGTCTGTTCCCAGCAAATGCAGTGTATTGGACGCAAGAGAAACTACTGTTCTTGTCAGTTTCCTAAGCAGAGTTGAATTAGATATGGCCCTTTTGTGTAGGAAGCACAGTTCTTTAGTTCTGAGCAAGCTGACAATTCTGGCTATATAGGAAACACAGTAGAGTACAAGAGTGCTGCTTTCTCTAAAGTAGAGTGTGTTTCTTGTAAGGCGAGCTAGAGTTCATTTCCCTTTCATAAACGGAGTTGAATCACATGCAGTTTCTGGTCCTAGCAGCAAAAGTTGTTTTCTGGTAAGGAGAATCACTATTGTGCTCAATTGGCCATACACAGTGCAAATAGCACTCGCTTCTGTTCTCAGCATGTGCAGTGTATTGGACGCAAGAGAAACTACTGTTCTTGTCAGTTTCCTAAGCAGAGTTGAACTAGTTATGGCCATTGTGTGTAGGAAGCACAGTTCTTTGGTTCTGAGCAAGCTGACTGTTCTGGCTCTATAGGAAACACAGTAGAGTAGAAGAGTGCTGCTTTCTCAAAAGCAGAGTGTGTTTCTTGTAAGGCGAGCCAGAGTTTAATTCACTTTCATAAACGGAGTTGAATCACATGCAGTTTCTGGTCCTAGCACCAAGAGTTGTTTTCTGGTAAGGAGAGTCACTATTGTGCTCAATTGGCCATACACATTGCAAATAGCACTCGCGTCTGTTCCCAGCAAATGCAGTGTATTGGAAGCAAGAGAAACTACTGTTCTTGTCAGTTTCCTAAGCAGAGTTGAATTTGATATGTCCCTTTTGTGTAGGAAGCACAGTTCTTTAGTTCTGAGCAAGCTGACAATTCTGGCTATATAGGAAACACAGTAGAGTAGAAGAGTGCTGCTTTCTCTAAAGTAGAGTGTGTTTTGTAAGGCGAGCTAGAGTTCATTTCCCTTTCATAAACGGAGTTGAATCACATGCAGTTTCTGGTCCTAGCAGCAAAAGTTGTTTTCTGGTAAGGAGATTCACTATTGTGCTCAATTGGCCTTACACAGTGCAAATAGCACTCGCGTCTTATCCCAGCAAGTGCAGTGTATTGGACGCAAGAGAAACTACTGTTCTTGTCAGTTTGCTAAGCAGAGTTGAATTACATATGGCCCTTGTGTGTAGGAAGCACAGTTCTTTAGTTCTGAGCAAGCTGACTGTTCTGGCTATATAGGAAACACAGTAGAGTAGAAGAGTGCTGCTTTCTCAAAAGCAGAGTGTGTTTCTTGTAAGGCAAGCTAGAGTTGAATTCCCTTTCATAAACGGAGTTGAATCACATGCAGTTTCTGGTCCTAGCACTAAGAGTTGTTTTCTGGTAAGGAGAGTCACTATTGTGCTCATTTGGCCATAGACAGTGCAAATAGCACTCGCGTCTGTACCCAGCAAGTGCATTGTATTGGACGCAAGAGAAACTACTGTTCTTATCAGTTTCCTAAGCAGAGTTGAACTAGTTATGGCCATTGTGTGTAGGAAGCACAGTTCTTTGGTTCTGAGCAAGCTGACTGTTCTGGCTCTATAGGAAACACAGTAGAGTAGAAGAGTGCTGCTTTCTCAAAAGCAGAGTGTGTTTCTTGTAAGGCGAGCCAGAGTTTAATTCACTTTCATAAACGGAGTTGAATCACATGCAGTTTGTGGTCCTAGCAGCAAGAGTTGTTTTCTGGTAAGGAGAGTCACTATTGTGCTCAATTGGCCATACACATTGCAAATAGCACTCGCGTCTGTTCCCAGCAAATGCAGTGTATTGGAAGCAAGAGAAACTACTGTTCTTGTCAGTTTCCTAAGCAGAGTTGAATTAGATATGTCCCTTTTGTGTAGGAAGCACAGTTCTTTAGTTGTGAGCAAGCTGACTGTTCTGGCTATATAGGAAACACAGTAGAGTAGAAGAGTGCTGCTTTCTCAAAAGCACAGTGTGTTTCTTGTAAGGCAAGCTAGAGTTGAATTCCCTTTCATAAACGGAGTTGAATCACATGCAGTTTCTGGTCCTAGCCCTAAGAGTTGTTTTCTGGTAAGGAGAGTCACTATTGTGCTCATTTGGCCATACACAGTGCAAATAGCACTCGCGTCTGTACCCAGCAAGTGCATTGTATTGGACGCAAGAGAAACTACTGTTCTTATCAGTTTCCTAAGCAGAGTTGAACTAGTTATGGCCATTGTGTGTAGGAAGCACAGTTCTTTGGTTCTGAGCAAGCTGACTGTTCTGGCTCTATAGGAAACACAGTAGAGTAGAAGAGTGCTGCTTTCTCAAAAGCAGAGTGTGTTTCTTGTAAGGCGAGCCAGAGTTTAATTCACTTTCATAAACGGAGTTGAATCACATGCAGTTTGTGGTCCTAGCACCAAGAGTTGTTTTCTGGTAAGGAAAGTCACTATTGTGCTCAATTGGCCATACACATTGCAAATAGCACTCGCGTCTGTTCCCAGCAAATGCAGTGTATTGGAAGCAAGAGAAACTACTGTTCTTGTCAGTTTCCTAAGCAGAGTTGAATTACATATGGCCCTTGTGTGTAGGAAGCACAGTTCTTTAGTTCTGAGCAAGCTGACTGTTCTGGCTATATAGGAAACACAGTAGAGTAGAAGAGTGCTGCTTTCTCAAAAGCAGAGTGTGTTTCTTGTAAGGCAAGCTAGAGTTGAATTCCCTTTCATAAACGGAGTTGAATCACATGCAGTTTCTGGTCCTAGCCCTAAGAGTTGTTTTCTGGAAAGGAGAGTCACTATTGTGCTCATTTGGCCATACACAGTGCAAATAGCACTCGCGTCTGTACCCAGCAAGTGCATTGTATTGGACGCAAGAGAAACTACTGTTCTTATCAGTTTCCTAAGCAGAGTTGAATTAGATATGTCCCTTTTGTGTAGGAAGCACTGTTCTTTAGTTCTGAGCAAGCTGACAATTCTGGCTATATAGGAAACACAGTAGAGTACAAGAGTGCTGCTTTCTCTAAAGTAGAGTGTGTTTCTTGTAAGGCGAGCTAGAGTTGATTTCCCTTTCATAAACGGAGTTGAATCACATGCAGTTTCTGGTCCTAGCAGCAAAAGTTGTTTTCTGGTAAGGAGATTCACTATTGTGCTCAATTGGCCTTACACAGTGCAAATAGCACTCGCGTCTTATCCCAGCAAGTGCAGTGTATTGGACGCAAGAGAAACTACTGTTCTTGTCAGTTTGCTAAGCAGAGTTGAATTACATATGGCCCTTGTGTGTAGGAAGCACAGTTCTTTAGTTCTGAGCAAGCTGACTGTTCTGGCTATATAGGAAACACAGTAGAGTAGAAGAGTGCTGCTTTCTCAAAAGCAGAGTGTGTTTCTTGTAAGGCAAGCTAGAGTTGAATTCCCTTTCATAAACGGAGTTGAATCACATGCAGTTTCTGGTCCTAGCCCTAAGAGTTGTTTTCTGGTAAGGAGAGTCACTATTGTGCTCATTTGGCCATACACAGTGCAAATAGCACTCGCGTCTGTACCCAGCAAGTGCATTGTATTGGACGCAAGAGAAACTACTGTTCTTATCAGTTTCCTAAGCAGAGTTGAACTAGTTATGGCCATTGTGTGTAGGAAGCACAGTTCTTTGGTTCTGAGCAAGCTGACTGTTCTGGCTCTATAGGAAACACAGTAGAGTAGAAGAGTGCTGCTTTCTCAAAAGCAGAGTGTGTTTCTTGTAATGCAAGCTAGAGTTGAATTCCCTTTCATAAACAGAGTTGAATCACATGCAGTTTGTGGTCCCAGCAGCAAGAGTTGTTTTCTGGTAAGGAGAGTCACTATTGTGCTCAAGTGGCCATACACATTGCAAATAGCACTCGCGTCTGTTCCCAGCAAATGCAGTGTATTGGACGCAAGAGAAACTACTGTTCTTGTCAGTTTCCTAAGCAGAGTTGAATTAGATATGGCCCTTTTGTGTAGGAAGCACAGTTCTTTAGTTCTGAGCAAGCTGACAATTCTGGCTATATAGGAAACACAGTAGAGTACAAGAGTGCTGCTTTCTCTAAAGTAGAGTGTGTTTCTTGTAAGGCGAGCTAGAGTTCATTTCCCTTTCATAAACGGAGTTGAATCACATGCAGTTTCTGGTCCTAGCAGCAAAAGTTGTTTTCTGGTAAGGAGAATCACTATTGTGCTCAATTGGCCATACACAGTGCAAATAGCACTCGCTTCTGTTCTCAGCATGTGCAGTGTATTGGACGCAAGAGAAACTACTGTTCTTGTCAGTTTCCTAAGCAGAGTTGAACTAGTTATGGCCATTGTGTGTAGGAAGCACAGTTCTTTGGTTCTGAGCAAGCTGACTGTTCTGGCTCTATAGGAAACACAGTAGAGTAGAAGAGTGCTGCTTTCTCAAAAGCAGAGTGTGTTTCTTGTAAGGCGAGCCAGAGTTTAATTCACTTTCATAAACGGAGTTGAATCACATGCAGTTTCTGGTCCTAGCACCAAGAGTTGTTTTCTGGTAAGGAGAGTCACTATTGTGCTCAATTGGCCATACACATTGCAAATAGCACTCGCGTCTGTTCCCAGCAAATGCAGTGTATTGGAAGCAAGAGAAACTACTGTTCTTGTCAGTTTCCTAAGCAGAGTTGAATTTGATATGTCCCTTTTGTGTAGGAAGCACAGTTCTTTAGTTCTGAGCAAGCTGACAATTCTGGCTATATAGGAAACACAGTAGAGTAGAAGAGTGCTGCTTTCTCTAAAGTAGAGTGTGTTTTGTAAGGCGAGCTAGAGTTCATTTCCCTTTCATAAACGGAGTTGAATCACATGCAGTTTCTGGTCCTAGCAGCAAAAGTTGTTTTCTGGTAAGGAGATTCACTATTGTGCTCAATTGGCCTTACACAGTGCAAATAGCACTCGCGTCTTATCCCAGCAAGTGCAGTGTATTGGACGCAAGAGAAACTACTGTTCTTGTCAGTTTGCTAAGCAGAGTTGAATTACATATGGCCCTTGTGTGTAGGAAGCACAGTTCTTTAGTTCTGAGCAAGCTGACTGTTCTGGCTATATAGGAAACACAGTAGAGTAGAAGAGTGCTGCTTTCTCAAAAGCAGAGTGTGTTTCTTGTAAGGCAAGCTAGAGTTGAATTCCCTTTCATAAACGGAGTTGAATCACATGCAGTTTCTGGTCCTAGCACTAAGAGTTGTTTTCTGGTAAGGAGAGTCACTATTGTGCTCATTTGGCCATAGACAGTGCAAATAGCACTCGCGTCTGTACCCAGCAAGTGCATTGTATTGGACGCAAGAGAAACTACTGTTCTTATCAGTTTCCTAAGCAGAGTTGAACTAGTTATGGCCATTGTGTGTAGGAAGCACAGTTCTTTGGTTCTGAGCAAGCTGACTGTTCTGGCTCTATAGGAAACACAGTAGAGTAGAAGAGTGCTGCTTTCTCAAAAGCAGAGTGTGTTTCTTGTAAGGCGAGCCAGAGTTTAATTCACTTTCATAAACGGAGTTGAATCACATGCAGTTTGTGGTCCTAGCAGCAAGAGTTGTTTTCTGGTAAGGAGAGTCACTATTGTGCTCAATTGGCCATACACATTGCAAATAGCACTCGCGTCTGTTCCCAGCAAATGCAGTGTATTGGAAGCAAGAGAAACTACTGTTCTTGTCAGTTTCCTAAGCAGAGTTGAATTAGATATGTCCCTTTTGTGTAGGAAGCACAGTTCTTTAGTTCTGAGCAAGCTGACAATTCTGGCTATATAGGAAACACAGTAGAGTACAAGAGTGCTGCTTTCTCTAAAGTAGAGTGTGTTTCTTGTAAGGCGAGCTAGAGTTCATTTCCCTTTCATAAACGGAGTTGAATCACATGCAGTTTCTGGTCCTAGCAGCAAAAGTTGTTTTCTGGTAAGGAGAATCACTATTGTGCTCAATTGGCCATGCACAGTGCAAATAGCACTCGCTTCTGTTCTCAGCAAGTGCAGTGTATTGGACGCAAGAGAAACTACTGTTCTTGTCAGTTTCCTAAGCAGAGTTGAATTAGATATTGCCCTTGTGTGTAGGAAGCACAGTTCTTTAGTTCTGAGCAAGCTGACAGTTCTGGCTATATAGGAAACACAGTAGAGTAGAAGAGCGCTGCTTTCTCTAAAGCAGAGTGTGTTTCTTGTAAGGCGAGCTAGAGTTCATTTCCCTTTTATAAACGGAGTTGAATCACATGCAGTTTCTGGTCCTAGCAGCAAAAGTTGCTTTCTGGTAAGGAGAGTCACTATTGTGCTCAATTGGCCATACACAGTGCAAATAGCACTCGCTTTTGTTCTCAGCAAGTGCAGTGTATTGGACGCAAGAGAAACTACTGTTCTTGTCAGTTTCCTAAGCAGAGTTGAACTAGTTATGCCCATTGTGTGTAGGAAGCACAATTCTTTGGTTCTGAGCAAGCTGACTGTTCTCGCTCTATAGGAAACACAGTAGAGTAGAAGAGTGCTGCTTTCTCAAAAGCAGAGTGTGTTTCTTGTAAGGCGAGCCAGAGTTTAATTCACTTTCATAAACGGAGTTGAATCACATGCAGTTTCTGGTCCTAGCACCAAGAGTTGTTTTCTGGTAAGGAGAGTCACTATTGTGCTCAATTGGCCATACACATTGCAAATAGCACTCGCGTCTGTTCCCAGCAAATGCAGTGTATTGGAAGCAAGAGAAACTACTGTTCTTGTCAGTTTCCTAAGCAGAGTTGAATTTGATATGTCCCTTTTGTGTAGGAAGCACAGTTCTTTAGTTCTGAGCAAGCTGACAATTCTGGCTATATAGGAAACACAGTAGAGTACAAGAGTGCTGCTTTCTCTAAAGTAGAGTGTGTTTCTTGTAAGGCGAGCTAGAGTTCATTTCCCTTTCATAAACGGAGTTGAATCACATGCAGTTTCTGGTCCTAGCAGCAAAAGTTGTTTTCTGGTAAGGAGAATCACTATTGTGCTCAATTGGCCATACACAGTGCAAATAGCACTCGCTTCTGTTCTCAGCAAGTGCAGTGTATTGGACGCAAGAGAAACTACTGTTCTTGTCAGTTTCCTAAGCAGAGTTGAATTAGATATTGCCCTTGTGTGTAGGAAGCACAGTTCTTTACTTCTGAGCAAGCTGACAGTTCTGGCTATATAGGAAACACAGTAGAGTAGAAGAGTGCTGCTTTCTCTAAAGCAGAGTGTGTTTCTTGTAAGGCGAGCTAGAGTTCATTTCCCTTTTATAAACGGAGTTGAATCACATGCAGTTTCTGGTCCTAGCAGCAAAAGTTGTTTTCTGGTAAGGAGAGTCACTATTGTGCTCAATTGGCCATACACAGTGCAAATAGCACTCGCTTCTGTTCTCAGCAAGTGCAGTGAATTAGACGCAAGAGAAACTACTGTTCTTGTCAGTTTCCTAAGCAGAGTTGAACTAGTTATGGCCATTGTGTGTAGGAAGCACAGTTCTTTGGTTCTGAGCAAGCTGACTGTTCTGGCTCTATAGGAAACACAGTAGAGTAGAAGAGTGCTGCTTTCTCAAAAGCAGAGTGTGTTTCTTGTAAGGCGAGCCAGAGTTTAATTCACTTTCATAAACGGAGTTGAATCACATGCAGTTTCTGGTCCTAGCACCAAGAGTTGTTTTCTGGTAAGGAGAGTCACTATTGTGCTCAATTGGCCATACACATTGCAAATAGCACTCGCGTCTGTTCCCAGCAAATGCAGTGTATTGGAAGCAAGAGAAACTACTGTTCTTGTCAGTTTCCTAAGCAGAGTTGAATTAGATATGTCCCTTTTGTGTAGAGAGCACAGTTCTTTAGTTCTGAGCAAGCTGACAATTCTGGCTATATAGGATACACAGTAGAGTAGAAGAGTGCTGCTTTCTCTAAAGTAGAGTGTGTTTCTTGTAAGCCGAGCTAGAGTTGATTTCCCTTTCATAAACGGAGTTGAATCACATGCAGTTTCTGGTCCTAGCAGCAAAAGTTGTTTTCTGGTAAGGAGATTCACTATTGTGCTCAATTGGCCTTACACAGTGCAAATAGCACTCGCGTCTGTACCCAGCAAGTGCATTGTATTGGACGCAAGAGAAACTACTGTTCTTATCAGTTTCCTAAGCAGAGTTGAACTAGTTATGGCCATTGTGTGTAGGAAGCACAGTTCTTTGGTTCTGAGCAAGCTGACTGTTCTGGCTCTATAGGAAACACAGTAGAGTAGAAGAGTGCTGCTTTCTCAAAAGCAGAGTGTGTTTCTTGTAAGGCGAGCCAGAGTTTAATTCACTTTCATAAACGGAGTTGAATCACATGCAGTTTGTGGTCCTAGCAGCAAGAGTTGTTTTCTGGTAAGGAGAGTCACTATTGTGCTCAATTGGCCATACACATTGCAAATAGCACTCGCGTCTGTTCCCAGCAAATGCAGTGTATTGGAAGCAAGAGAAACTACTGTTCTTGTCAGTTTCCTAAGCAGAGTTGAATTAGATATGGCCCTTTTGTGTAGGAAGCACAGTTCTTTAGTTCTGAGCAAGCTGACAATTCTGGCTATATAGGAAACACAGTAGAGTACAAGAGTGCTGCTTTCTCTAAAGTAGAGTGTGTTTCTTGTAAGGCGAGCTAGAGTTCATTTCCCTTTCATAAACGGAGTTGAATCACATGCAGTTTCTGGTCCTAGCAGCAAAAGTTGTTTTCTGGTAAGGAGAATCACTATTGTGCTCAATTGGCCATACACAGTGCAAATAGCACTCGCTTCTGTTCTCAGCAAGTGCAGTGTATTGGACGCAAGAGAAACTACTGTTCTTGTCAGTTTCCTAAGCAGAGTTGAATTAGATATTGCCCTTGTGTGTAGGAAGCACAGTTCTTTAGTTCTGAGCAAGCTGACAGTTCTGGCTATATAGGAAACACAGTATAGTAGAAGAGCGCTGCTTTCTCTAAAGCAGAGTGTGTTTCTTGTAAGGCGAGCTAGAGTTCATTTCCCTTTTATAAACGGAGTTGAATCACATGCAGTTTCTGGTCCTAGCAGCAAAAGTTGCTTTCTGGTAAGGAGAGTCACTATTGTGCTCAATTGGCCATACACAGTGCAAATAGCACTCGCTTTTGTTCTCAGCAAGTGCAGTGTATTGGACGCAAGAGAAACTACTGTTCTTGTCAGTTTCCTAAGCAGAGTTGAACTAGTTATGCCCATTGTGTGTAGGAAGCACAATTCTTTGGTTCTGAGCAAGCTGACTGTTCTCGCTCTATAGGAAACACAGTAGAGTAGAAGAGTGCTGCTTTCTCAAAAGCAGAGTGTGTTTCTTGTAAGGCGAGCCAGAGTTTAATTCACTTTCATAAACGGAGTTGAATCACATGCAGTTTCTGGTCCTAGCACCAAGAGTTGTTTTCTGGTAAGGAGAGTCACTATTGTGCTCAATTGGCCATACACATTGCAAATAGCACTCGCGTCTGTTCCCAGCAAATGCAGTGTATTGGAAGCAAGAGAAACTACTGTTCTTGTCAGTTTCCTAAGCAGAGTTGAATTTGATATGTCCCTTTTGTGTAGGAAGCACAGTTCTTTAGTTCTGAGCAAGCTGACAATTCTGGCTATATAGGAAACACAGTAGAGTACAAGAGTGCTGCTTTCTCTAAAGTAGAGTGTGTTTCTTGTAAGGCGAGCTAGAGTTCATTTCCCTTTCATAAACGGAGTTGAATCACATGCAGTTTCTGGTCCTAGCAGCAAAAGTTGTTTTCTGGTAAGGAGAGTCACTATTGTGCTCATTTGGCCATACACAGTGCAAATAGCACTCGCGTCTGTACCCAGCAAGTGCATTGTATTGGACACAAGAGAAACTACTGTTCTTATCAGTTTCCTAAGCAGAGTTGAACTAGTTATGGCCATTGTGTGTAGGAAGCACAGTTCTTTGGTTCTGAGCAAGCTGACTGTTCTGGCTCTATAGGAAACACAGTAGAGTAGAAGAGTGCTGCTTTCTCAAAAGCAGAGTGTGTTTCTTGTAATGCAAGTTAGAGTTGAATTCCCTTTCATAAACGGAGTTGAATCACATGCAGTTTGTGGTCCTAGCAGCAAGAGTTGTTTTCTGGTAAGGAGAGTCACTATTGTGCTCAATTGGCCATACACATTGCAAATAGCACTCGCGACTGTTCCCAGCAAATGCAGTGTATTGGAAGCAAGAGAAACTACTGTTCTTGTCAGTTTCCTAAGCAGAGTTGAATTAGATATGTCCCTTTTGTGTAGGAAGCACAGTTCTTTAGTTCTGAGCAAGCTGACAATTCTGGCTATATAGGAAACACAGTAGAGTAGAAGAGTGCTGCTTTCTCTAAAGTAGAGTGTGTTTCTTGTAAGGCGAGCTAGAGTTGACTTCCCTTTCATAAACGAAGTTGAATCACATGCAGTTTCTGGTCCTAGCAGCAAAAGTTGTTTTCTGGTAAGGAGAGTCACTATTGTGCTCAATTGGCCATACACAGTGCAAATAGCACTCGCTTCTGTTCTCAGCAAGTGCAGTGTATTAGACGCAAGAGAAACTACTGTTCTTGTCAGTTTCCTAAGCAGAGTTGAACTAGTTATGGCCATTGTGTGTAGGAAGCACAGTTCTTTGGTTCTGAGCAAGCTGACTGTTCTGGCTCTATAGGAAACACAGTAGAGTAGAAGAGTGCTGCTTTCTCAAAAGCAGAGTGTGTTTCTTGTAAGGCGAGCCAGAGTTTAATTCACTTTCATAAACGGAGTTGAATCACATGCAGTTTCTGGTCCTAGCACCAAGAGTTGTTTTCTGGTAAGGAGAGTCACTATTGTGCTCAATTGGCCATACACATTGCAAATAGCACTCGCGTCTGTTCCCAGCAAATGCAGTGTATTGGAAGCAAGAGAAACTACTGTTCTTGTCAGTTTCCTAAGCAGAGTTGAATTAGATATGGCCCTTTTGTGTAGGAAGCACAGTTCTTTAGTTCTGAGCAAGCTGACAATTCTGGCTATATAGGATACACAGTAGAGTAGAAGAGTGCTGCTTTCTCTAAAGTAGAGTGTGTTTCTTGTAAGCCGAGCTAGAGTTGATTTCCCTTTCATAAACGGAGTTTAATCACATGCAGTTTCTGGTCCTAGCAGCAAAAGTTGTTTTCTGGTAAGGAGATTCACTATTGTGCTCAATTGGCCTTACACAGTGCAAATAGCACTCGCGTCTTATCCCAGCAAGTGCAGTGTATTGGACGCAAGAGAAACTACTGTTCTTGTCAGTTTGCTAAGCAGAGTTGAATTACATATGGCCCTTGTGTGTAGGAAGCACAGTTCTTTAGTTCTGAGCAAGCTGACAGTTCTGGCTATATAGGAAACACAGTAGAGTAGAAGAGTGCTGCTTTCTCAAAAGCAGAGTGTGTTTCTTGTAAGGCAAGCTAGAGTTGAATTCCCTTTCATAAACGGAGTTGAATCACATGCAGTTTCTGGTCCTAGCCCTAAGAGTTGTTTTCTGGAAAGGAGAGTCACTATTGTGCTCATTTGGCCATACACAGTGCAAATAGCACTCGCGTCTGTACCCAGCAAGTGCATTGTATTGGACGCAAGAGAAACTACTGTTCTTATCAGTTTCCTAAGCAGAGTTGAATTAGATATGTCCCTTTTGTGTAGGAAGCACAGTTCTTTAGTTCTGAGCAAGCTGACAATTCTGGCTATATAGGAAACACAGTAGAGTACAAGAGTGCTGCTTTCTCTAAAGTAGAGTGTGTTTCTTGTAAGGCGAGCTAGAGTTGATTTCCCTTTCATAAACGGAGTTGAATCACATGCAGTTTCTGGTCCTAGCAGCAAAAGTTGTTTTCTGGTAAGGAGATTCACTATTGTGCTCAATTGGCCTTACACAGTGCAAATAGCACTCGCGTCTTATCCCAGCAAGTGCAGTGTATTGGACGCAAGAGAAACTACTGTTCTTGTCAGTTTGCTAAGCAGAGTTGAATTACATATAACCCTTGTGTGTAGGAAGCACAGTTCTTTAGTTCTGAGCAAGCTGACTGTTCTGGCTATATAGGAAACACAGTAGAGTATAAGAGTGCTGCTTTCTCAAAAGCAGAGTGTGTTTCTTGTAAGGCAAGCTAGAGTTGAATTCCCTTTCATAAACGGAGTTGAATCACATGCAGTTTCTGGTCCTAGCCCTAAGAGTTGTTTTCTGGTAAGGAGAGTCACTATTGTGCTCATTTGGCCATACACAGTGCAAATAGCACTCGCGTCTGTACCCAGCAAGTGCATTGTATTGGACGCAAGAGAAACTACTGTTCTTATCAGTTTCCTAAGCAGAGTTGAACTAGTTATGGCCATTGTGTGTAGGAAGCACAGTTCTTTGGTTCTGAGCAAGCTGACTGTTCTGGCTATATAGGAAACACAGTAGAGTAGAAGAGTGCTGCTTTCTCAAAAGCAGAGTGTGTTTCTTGTAAGGCGAGCCAGAGTTTAATTCACTTTCATAAACGGAGTTGAATCACATGCAGTTTGTGGTCCTAGCAGCAAGAGTTGTTTTCTGGTAAGGAGAGTCACTATTGTGCTCAATTGGCCATACACATTGCAAATAGCACTCGCGTCTGTTCCCAGCAAATGCAGTGTATTGGAAGCAAGAGAAACTACTGTTCTTGTCAGTTTCCTAAGCAGAGTTGAATTAGATATGGCCCTTGTGTGTAGGAAGCACAGTTCTTTAGTTCTGAGCAAGCTGACAATTCTGGCTATATAGGAAACACAGTAGAGTACAAGAGTGCTGCTTTCTCTAAAGTAGAGTGTGTTTCTTGTAAGGCGAGCTAGAGTTCATTTCCCTTTCATAAACGGAGTTGAATCACATGCAGTTTCTGGTCCTAGCAGCAAAAGTTGTTTTCTGGTAAGGAGAATCACTATTGTGCTCAATTGGCCATACACAGTGCAAATAGCACTCGCTTCTGTTCTCAGCAAGTGCAGTGTATTGGACGCAAGAGAAACTACTGTTCTTGTCAGTTTGCTAAGCAGAGTTGAATTACATATGGCGCTTGTGTGTAGGAAGCACAGTTCTTTAGTTGTGAGCAAGCTGACTGTTCTGGCTATATAGGAAACACAGTAGAGTAGAAGAGTGCTGCTTTCTCAAAAGCACAGTGTGTTTCTTGTAAGGCAAGCTAGAGTTGAATTCCCTTTCATAAAGGGAGTTGAATCACATGCAGTTTCTGGTCCTAGCCCTAAGAGTTGTTTTCTGGTAAGGAGAGTCACTATTGTGCTCATTTGGCCATACACAGTGCAAATAGCACTCGCGTCTGTACCCAGCAAGTGCATTGTATTGGACGCAAGAGAAACTACTGTTCTTATCAGTTTCCTAAGCAGAGTTGAACTAGTTATGGCCATTGTGTGTAGGAAGCACAGTTCTTTGGTTCTGAGCAAGCTGACTGTTCTGGCTCTATAGGAAACACAGTAGAGTAGAAGAGTGCTGCTTTCTCAAGGCAGAGTGTGTTTCTTGTAAGGCGAGCCAGAGTTTAATTCACTTTCATAAACGGAGTTGAATCACATGCAGTTTGTGGTCCTAGCACCAAGAGTTGTTTTCTGGTAAGGAAAGTCACTATTGTGCTCAATTGGCCATACACATTGCAAATAGCACTCGCGTCTGTTCCCAGCAAATGCAGTGTATTGGAAGCAAGAGAAACTACTGTTCTTGTCAGTTTCCTAAGCAGAGTTGAATTACATATGGCCCTTGTGTGTAGGAAGCACAGTTCTTTAGTTCTGAGCAAGCTGACTGTTCTGGCTATATAGGAAACACAGTAGAGTAGAAGAGTGCTGCTTTCTCAAAAGCAGAGTGTGTTTCTTGTAAGGCAAGCTAGAGTTGAATTCCCTTTCATAAACGGAGTTGAATCACATGCAGTTTCTGGTCCTAGCCCTAAGAGTTGTTTTCTGGAAAGGAGAGTCACTATTGTGCTCATTTGGCCATACACAGTGCAAATAGCACTCGCGTCTGTACCCAGCAAGTGCATTGTATTGGACGCAAGAGAAACTACTGTTCTTATCAGTTTCCTAAGCAGAGTTGAATTAGATATGTCCCTTTTGTGTAGGAAGCACTGTTCTTTAGTTCTGAGCAAGCTGACAATTCTGGCTATATAGGAAACACAGTAGAGTACAAGAGTGCTGCTTTCTCTAAAGTAGAGTGTGTTTCTTGTAAGGCGAGCTAGAGTTGATTTCCCTTTCATAAACGGAGTTGAATCACATGCAGTTTCTGGTCCTAGCAGCAAAAGTTGTTTTCTGGTAAGGAGATTCACTATTGTGCTCAATTGGCCTTACACAGTGCAAATAGCACTCGCGTCTTATCCCAGCAAGTGCAGTGTATTGGACGCAAGAGAAACTACTGTTCTTGTCAGTTTGCTAAGCAGAGTTGAATTAGATATGGCCCTTGTGTGTACGAAGCACAGTTCTTTAGTTCTGAGCAAGCTGACTGTTCTGGCTATATAGGAAACACAGTAGAGTAGAAGAGTGCTGCTTTCTCAAAAGCAGAGTGTGTTTCTTGTAAGGCAAGCTAGAGTTGAATTCCCTTTCATAAACGGAGTTGAATCACATGCAGTTTCTGGTCCTAGCCCTAAGAGTTGTTTTCTGGTAAGGAGAGTCACTATTGTGCTCATTTGGCCATACACAGTGCAAATAGCACTCGCGTCTGTACCCAGCAAGTGCATTGTATTGGACGCAAGAGAAACTACTGTTCTTATCAGTTTCCTAAGCAGAGTTGAACTAGTTATGGCCATTGTGTGTAGGAAGCACAGTTCTTTGGTTCTGAGCAAGCTGACTGTTCTGGCTATATAGGAAACACAGTAGAGTAGAAGAGTGCTGCTTTCTCAAAAGCAGAGTGTGTTTCTTGTAAGGCGAGCCAGAGTTTAATTCACTTTCATAAACGGAGTTGAATCACATGCAGTTTGTGGTCCTAGCAGCAAGAGTTGTTTTCTGGTAAGGAGAGTCACTATTGTGCTCAATTGGCCATACACATTGCAAATAGCACTCGCGTCTGTTCCCAGCAAATGCAGTGTATTGGAAGCAAGAGAAACTACTGTTCTTGTCAGTTTCCTAAGCAGAGTTGAATTAGATATGGCCCTTTTGTGTAGGAAGCACAGTTCTTTAGTTCTGAGCAAGCTGACAATTCTGGCTATATAGGAAACACAGTAGAGTACAAGAGTGCTGCTTTCTCTAAAGTAGAGTGTGTTTCTTGTAAGGCGAGCTAGAGTTGATTTCCCTTTCATAAACGGAGTTGAATCACATGCAGTTTCTGGTCCTAGCAGCAAAAGTTGTTTTCTGGTAAGGAGAGTCACTATTGTGCTCAATTGGCCATACACATTGCAAATAGCACTAGCTTCTGTTCTTAGCAAGTGCAGTGTATTGGACGCAAGAGAAACTACTGTTCTTGTCAGTTTCCTAAGCAGAGTTGAACTAGTTATGGCCATTGTGTGTAGGAAGCACAGTTCTTTGGTTCTGAGCAAGCTGACTGTTCTGGCTCTATAGGAAACACAGTAGAGTAGAAGAGTGCTGCTTTCTCAAAAGCAGAGTGTGTTTCTTGTAAGGCGAGCCAGAGTTTAATTCACTTTCATAAACGGAGTTGAATCACATGCAGTTTGTGGTCCTAGCACCAAGAGTTGTTTTCTGGTAAGGAAAGTCACTATTGTGCTCAATTGGCCATACACATTGCAAATAGCACTCGCGTCTGTTCCCAGCAAATGCAGTGTATTGGAAGCAAGAGAAACTACTGTTCTTGTCAGTTTCCTAAGCAGAGTTGAATTACATATGGCCCTTGTGTGTAGGAAGCACAGTTCTTTAGTTCTGAGCAAGCTGACTGTTCTGGCTATATAGGAAACACAGTAGAGTAGAAGAGTGCTGCTTTCTCAAAAGCAGAGTGTGTTTCTTGTAAGGCAAGCTAGAGTTGAATTCCCTTTCATAAACGGAGTTGAATCACATGCAGTTTCTGGTCCTAGCCCTAAGAGTTGTTTTCTGGAAAGGAGAGTCACTATTGTGCTCATTTGGCCATACACAGTGCAAATAGCACTCGCGTCTGTACGCAGCAAGTGCATTGTATTGGACGCAAGAGAAACTACTGTTCTTATCAGTTTCCTAAGCAGAGTTGAATTAGATATGTCCCTTTTGTGTAGGAAGCACTGTTCTTTAGTTCTGAGCAAGCTGACAATTCTGGCTATATAGGAAACACAGTAGAGTACAAGAGTGCTGCTTTCTCTAAAGTAGAGTGTGTTTCTTGTAAGGCGAGCTAGAGTTGATTTCCCTTTCATAAACGGAGTTGAATCACATGCAGTTTCTGGTCCTAGCAGCAAAAGTTGTTTTCTGGTAAGGAGATTCACTATTGTGCTCAATTGGCCTTACACAGTGCAAATAGCACTCGCGTCTTATCCCAGCAAGTGCAGTGTATTGGACGCAAGGGAAACTACTGTTCTTGTCAGTTTGCTAAGCAGAGTTGAATTACATATGGCCCTTGTGTGTACGAAGCACAGTTCTTTAGTTCTGAGCAAGCTGACTGTTCTGGCTATATAGGAAACACAGTAGAGTAGAAGAGTGCTGCTTTCTCAAAAGCAGAGTGTGTTTCTTGTAAGGCAAGCTAGAGTTGAATTCCCTTTCATAAACGGAGTTGAATCACATGCAGTTTCTGGTCCTAGCCCTAAGAGTTGTTTTCTGGTAAGGAGAGTCACTATTGTGCTCATTTGGCCATACACAGTGCAAATAGCACTCGCGTCTGTACCCAGCAAGTGCATTGTATTGGACGCAAGAGAAACTACTGTTCTTATCAGTTTCCTAAGCAGAGTTGAACTAGTTATGGCCATTGTGTGTAGGAAGCACAGTTCTTTGGTTCTGAGCAAGCTGACTGTTCTGGCTATATAGGAAACACAGTAGAGTAGAAGAGTGCTGCTTTCTCAAAAGCAGAGTGTGTTTCTTGTAAGGCGAGCCAGAGTTTAATTCACTTTCATAAACGGAGTTGAATCACATGCAGTTTGTGGTCCTAGCAGCAAGAGTTGTTTTCTGGTAAGGAGAGTCACTATTGTGCTCAATTGGCCATACACATTGCAAATAGCACTCGCGTCTGTTCCCAGCAAATGCAGTGTATTGGAAGCAAGAGAAACTACTGTTCTTGTCAGTTTCCTAAGCAGAGTTGAATTAGATATGGCCCTTTTGTGTAGGAAGCACAGTTCTTTAGTTCTGAGCAAGCTGACAATTCTGGCTATATAGGAAACACAGTAGAGTACAAGAGTGCTGCTTTCTCTAAAGTAGAGTGTGTTTCTTGTAAGGCGAGCTAGAGTTGATTTCCCTTTCATAAACGGAGTTGAATCACATGCAGTTTCTGGTCCTAGCAGCAAAAGTTGTTTTCTGGTAAGGAGAGTCACTATTGTGCTCAATTGGCCATACACATTGCAAATAGCACTAGCTTCTGTTCTTAGCAAGTGCAGTGTATTGGACGCAAGAGAAACTACTGTTCTTGTCAGTTTCCTAAGCAGAGTTGAACTAGTTATGGCCATTGTGTGTAGGAAGCACAGTTCTTTGGTTCTGAGCAAGCTGACTGTTCTGGCTCTATAGGAAACACAGTAGAGTAGAAGAGTGCTGCTTTCTCAAAAGCAGAGTGTGTTTCTTGTAAGGCGAGCCAGAGTTTAATTCACTTTCATAAACGGAGTTGAATCACATGCAGTTTCTGGTCCTAGCACCAAGAGTTGTTTTCTGGTAATTAAAGTCACTATTGTGCTCAATTGGCCATACACATTGCAAATAGCACTCGCGTCTGTTCCCAGCAAATGCAGTGTATTGGAAGCAAGAGAAACTACTGTTCTTGTCAGTTTCCTAAGCAGAGTTGAATTACATATGGCCCTTGTGTGTAGGAAGCACAGTTCTTTAGTTCTGAGCAAGCTGACTGTTCTGGCTATATAGGAAACACAGTAGAGTAGAAGAGTGCTGCTTTCTAAAAAGCAGAGTGTGTTTCTTGTAAGGCAAGCTAGAGTTGAATTCCCTTTCATAAACGGAGTTGAATCACATGCAGTTTCTGGTCCTAGCCCTAAGAGTTGTTTTCTGGAAAGGAGAGTCACTATTGTGCTCATTTGGCCATACACAGTGCAAATAGCACTCGCGTCTGTACCCAGCAAGTGCATTGTATTGGACGCAAGAGAAACTACTGTTCTTATCAGTTTCCTAAGCAGAGTTGAATTAGATATGTCCCTTTTGTGTAGGAAGCACAGTTCTTTAGTTCTGAGCAAGCTGACAATTCTGGCTATATAGGAAACACAGTAGAGTACAAGAGTGCTGCTTTCTCTAAAGTAGAGTGTGTTTCTTGTAAGGCGAGCTAGAGTTGATTTCCCTTTCATAAACGGAGTTGAATCACATGCAGTTTCTGGTCCTAGCAGCAAAAGTTGTTTTCTGGTAAGGAGATTCACTATTGTGCTCAATTGGCCTTACACAGTGCAAATAGCACTCGCGTCTTATCCCAGCAAGTGCAGTGTATTGGACGCAAGAGAAACTACTGTTCTTGTCAGTTTGCTAAGCAGAGTTGAATTACATATGGCCCTTGTGTGTAGGAAGCACAGTTCTTTAGTTCTGAGCAAGCTGACTGTTCTGGCTATATAGGAAACACAGTAGAGTAGAAGAGTGCTGCTTTCTCAAAAGCAGAGTGTGTTTCTTGTAAGGCAAGCTAGAGTTGAATTCCCTTTCATAAACGGAGTTGAATCACATGCAGTTTCTGGTCCTAGCCCTAAGAGTTGTTTTCTGGAAAGGAGAGTCACTATTGTGCTCATTTGGCCATACACAGTGCAAATAGCACTGGCGTCTGTACCCAGCAAGTGCATTGTATTGGACGCAAGAGAAACTACTGTTCTTATCAGTTTCCTAAGCAGAGTTGAATTAGATATGTCCCTTTTGTGTAGGAAGCACTGTTCTTTAGTTCTGAGCAAGCTGACAATTCTGGCTATATAGGAAACACAGTAGAGTACAAGAGTGCTGCTTTCTCTAAAGTAGAGTGTGTTTCTTGTAAGGCGAGCTAGAGTTGATTTCCCTTTCATAAACGGAGTTGAATCACATGCAGTTTCTGGTCCTAGCAGCAAAAGTTGTTTTCTGGTAAGGAGATTCACTATTGTGCTCAATTGGCCTTACACAGTGCAAATAGCACTCGCGTCTTATCCCAGCAAGTGCAGTGTATTGGACGCAAGAGAAACTACTGTTCTTGTCAGTTTGCTAAGCAGAGTTGAATTACATATGGCCCTTGTGTGTACGAAGCACAGTTCTTTAGTTCTGAGCAAGCTGACTGTTCTGGCTATATAGGAAACACAGTAGAGTAGAAGAGTGCTGCTTTCTCAAAAGCAGAGTGTGTTTCTTGTAAGGCAAGCTAGAGTTGAATTCCCTTTCATAAACGGAGTTGAATCACATGCAGTTTCTGGTCCTAGCCCTAAGAGTTGTTTTCTGGTAAGGAGAGTCACTATTGTGCTCATTTGGCCATACACAGTGCAAATAGCACTCGCGTCTGTACCCAGCAAGTGCATTGTATTGGACGCAAGAGAAACTACTGTTCTTATCAGTTTCCTAAGCAGAGTTGAACTAGTTATGGCCATTGTGTGTAGGAAGCACAGTTCTTTGGTTCTGAGCAAGCTGACTGTTCTGGCTATATAGGAAACACAGTAGAGTAGAAGAGTGCTGCTTTCTCAAAAGCAGAGTGTGTTTCTTGTAAGGCGAGCCAGAGTTTAATTCACTTTCATAAACGGAGTTGAATCACATGCAGTTTGTGGTCCTAGCAGCAAGAGTTGTTTTCTGGTAAGGAGAGTCACTATTGTGCTCAATTGGCCATACACATTGCAAATAGCACTCGCGTCTGTTCCCAGCAAATGCAGTGTATTGGAAGCAAGAGAAACTACTGTTCTTGTCAGTTTCCTAAGCAGAGTTGAATTAGATATGGCCCTTTTGTGTAGGAAGCACAGTTCTTTAGTTCTGAGCAAGCTGACAATTCTGGCTATATAGGAAACACAGTAGAGTACAAGAGTGCTGCTTTCTCTAAAGTAGAGTGTGTTTCTTGTAAGGCGAGCTAGAGTTGATTTCCCTTTCATAAACGGAGTTGAATCACATGCAGTTTCTGGTCCTAGCAGCAAAAGTTGTTTTCTGGTAAGGAGAGTCACTATTGTGCTCAATTGGCCATACACATTGCAAATAGCACTAGCTTCTGTTCTTAGCAAGTGCAGTGTATTGGACGCAAGAGAAACTACTGTTCTTGTCAGTTTCCTAAGCAGAGTTGAACTAGTTATGGCCATTGTGTGTAGGAAGCACAGTTCTTTGGTTCTGAGCAAGCTGACTGTTCTGGCTCTATAGGAAACACAGTAGAGTAGAAGAGTGCTGCTTTCTCAAAAGCAGAGTGTGTTTCTTGTAAGGCGAGCCAGAGTTTAATTCACTTTCATAAACGGAGTTGAATCACATGCAGTTTCTGGTCCTAGCACCAAGAGTTGTTTTCTGGTAATTAAAGTCACTATTGTGCTCAATTGGCCATACACATTGCAAATAGCACTCGCGTCTGTTCCCAGCAAATGCAGTGTATTGGAAGCAAGAGAAACTACTGTTCTTGTCAGTTTCCTAAGCAGAGTTGAATTACATATGGCCCTTGTGTGTAGGAAGCACAGTTCTTTAGTTCTGAGCAAGCTGACTGTTCTGGCTATATAGGAAACACAGTAGAGTAGAAGAGTGCTGCTTTCTCAAAAGCAGAGTGTGTTTCTTGTAAGGCAAGCTAGAGTTGAATTCCCTTTCATAAACGGAGTTGAATCACATGCAGTTTCTGGTCCTAGCCCTAAGAGTTGTTTTCTGGAAAGGAGAGTCACTATTGTGCTCATTTGGCCATACACAGTGCAAATAGCACTCGCGTCTGTACCCAGCAAGTGCATTGTATTGGACGCAAGAGAAACTACTGTTCTTATCAGTTTCCTAAGCAGAGTTGAATTAGATATGTCCCTTTTGTGTAGGAAGCACAGTTCTTTAGTTCTGAGCAAGCTGACAATTCTGGCTATATAGGAAACACAGTAGAGTACAAGAGTGCTGCTTTCTCTAAAGTAGAGTGTGTTTCTTGTAAGGCGAGCTAGAGTTGATTTCCCTTTCATAAACGGAGTTGAATCACATGCAGTTTCTGGTCCTAGCAGCAAAAGTTGTTTTCTGGTAAGGAGATTCACTATTGTGCTCAATTGGCCTTACACAGTGCAAATAGCACTCGCGTCTTATCCCAGCAAGTGCAGTGTATTGGACGCAAGAGAAACTACTGTTCTTGTCAGTTTGCTAAGCAGAGTTGAATTACATATGGCCCTTGTGTGTAGGAAGCACAGTTCTTTAGTTCTGAGCAAGCTGACTGTTCTGGCTATATAGGAAACACAGTAGAGTAGAAGAGTGCTGCTTTCTCAAAAGCAGAGTGTGTTTCTTGTAAGGCAAGCTAGAGTTGAATTCCCTTTCATAAACGGAGTTGAATCACATGCAGTTTCTGGTCCTAGCCCTAAGAGTTGTTTTCTGGTAAGGAGAGTCACTATTGTGCTCATTTGGCCATACAAAGTGCAAATAGCACTCGCGTCTGTACCCAGCAAGTGCGTTGTATTGGACGCAAGAGAAACTACTGTTCTTATCAGTTTCCTAAGCAGAGTTGAACTAGTTATGGCCATTGTGTGTAGGAAGCACAGTTCTTTGGTTCTGAGCAAGCTGACTGTTCTGGCTATATAGGAAACACAGTAGAGTAGAAGAGTGCTGCTTTCTCAAAAGCAGAGTGTGTTTCTTGTAAGGCGAGCCAGAGTTTAATTCACTTTCATAAACGGAGTTGAATCACATGCAGTTTGTGGTCCTAGCAGCAAGAGTTGTTTTCTGGTAAGGAGAGTCACTATTGTGCTCAATTGGCCATACACATTGCAAATAGCACTCGCGTCTGTTCCCAGCAAATGCAGTGTATTGGAAGCAAGAGAAACTACTGTTCTTGTCAGTTTCCTAAGCAGAGTTGAATTAGATATGGCCCTTTTGTGTAGGAAGCACAGTTCTTTAGTTCTGAGCAAGCTGACAATTCTGGCTATATAGGAAACACAGTAGAGTACAAGAGTGCTGCTTTCTCTAAAGTAGAGTGTGTTTCTTGTAAGGCGAGCTAGAGTTCATTTCCCTTTCATAAACGGAGTTGAATCACATGCAGTTTCTGGTCCTAGCAGCAAAAGTTGTTTTCTGGTAAGGAGAATCACTATTGTGCTCAATTGGCCATACACAGTGCAAATAGCACTCGCTTCTGTTCTCAGCAAGTGCAGTGTATTGGACGCAAGAGAAACTACTGTTCTTGTCAGTTTGCTAAGCAGAGTTGAATTACATATGGCCCTTGTGTGTAGGAAGCACAGTTCTTTAGTTGTGAGCAAGCTGACTGTTCTGGCTATATAGGAAACACAGTAGAGTAGAAGAGTGCTGCTTTCTCAAAAGCACAGTGTGTTTCTTGTAAGGCAAGCTAGAGTTGAATTCCCTTTCATAAACGGAGTTGAATCACATGCAGTTTCTGGTCCTAGCCCTAAGAGTTGTTTTCTGGTAAGGAGAGTCACTATTGTGCTCATTTGGCCATACACAGTGCAAATAGCACTCGCGTCTGTACCCAGCAAGTGCATTGTATTGGACGCAAGAGAAACTACTGTTCTTATCAGTTTCCTAAGTAGAGTTGAACTAGTTATGGCCATTGTGTGTAGGAAGCACAGTTCTTTGGTTCTGAGCAAGCTGACTGTTCTGGCTCTATAGGAAACACAGTAGAGTAGAAGAGTGCTGCTTTCTCAAAAGCAGAGTGTGTTTCTTGTAATGCAAGCTAGAGTTGAATTCCCTTTCATAAACGGAGTTGAATCACATGCAGTTTGTGGTCCTCGCAGCAAGAGTTGTTTTCTGGTAAGGAGAGTCACTATTGTACTCAATTGGCCATACACATTGCAAATAGCACTCGCGTCTGTTCCCAGCAAATGCAGTGTATTGGAAGCAAGAGAAACTACTGTTCTTGTCAGTTTCCTAAGCAGAGTTGAATTAGATATGGCACTTTTGTGTAGGAAGCACAGTTCTTTAGTTCTGAGCAAGCTGACAATTCTGGCTATATAGGAAACACAGTAGAGTAGAAGAGTGCTGCTTTCTCAAAAGCAGAGTGTGTTTCTTGTAAGGCAAGCTAGAGTTGAATTCCCTTTCATAAACGGAGTTGAATCACATGCAGTTTCTGGTCCTAGCCCTAAGAGTTGTTTTCTGGAAAGGAGAGTCACTATTGTGCTCATTTGGCCATACACAGTGCAAATAGCACTGGCGTCTGTACCCAGCAAGTGCATTGTATTGGACGCAAGAGAAACTACTGTTCTTATCAGTTTCCTAAGCAGAGTTGAATTAGATATGTCCCTTTTGTGTAGGAAGCACTGTTCTTTAGTTCTGAGCAAGCTGACAATTCTGGCTATATAGGAAACACAGTAGAGTACAAGAGTGCTGCTTTCTCTAAAGTAGAGTGTGTTTCTTGTAAGGCGAGCTAGAGTTGATTTCCCTTTCATAAACGGAGTTGAATCACATGCAGTTTCTGGTCCTAGCAGCAAAAGTTGTTTTCTGGTAAGGAGATTCACTATTGTGCTCAATTGGCCTTACACAGTGCAAATAGCACTCGCGTCTTATCCCAGCAAGTGCAGTGTATTGGACGCAAGAGAAACTACTGTTCTTGTCAGTTTGCTAAGCAGAGTTGAATTACATATGGCCCTTGTGTGTACGAAGCACAGTTCTTTAGTTCTGAGCAAGCTGACTGTTCTGGCTATATAGGAAACACAGTAGAGTAGAAGAGTGCTGCTTTCTCAAAAGCAGAGTGTGTTTCTTGTAAGGCAAGCTAGAGTTGAATTCCCTTTCATAAACGGAGTTGAATCACATGCAGTTTCTGGTCCTAGCCCTAAGAGTTGTTTTCTGGTAAGGAGAGTCACTATTGTGCTCATTTGGCCATACACAGTGCAAATAGCACTCGCGTCTGTACCCAGCAAGTGCATTGTATTGGACGCAAGAGAAACTACTGTTCTTATCAGTTTCCTAAGCAGAGTTGAACTAGTTATGGCCATTGTGTGTAGGAAGCACAGTTCTTTGGTTCTGAGCAAGCTGACTGTTCTGGCTATATAGGAAACACAGTAGAGTAGAAGAGTGCTGCTTTCTCAAAAGCAGAGTGTGTTTCTTGTAAGGCGAGCCAGAGTTTAATTCACTTTCATAAACGGAGTTGAATCACATGCAGTTTGTGGTCCTAGCAGCAAGAGTTGTTTTCTGGTAAGGAGAGTCACTATTGTGCTCAATTGGCCATACACATTGCAAATAGCACTCGCGTCTGTTCCCAGCAAATGCAGTGTATTGGAAGCAAGAGAAACTACTGTTCTTGTCAGTTTCCTAAGCAGAGTTGAATTAGATATGGCCCTTTTGTGTAGGAAGCACAGTTCTTTAGTTCTGAGCAAGCTGACAATTCTGGCTATATAGGAAACACAGTAGAGTACAAGAGTGCTGCTTTCTCTAAAGTAGAGTGTGTTTCTTGTAAGGCGAGCTAGAGTTGATTTCCCTTTCATAAACGGAGTTGAATCACATGCAGTTTCTGGTCCTAGCAGCAAAAGTTGTTTTCTGGTAAGGAGAGTCACTATTGTGCTCAATTGGCCATACACATTGCAAATAGCACTAGCTTCTGTTCTTAGCAAGTGCAGTGTATTGGACGCAAGAGAAACTACTGTTCTTGTCAGTTTCCTAAGCAGAGTTGAACTAGTTATGGCCATTGTGTGTAGGAAGCACAGTTCTTTGGTTCTGAGCAAGCTGACTGTTCTGGCTCTATAGGAAACACAGTAGAGTAGAAGAGTGCTGCTTTCTCAAAAGCAGAGTGTGTTTCTTGTAAGGCGAGCCAGAGTTTAATTCACTTTCATAAACGGAGTTGAATCACATGCAGTTTCTGGTCCTAGCACCAAGAGTTGTTTTCTGGTAATTAAAGTCACTATTGTGCTCAATTGGCCATACACATTGCAAATAGCACTCGCGTCTGTTCCCAGCAAATGCAGTGTATTGGAAGCAAGAGAAACTACTGTTCTTGTCAGTTTCCTAAGCAGAGTTGAATTACATATGGCCCTTGTGTGTAGGAAGCACAGTTCTTTAGTTCTGAGCAAGCTGACTGTTCTGGCTATATAGGAAACACAGTAGAGTAGAAGAGTGCTGCTTTCTCAAAAGCAGAGTGTGTTTCTTGTAAGGCAAGCTAGAGTTGAATTCCCTTTCATAAACGGAGTTGAATCACATGCAGTTTCTGGTCCTAGCCCTAAGAGTTGTTTTCTGGAAAGGAGAGTCACTATTGTGCTCATTTGGCCATACACAGTGCAAATAGCACTCGCGTCTGTACCCAGCAAGTGCATTGTATTGGACGCAAGAGAAACTACTGTTCTTATCAGTTTCCTAAGCAGAGTTGAATTAGATATGTCCCTTTTGTGTAGGAAGCACAGTTCTTTAGTTCTGAGCAAGCTGACAATTCTGGCTATATAGGAAACACAGTAGAGTACAAGAGTGCTGCTTTCTCTAAAGTAGAGTGTGTTTCTTGTAAGGCGAGCTAGAGTTGATTTCCCTTTCATAAACGGAGTTGAATCACATGCAGTTTCTGGTCCTAGCAGCAAAAGTTGTTTTCTGGTAAGGAGATTCACTATTGTGCTCAATTGGCCTTACACAGTGCAAATAGCACTCGCGTCTTATCCCAGCAAGTGCAGTGTATTGGACGCAAGAGAAACTACTGTTCTTGTCAGTTTGCTAAGCAGAGTTGAATTACATATGGCCCTTGTGTGTAGGAAGCACAGTTCTTTAGTTCTGAGCAAGCTGACTGTTCTGGCTATATAGGAAACACAGTAGAGTAGAAGAGTGCTGCTTTCTCAAAAGCAGAGTGTGTTTCTTGTAAGGCAAGCTAGAGTTGAATTCCCTTTCATAAACGGAGTTGAATCACATGCAGTTTCTGGTCCTAGCCCTAAGAGTTGTTTTCTGGTAAGGAGAGTCACTATTGTGCTCATTTGGCCATACAAAGTGCAAATAGCACTCGCGTCTGTACCCAGCAAGTGCGTTGTATTGGACGCAAGAGAAACTACTGTTCTTATCAGTTTCCTAAGCAGAGTTGAACTAGTTATGGCCATTGTGTGTAGGAAGCACAGTTCTTTGGTTCTGAGCAAGCTGACTGTTCTGGCTATATAGGAAACACAGTAGAGTAGAAGAGTGCTGCTTTCTCAAAAGCAGAGTGTGTTTCTTGTAAGGCGAGCCAGAGTTTAATTCACTTTCATAAACGGAGTTGAATCACATGCAGTTTGTGGTCCTAGCAGCAAGAGTTGTTTTCTGGTAAGGAGAGTCACTATTGTGCTCAATTGGCCATACACATTGCAAATAGCACTCGCGTCTGTTCCCAGCAAATGCAGTGTATTGGAAGCAAGAGAAACTACTGTTCTTGTCAGTTTCCTAAGCAGAGTTGAATTAGATATGGCCCTTTTGTGTAGGAAGCACAGTTCTTTAGTTCTGAGCAAGCTGACAATTCTGGCTATATAGGAAACACAGTAGAGTACAAGAGTGCTGCTTTCTCTAAAGTAGAGTGTGTTTCTTGTAAGGCGAGCTAGAGTTCATTTCCCTTTCATAAACGGAGTTGAATCACATGCAGTTTCTGGTCCTAGCAGCAAAAGTTGTTTTCTGGTAAGGAGAATCACTATTGTGCTCAATTGGCCATACACAGTGCAAATAGCACTCGCTTCTGTTCTCAGCAAGTGCAGTGTATTGGACGCAAGAGAAACTACTGTTCTTGTCAGTTTGCTAAGCAGAGTTGAATTACATATGGCCCTTGTGTGTAGGAAGCACAGTTCTTTAGTTGTGAGCAAGCTGACTGTTCTGGCTATATAGGAAACACAGTAGAGTAGAAGAGTGCTGCTTTCTCAAAAGCACAGTGTGTTTCTTGTAAGGCAAGCTAGAGTTGAATTCCCTTTCATAAACGGAGTTGAATCACATGCAGTTTCTGGTCCTAGCCCTAAGAGTTGTTTTCTGGTAAGGAGAGTCACTATTGTGCTCATTTGGCCATACACAGTGCAAATAGCACTCGCGTCTGTACCCAGCAAGTGCATTGTATTGGACGCAAGAGAAACTACTGTTCTTATCAGTTTCCTAAGTAGAGTTGAACTAGTTATGGCCATTGTGTGTAGGAAGCACAGTTCTTTGGTTCTGAGCAAGCTGACTGTTCTGGCTCTATAGGAAACACAGTAGAGTAGAAGAGTGCTGCTTTCTCAAAAGCAGAGTGTGTTTCTTGTAATGCAAGCTAGAGTTGAATTCCCTTTCATAAACGGAGTTGAATCACATGCAGTTTGTGGTCCTCGCAGCAAGAGTTGTTTTCTGGTAAGGAGAGTCACTATTGTACTCAATTGGCCATACACATTGCAAATAGCACTCGCGTCTGTTCCCAGCAAATGCAGTGTATTGGAAGCAAGAGAAACTACTGTTCTTGTCAGTTTCCTAAGCAGAGTTGAATTAGATATGGCACTTTTGTGTAGGAAGCACAGTTCTTTAGTTCTGAGCAAGCTGACAATTCTGGCTATATAGGAAACACAGTAGAGTAGAAGAGTGCTGCTTTCTCTAAAGTAGAGTGTGTTTCTTGTAAGGCGAGCTAGAGTTGATTTCCCTTTCATAAACGGAGTTGAATCACATGCAGTTTCTGGTCCTAGCAGCAAAAGTTGTTTTCTGGTAAGGAGAGTCACTATTGTGCTCAATTGGCCATACACATTGCAAATAGCACTAGCTTCTGTTCTCAGCAAGTGCAGTGTATTGGACGCAAGAGAAACTACTGTTCTTGTCAGTTTCCTAAGCAGAGTTGAACTAGTTATGGCCATTGAGTGTAGGAAGCACAGTTCTTTGGTTCTGAGCAAGCTGACTGTTCTGGCTCTATAGGAAACACAGTAGAATAGAAGAGTGCTGCATTCTCAAAAGCAGAGTGTGTTTCTTGTAAGGCGAGCCAGAGTTTAATTCACTTTCATAAACGGAGTTGAATCACATGCAGTTTCTGGTCCTAGCACCAAGAGTTGTTTTCTGGTAATTAAAGTCACTATTGTGCTCAATTGGCCTTACACAGTGCAAATAGCACTCGCGTCTTATCACAGCAAGTGCAGTGTATTGGACGCAAGAGAAACTACTGTTCTTGTCAGTTTGCTAAGCAGAGTTGAATTACATATGGCCCTTGTGTGTAGGAAGCACAGTTCTTTAGTTCTGAGCAAGCTGACTGTTCTGGCTATATAGGAAACACAGTAGAGTAGAAGAGTGCTGCTTTCTCAAAAGCAGAGTGTGTTTCTTGTAAGGCAAGCTAGAGTTGAATTCCCTTTCATAAACGGAGTTGAATCACATGCAGTTTCTGGTCCTAGCCCTAAGAGTTGTTTTCTGGTAAGGAGAGTCACTATTGTGCTCATTTGGCCATACACAGTGCAAATAGCACTCGCGTCTGTACCCAGCAAGTGCGTTGTATTGGACGCAAGAGAAACTACTGTTCTTATCAGTTTCCTAAGCAGAGTTGAACTAGTTATGGCCATTGTTTGTAGGAAGCACAGTTCTTTGGTTCTGAGCAAGCTGACTGTTCTGGCTCTATAGGAAACACAGTAGAGTAGAGAGTGCTGCTTTCTCAAAAGCAGAGTGTGTTTCTTGTAATGCAAGTTAGAGTTGAATTCCCTTTCATAAACGGAGTTGAATCACATGCAGTTTCTGGTCCTAGCACCAAGAGTTGTTTTCTGGTAAGGAGAGTCACTATTGTGCTCAATTGGCCATACACAGTGCAAATAGCACTCGCGTCTGTTCCCAGCAAATGCAGTGTATTGGAAGCAAGAGAAACTACTGTTCTTGTCAGTTTCCTAAGCAGAGTTGAATTAGATATGGCCCTTTTGTGTAGGAAGCACAGTTCTTTAGTTCTGAGCAAGCTGACAATTCTGGCTATATAGGAAACACAGTAGAGTACAAGAGTGCTGCTTTCTCTAAAGTAGAGTGTGTTTCTTGTAAGGCGAGCTAGAGTTCATTTCCCTTTCATAAACGGAGTTGAATCACATGCAGTTTCTGGTCCTAGCAGCAAAAGTTGTTTTCTGGTAAGGAGAATCACTATTGTGCTCAATTGGCCATACACAGTGCAAATAGCACTCGCTTCTCTTCTCAACAAGTGCAGTGTATTGGACGCAAGAGAAACTACTGTTCTTGTCAGTTTCCTAAGCCGAGTTGAATTAGATATTGCCCTTGTGTGTAGGAAGCACAGTTCTTTAGTTCTGAGCAAGCTGACAGTTCTGGCTATATAGGAAACACAGTAGAGTAGAAGAGCGCTGCTTTCTCTAAAGCAGAGTGTGTTTCTTGTAAGGCGAGCTAGAGTTCATTTCCCTTTTATAAACGGAGTTGAATCACATGCAGTTTCTGGTCCTAGCAGCAAAAGTTGCTTTCTGGTAAGGAGAGTCACTATTGTGCTCAATTGGCCATACACAGTGCAAATAGCACTAGCTTCTGTTCTCAGCAAGTGCAGTGTATTGGACGCAAGAGAAACTACTGTTCTTGTCAGTTTCCTAAGCAGAGTTGAACTAGTTATGGCCATTGTGTGTAGGAAGCACAATTCTTTGGTTCTGAGCAAGCTGACTGTTCTCGCTCTATAGGAAACACAGTAGAGTAGAAGAGTGCTGCTTTCTCAAAAGCAGAGTGTGTTTCTTGTAAGGCGAGCCAGAGTTTAATTCACTTTCATAAACGGAGTTGAATCACATGCAGTTTCTGGTCCTAGCACCAAGAGTTGTTTTCTGGTAAGGAGAGTCACTATTGTGCTCAATTGGCCATACACATTGCAAATAGCACTCGCGTCTGTTCCCAGCAAATGCAGTGTATTGGAAGCAAGAGAAACTACTGTTCTTGTCAGTTTCCTAAGCAGAGTTGAATTTGATATGTCCCTTTTGTGTAGGAAGCACAATTCTTTAGTTCTGAGCAAGCTGACAATTCTGGCTATATAGGAAACACAGTAGAGTAGAAGAGTGCTGCTTTCTCTAAAGTAGAGTGTGTTTCTTGTAAGGCGAGCTAGAGTTGATTTCCCTTTCATAAACGGAGTTGAATCACATGCAGTTTCTGGTCCTAGCAGCAAAAGTTGTTTTCTGGTAAGGAGATTCCCTATTGTGCTCAATTGGCCTTACACAGTGCAAATAGCACTCGCGTCTTATCCCAGCAAATGCAGTGTATTGGACGCAAGAGAAACTACTGTTCTTGTCAGTTTGCTAAGCAGAGTTGAATTACATATGGCCCTTGTGTGTAGGAAGCACAGTTCTTTAGTTGTGAGCAAGCTGACTGTTCTGGCTATATAGGAAACACAGTAGAGTAGAAGAGTGCTGCTTTCTCAAAAGCACAGTGTGTATCTTGTAAGGCAAGCTAGAGTTGAATTCCCTTTCATAAACGGAGTTGAATCACATGCAGTTTCTGGTCCTAGCCCTAAGAGTTGTTTTCTGGTAAGGAGAGTCACTATTGTGCTCATTTGGACATACACAGTGCAAATAGCACTCGCGTCTGTACCCAGCAAGTGCATTGTATTGGACGCAAGAGAAACTACTGTTCTTATCAGTTTCCTAAGCAGAGTTGAACTAGTTATGGCCATTGTGTGTAGGAAGCACAGTTCTTTGGTTCTGAGCAAGCTGACTGTTCTGGCTCTATAGGAAACACAGTAGAGTAGAAGAGTGCTGCTTTCTCAAAAGCAGAGTGTGTTTCTTGTAATGCAAGCTAGAGTTGAATTCCCTTTCATAAACGGAGTTGAATCACATGCAGTTTGTGGTCCTCGCAGCAAGAGTTGTTTTCTGGTAAGGAGAGTCACTATTGTGCTCAATTGGCCATACACATTGCAAATAGCACTCGCGTCTGTTCCCAGCAAATGCAGTGTATTGGAAGCAAGAGAAACTACTGTTCTTGTCAGTTTCCTAAGCAGAGTTGAATTAGATATGGCCCTTTTGTGTAGGAAGCACAGTTCTTTAGTTCTGAGCAAGCTGACAATTCTGGCTATATAGGAAACACAGTAGAGTACAAGAGTGCTGCTTTCTCTAAAGTAGAGTGTGTTTCTTGTAAGGCGAGCTAGAGTTGATTTCCCTTTCATAAACGGAGTTGAATCACATGCAGTTTCTGGTCCTAGCCCTAAGAGTTGTTTTCTGGAAAGGAGAGTCACTATTGTGCTCATTTGGCCATACACAGTGCAAATAGCACTAGCTTCTGTTCTCAGCAAGTGCAGTGTATTGGACGCAAGAGAAACTACTGTTCTTGTCAGTTTCCTAAGCAGAGTTGAACTAGTTATGGCCATTGTGTGTAGGAAGCACAGTTCTTTGGTTCTGAGCAAGCTGACTGTTCTGGCTCTATAGGAAACACAGTAGAGTAGAAGAGTGCTGCTTTCTCAAAAGCAGAGTGTGTTTCTTGTAAGGCGAGCCAGAGTTTAATTCACTTTCATAAACGGAGTTGAATCACATGCAGTTTCTGGTCCTAGCACCAAGAGTTGTTTTCTGGTAAGGAAAGTCACTATTGTGCTCAATTGGCCATACACATTGCAAATAGCACTCGCGTCTGTTCCCAGCAAATGCAATGTATATTAAAGCAAGAGAAACTACTGTTCTTGTCAGTTTCCTAAGCAGAGTTGAATTACATATGGCCCTTGTGTGTAGGAAGCACAGTTCTTTAGTTCCAGCAAGCTGACTGTTCTGGCTATATAGGAAACACAGTAGAGTAGAAGAGTGCTGCTTTCTCAAAAGCAGAGTGTGTTTCTTGTAAGGCAAGCTAGAGTTGAATTCCCTTTCATAAACGGAGTTGAATCACATGCAGTTTCTGGTCCTAGCCCTAAGAGTTGTTTTCTGGAAAGGAGAGAAACTATTGTGCTCATTTGGCCATACACAGTGCAAATAGCACTCGCGTCTGTACCCAGCAAGTGCATTGTATTGGACGCAAGAGAAACTACTGTTCTTATCAGTTTCCTAAGCAGAGTTGAATTAGATATGTCCCTTTTGTGTAGGAAGCACAGTTCTTTAGTTCTGAGCAAGCTGACAATTCTGGCTATATAGGAAACACAGTAGAGTACAAGAGTGCTGCTTTCTCTAAAGTAGAGTGTGTTTCTTGTAAGGCGAGCTAGAGTTGATTTCCCTTTCATAAACGGAGTTGAATCACATGCAGTTTCTGGTCCTAGCAGCAAAAGTTGTTTTCTGGTAAGGAGATTCACTATTGTGCTCAATTGGCCTTACACAGTGCAAATAGCACTCGCGTCTTATCCCAGCAAGTGCAGTGTATTGGACGCAAGAGAAACTACTGTTCTTGTCAGTTTGCTAAGCAGAGTAGAATTACATATGGCCCTTGTGTGTAGGAAGCACAGTTCTTTAGTTCTGAGCAAGCTGACTGTTCTGGCTATATAGGAAACACAG
Source organism: Peromyscus californicus insignis (assembly GCF_007827085.1). NCBI lineage: Eukaryota > Metazoa > Chordata > Mammalia > Rodentia > Cricetidae > Peromyscus > Peromyscus californicus. Next base: position 53,459 of record NW_026294591.1, on the reverse strand, counting down.
TAGAGTAGAAGAGTGCTGCTTTCTCAAAAGCAGAGTGTGTTTCTTGTAAGGCAAGCTAGAGTTGAATTCCCTTTCATAAACGGAGTTGAATCACATGCAGTTTCTGGTCCTAGCCCTAAGAGTTGTTTTCTGGTAAGGAGAGTCACTATTATGCTCATTTGGCCATACACAGTGCAAATAGCACTCGCGTCTGTACCCAGCAAGTGCATTGTATTGGACGCAAGAGAAACTACTGTTCTTATCAGTTTCCTAAGCAGAGTTGAACTAGTTATGGCCATTGTGTGTAGGAAGCACAGTTCTTTGGTTCTGAGCAAGCTGACTGTTCTGGCTGTATAGGAAACACAGTAGAGTAGAAGAGTGCTGCTTTCTCAAAAGCAGAGTGTGTTTCTTGTAAGGCGAGCCAGAGTTTAATTCACTTTCATAAACGGAGTTGAATCACATGCAGTTTGTGGTCCTAGCAGCAAGAGTTGTTTTCTGGTAAGGAGAGTCACTATTGTGCTCAATTGGCCATACACATTGCAAATAGCACTCGCGTCTGTTCCCAGCAAATGCAGTGTATTGGAAGCAAGAGAAACTACTGTTCTTGTCAGTTTCCTAAGCAGAGTTGAATTAGATATGGCCCTTTTGTGTAGGAAGCACAGTTCTTTAGTTCTGAGCAAGCTGACAATTCTGGCTATATAGGAAACACAGTAGAGTACAAGAGTGCTGCTTTCTCTAAAGTAGAGTGTGTTTCTTGTAAGGCGAGCTAGAGTTCATTTCCCTTTCATAAACGGAGTTGAATCACATGCAGTTTCTGGTCCTAGCAGCAAAAGTTGTTTTCTGGTAAGGAGAATCACTATTGTGCTCAATTGGCCATACACAGTGCAAATAGCACTCGCGTCTTATCCCAGCAAGTGCAGTGTATTGGACGCAAGAGAAACTACTGTTCTTGTCAGTTTGCTAAGCAGAGTTGAATTACATATGGCCCTTGTGTGTAGGAAGCACAGTTCTTTAGTTGTGAGCAAGCTGACTGTTCTGGGTATATAGGAAACACAGTAGAGTAGAAGAGTGCTGCTTTCTCAAAAGCACAGTGTGTTTCTTGTAAGGCAAGCTAGAGTTGAATTCCCTTTCATAAACGGAGTTGAATCACATGCAGTTTCTGGTCCTAGCCCTAAGAGTTGTTTTCTGGTAAGGAGAGTCACTATTGTGCTCATTTGGCCATACACAGTGCAAATAGCACTCGCGTCTGTACCCAGCAAGTGCATTGTATTGGACGCAAGAGAAACTACTGTTCTTATCAGTTTCCTAAGCAGAGTTGAACTAGTTATGGCCATTGTGTGTAGGAAGCACAGTTCTTTGGGTCTGAGCAAGCTGACTGTTCTGGCTCTATAGGAAACACAGTAGAGTAGAAGAGTGCTGCTTTCTCAAAAGCAGAGTGTGTTTCTTGTAATGCAAGCTAGTGTTGAATTCCCTTTCATAAACGGAGTTGAATCACATGCAGTTTGTGGTCCTCGCAGCAAGAGTTGTTTTCTGGTAAGGAGAGTCACTATTGTGCTCAATTGGCCATACACATTGCAAATAGCACTCGCGTCTGTTCCCAGCAAATGCAGTGTATTGGAAGCAAGAGAAACTACTGTTCTTGTCAGTTTCCTAAGCAGAGTTGAATTAGATATGGCCCTTTTGTGTAGGAAGCACAGTTCTTTAGTTCTGAGCAAGCTGACAATTCTGGCTATATAGGAAACACAGTAGAGAACAAGAGTGCTGCTTTCTCTAAAGTAGAGTGTGTTTCTTGTAAGGCGAGCTAGAGTTGATTTCCCTTTCATAAACGGAGTTGAATCACATGCAGTTTCTGGTCCTAGCAGCAAAAGTTGTTTTCTGGTAAGGAGAGTCACTATTGTGCTCAATTGGCCATACACAGTGCAAATAGCACTAGCTTCTGTTCTCAGCAAGTGCAGTGTATTGGACGCAAGAGAAACTACTGTTCTTGTCAGTTTCCTAAGCAGAGTTGAACTAGTTATGGCCATTGTGTGTAGGAAGCACAGTTCTTTGGTTCTGAGCAAGCTGACTGTTCTGGCTCTATAGGAAACACAGTAGAGTAGAAGAGTGCTGCTTTCTCAAAAGCAGAGTGTGTTTCTTGTAAGGCGAGCCAGAGTTTAATTCACTTTCATAAACGGAGTTGAATCACATGCAGTTTCTGGTCCTAGCACCAAGAGTTGTTTTCTGGTAAGGAAAGTCACTATTGTGCTCAATTGGCCATACACATTGCAAATAGCACTCGCGTCTGTTCCCAGCAAATGCAGTGTATTGGAAGCAAGAGAAACTACTGTTCTTGTCAGTTTCCTAAGCAGAGTTGAATTACATATGGCCCTTGTGTGTAGGAAGCACAGTTCTTTAGTTCTGAGCAAGCTGACTGTTCTGGCTATATAGGAAACACAGTAGAGTAGAAGAGTGCTGCTTTCTCAAAAGCAGAGTGTGTTTCTTGTAAGGCAAGCTAGAGTTGAATTCCCTTTCATAAACGGAGTTGAATCACATGCAGATTCTGGTCCTAGCCCTAAGAGTTGTTTTCTGGAAAGGAGAGTCACTATTGTGCTCATTTGGCCATACACAGTGCAAATAGCACTCGCGTCTGTACCCAGCAAGTGCATTGTATTGGACGCAAGAGAAACTACTGTTCTTATCAGTTTCCTAAGCAGAGTTGAATTAGATATGTCCCTTTTGTGTAGGAAGCACAGTTCTTTAGTTCTGAGCAAGCTGACAATTCTGGCTATATAGGAAACACAGTAGAGTACAAGAGTGCTGCTTTCTCCAAAGTAGACTGTGTTTCTTGTAAGGCGAGCTAGAGTTGATTTCCCTTTCATAAACGGAGTTGAATCACATGCAGTTTCTGGTCCTAGCAGCAAAAGTTGTTTTCTGGTAAGGAGATTCACTATTGTGCTCAATTGGCCTTACACAGTGCAAATAGCACTCGCGTCTTATCCCAGCAAATGCAGTGTATTGGACGCAAGAGAAACTACTGTTCTTGTCAGTTTGCTAAGCAGAGTTGAATTACATATGGACCTTGTGTGTAGGAAGCCCAGTTCTTTAGTTCTGAGCAAGCTGACTGTTCTGGCTATACAGGAAACACAGTAGAGTAGAAGAGTGCTGCTTTCTCAAAAGCACAGTGTGTTTCTTGTAAGGCAAGCTAGAGTTGAATTCCCTTTCATAAACGGAGTTGAATCACATGCAGTTTCTGGTCCTAGCCCTAAGAGTTGTTTTCTGGTAAGGAGAGTCACTATTGTGCTCATTTGGCCATACACAGTGCAAATAGCACTCGCGTCTGTACCCAGCAAGTGCATTGTATTGGACGCAAGAGAAACTACTGTTCTTATCAGTTTCCTAAGCAGAGTTGAACTAGTTATGGCCATTGTGTGTAGGAAGCACAGTTCTTTGGTTCTGAGCAAGCTGACTGTTCTGGCTATATAGGAAACACAGTAGAGTAGAAGAGTGCTGCTTTCTCAAAAGCAGAGTGTGTTTCTTGTAATGCAAGCTAGAGTTGAATTCCCTTTCATAAACGGAGTTGAATCACATGCAGTTTGTGGTCCTAGCAGCAAGAGTTGTTTTCTGGTAAGGAGAGTCACTATTGTGCTCAATTGGCCATACACATTGCAAATAGCACTCGCGTCTGTTCCCAGCAAATGCAGTGTATTGGAAGCAAGAGAAACTACTGTTCTTCTCAGTTTCCTAAGCAGAGTTGAATTAGATATGGCCCTTGTGTGTAGGAAGCACAGTTCTTTAGTTCTGAGCAAGCTGACAATTCTGGCTATATAGGAAACACAGTAGAGTAGAAGAGTGCTGCTTTCTCAAAAGCAGAGTGTGTTTCTTGTAAGGCAAGCTAGAGTTGAATTCCCTTTCATAAACGGAGTTGAATCACATGCAGTTTCTGGTCCTAGCCCTAAGAGTTGTTTTCTGGAAAGGAGAGTCACTATTGTGCTCATTTGGCCATACACATTGCAAATAGCACTCGCGTCTGTACCCAGCAAGTGCATTGTATTGGATGCAAGAGAAACTACTGTTCTTATCACTTTCCTAAGCAGAGTTGAATTAGATATGTCCCTTTTGTGTAGGAAGCACAGTTCTTTAGTGCTGAGCAAGCTGACAATTCTGGCTATATAGGAAACACAGTAGAGTACAAGAGTGCTGCTTTCTCTAAAGTAGAGTGTGTTTCTTGTAAGGCGAGCTAGAGTTGATTTCCCTTTCATAAACGGAGTTGAATCACATGCAGTTTCTGGTCCTAGCAGCAAAAGTTGTTTTCTGGTAAGGAGAGTCACTATTGTGCTCAATTGGCCATACACAGTGCAAATAGCACTCGCTTCTGTTCTCGGCAAATGCAGTGTATTGGACGCAAGAGAAACTACTGTTCTTGTCAGTTTCCTAAGCAGAGTTGAACTAGTTATGGCCATTGTGTGTAGGAAGCACAGTTCTTTGGTTCTGAGCAAGCTGACTGTTCTGGCTATATAGGAAAAACAGTAGAGTAGAAGAGTGCTGCTTTCTCAAAAGCAGAGTGTGTTTCTCGTAAGGCGAGCCAGAGTTTAATTCCCTTTCGTAAATGGAGTTGAATCACATGCAGTTTCTGGTCCTAGCACCATGAGTTGTTTTCTAGTAAGGACAGTCACTATTGTGCTCAATTGGCCATACACATTGCAAATAGCACTCGCGTCTGTTCCCAGCAAATGCAGTGTATTGGACGCAAGAGAAACTACTGTTCTTGTCAGTTTGCTAAGCAGAGTTGAATTACATATGGCCCTTGTGTGTAGGAAGCACAGTTCTTTAGTTCTGAGCAAGCTGACTGTTCTGGCTATATAGGAAACACAGTAGAGTAGAAGAGTGCTGCTTTCTCAAAAGCACAGTGTGTTTCTTGTAAGGCAAGCTAGAGTTGAATTCCCTTTCATAAACGGAGTTGAATCACATGCAGTTTCTGGTCCTAGCCCTAAGAGTTGTTTTCTGGTAAGGAGAGTCACTATTGTGCTCATTTGGCCATACACAGTGCAAATAGCACTCGCGTCTGTACCCAGCAAGTGCATTGTATTGGACGCAAGAGAAACTACTGTTCTTATCAGTTTCCTAAGCAGAGTTGAACTAGTTATGGCCATTGTGTGTAGGAAGCACAGTTCTTTGGTTCTGAGCAAGCTGACTGTTCTGGCTCTATAGGAAACACAGTAGAGTAGAGAGTGCTGCTTTCTCAAAAGCAGAGTGTGTTTCTTGTAATGCAAGTTAGAGTTGAATTCCCTTTCATAAACGGAGTTGAATCACATGCAGTTTGTGGTCCTAGCAGCAAAAGTTGTTTTCTGGTAAGGAGAGTCACTATTGTGCTCAATTGGCCATACACAGTGCAAATAGCACTCGCTTCTGTTCTCAGCAAGTGCAGTGTATTAGACGCAAGAGAAACTACTGTTCTTGTCAGTTTCCTAAGCAGAGTTGAACTAGTTATGGCCATTGTGTGTAGGAAGCACAGTTCTTTGGTTCTGAGCAAGCTGACTGTTCTGGCTATATAGGAAACACAGTAGAGTAGAAGAGTGCTGCTTTCTCAAAAGCACAGTGTGTTTCTTGTAAGGCAAGCTAGAGTTGAATTCCCTTTCATAAACGGAGTTGAATCACATGCAGTTTCTGGTCCTAGCCCTAAGAGTTGTTTTCTGGTAAGGAGAGTCACTATTGTGCTCATTTGTCCATACACAGTGCAAATAGCACTTGCGTCTGTACCCAGCAAGTGCATTGTATTGGACGCAAGAGAAACTACTGTTCTTATCAGTCTCCTAAGCAGAGTTGAACTAGTTATGGCCATTGTGTGTAGGAAGCACAGTTCTTTGGTTCTGAGCCAGCTGACTGTTCTGGCTCTATAGGAAACACAGTAGAGTAGAAGAGTGCTGCTTTCTCAAAAGCAGAGTGTGTTTCTTGTAATGCAAGCTAGAGTTGAATTCCCTTTCATAAACGGAGTTGAATCACATGCAGTTTGTGGTCCTCGCAGCAAGAGTTGTTTTCTGGTAAGGAGAGTCACTATTGTGCTCAATTGGCCATACACATTGCAAATAGCACTCGCGTCTGTTCCCAGCAAATGCAGTGTATTGGAAGCAAGAGAAACTACTGTTCTTGTCAGTTTCCTAAGCAGAGTTGAATTAGATATGGCCCTTTTGTGTAGGAAGCACAGTTCTTTAGTTCTGAGCAAGCTGACAATTCTGGCTATATAGGAAACACAGTAGAGTACAAGAGTGCTGCTGTCTCTAAAGTAGAGTGTGTTTCTTGTAAGGCGAGCTAGAGTTGATTTCCCTTTCATAAACGGAGTTGAATCACATGCAGTTTCTGGTCCTAGCAGCAAAAGTTGTTTTCTGGTAAGGAGAGTCACTATTGTGCTCAATTGGCCATACACAGTGCAAATAGCACTCGCTTCTGTTCTCAGCAAGTGCAGTGTATTGGACGCAAGAGAAACTACTGTTCTTGTCAGTTTGCTAAGGAGAGTTGAATTACATATGGCCCTTGTGTGTAGGAAGCACAGTTCTTTAGTTGTGAGCAAGCTGACTGTTCTGGCTATATGGGAAACACAGTAGAGTAGAAGAGTGCTGCTTTCTCAAAAGCACAGTGTGTTTCTTGTAAGGCAAGCTAGAGTTGAATTCCCTTTCATAAACGGAGTTGAATCACATGCAGTTTCTGGTCCTAGCCCTAAGAGTTGTTTTCTGGTAAGGAGAGTCACTATTGTGCTCACTTGGCCATACACAGTGCAAATAGCACTCGCGTCTGTACCCAGCAAGTGCATTGTATTGGACGCAAGAGAAACTACTGTTCTTATCAGTTTCCTAAGCAGAGTTGAACTAGTTATGGCCATTGTGTGTAGGAAGCACAGTTCTTTGGTTCTGAGCAAGCTGACTGTTCTGGCTCTATAGGAAACACAGTAGAGTAGAAGAGTGCTGCTTTCTCAAAAGCAGAGTGTGTTTCTTGTAATGCAAGCTAGAGTTGAATTCCCTTTCATAAACGGAGTTGAATCACATGCAGTTTGTGGTCCTCGCAGCAAGAGTTGTTTTCTGGTAAGGAGAGTCACTATTGTACTCAATTGGCCATACACATTGCAAATAGCACTCGCGTCTGTTCCCAGCAAATGCAGTGTATTGGAAGCAAGAGAAACTACTGTTCTTGTCAGTTTCCTAAGCAGAGTTGAATTAGATATGGCACTTTTGTGTAGGAAGCACAGTTCTTTAGTTCTGAGCAAGCTGACAATTCTGGCTATATAGGAAACACAGTAGAGTACAAGAGTGCTGCTTTCTCTAAAGTAGAGTGTGTTTCTTGTAAGGCGAGCTAGAGTTGATTTCCCTTTCATAAACGGAGTTGAATCACATGCAGTTTCTGGTCCTAGCAGCAAAAGTTGTTTTCTGGTAAGGAGAGTCACTATTGTGCTCAATTGGCCATACACAGTGCAAATAGCACTAGCTTCTGTTCTCAGCAAGTGCAGTGTATTGGACGCAAGAGAAACTACTGTTCTTGTCAGTTTCCTAAGCAGAGTTGAACTAGTTATGGCCATTGTGTGTAGGAAGCACAATTCTTTGGTTCTGAGCAAGCTGACTGTTCTCGCTCTATAGGAAACACAGTAGAGTAGAAGAGTGCTGCTTTCTCAAAAGCAGAGTGTGTTTCTTGTAAGGCGAGCCAGAGTTTAATTCACTTTCATAAACGGAGTTGAATCACATGCAGTTTCTGGTCCTAGCACCAAGAGTTGTTTTCTGGTAAGGAGAGTCACTATTGTGCTCAATTGGCCATACACATTGCAAATAGCACTCGCGTCTGTTCCCAGCAAATGCAGTGTATTGGAAGCAAGAGAAACTACTGTTCTTGTCAGTTTCCTAAGCAGAGTTGAATTTGATATGTCCCTTTTGTGTAGGAAGCACAGTTCTTTAGTTCTGAGCAAGCTGACAATTCTGGCTATATAGGAAACACAGTAGAGTAGAAGAGTGCTGCTTTCTCTAAAGTAGAGTGTGTTTCTTGTAAGGCGAGCTAGAGTTGATTTCCCTTTCATAAACGGAGTTGAATCACATGCAGTTTCTGGTCCTAGCAGCAAAAGTTGTTTTCTGGTAAGGAGATTCACTATTGTGCTCAATTGGCCTTACACAGTGCAAATAGCACTCGCGTCTTATCCCAGCAAATGCAGTGTATTGGACGCAAGAGAAACTACTGTTCTTGTCAGTTTGCTAAGCAGAGTTGAATTACATATGGCCCTGTGTGTAGGAAGCACAGTTCTTTAGTTCTGAGCAAGCTGACTGTTCTGGCTATATAGGAAACACAGTAGAGTAGAAGAGTGCTGCTTTCTCAAAAGCACAGTGTGTTTCTTGTAAGGCAAGCTAGAGTTGAATTCCCTTTCATAAACGGAGTTGAATCACATGCAATTTCTGGTCCTAGCCCTAAGAGTTGTTTTCTGGTAAGGAGAGTCACTATTGTGCTCATTTGGCCATACACAGTGCAAATAGCACTCGCGTCTGTACCCAGCAAGTGCATTGTATTGGACGCAAGAGAAACTACTGTTCTTATCAGTTTCCTAAGCAGAGTTGAACTAGTTATGGCCATTGTGTGTAGGAAGCACAGTTCTTTGGGTCTGAGCAAGCTGACTGTTCTGGCTCTATAGGAAACACAGTAGAGTAGAAGAGTGCTGCTTTCTCAAAAGCAGAGTGTGTTTCTTGTAATGCAAGCTGGTGTTGAATTCCCTTTCATAAACGGAGTTGAATCACATGCATTTTGTGGTCCTCGCAGCAAGAGTTGTTTTCTGGTAAGGAGAGTCACTATTGTGCTCAATTGGCCATACACATTGCAAATAGCACTCGCGTCTGTTCCCAGCAAATGCAGTGTATTGGAAGCAAGAGAAACTACTGTTCTTGTCAGTTTCCTAAGCAGAGTTGAATTAGATATGGCCCTTTTGTGTAGGAAGCACAGTTCTTTAGTTCTGAGCAAGCTGACAATTCTGGCTATATAGGAAACACAGTAGAGTACAAGAGTGCTGCTTTCTCTAAAGTAGAGTGTGTTTCTTGTAAGGCGAGCTAGAGTTCATTTCCCTTTCATAAACGGAGTTGAATCACATGCAGTTTCTGGTCCTAGCAGCAAAAGTTGTTTTCTGGTAAGGAGAGTCACTATTGTGCTCAATTGGCCATACACAGTGCAAATAGCACTCGCGTCTGTACCCAGCAAGTGCATTGTATTGGACGCAAGAGAAACTACTGTTCTTATCAGTTTCCTAAGCAGAGTTGAACTAGTTATGGCCATTGTGTGTAGGAAGCACAGTTCTTTGGTTCTGAGCAAGCTGACTGTTCTGGCTATATAGGAAACACAGTAGAGTAGAAGAGTGCTGCTTTCTCAAAAGCAGAGTGTGTTTCTTGTAAGGCGAGCCAGAGTTTAATTCACTTTCATAAACGGAGTTGAATCACATGCAGTTTGTGGTCCTAGCAGCAAGAGTTGTTTTCTGGTAAGGAGAGTCACTATTGTGCTCAATTGGCCATACACATTGCAAATAGCACTCGCGTCTGTTCCCAGCAAATGCAGTGTATTGGAAGCAAGAGAAACTACTGTTCTTGTCAGTTTCCTAAGCAGAGTTGAATTAGATATGGCCCTTTTGTGTAGGAAGCACAGTTCTTTAGTTCTGAGCAAGCTGACAATTCTGGCTATATAGGAAACACAGTAGAGTACAAGAGTGCTGCTTTCTCTAAAGTAGAGTGTGTTTCTTGTAAGGCGAGCTAGAGTTCATTTCCCTTTCATAAACGGAGTTGAATCACATGCAGTTTCTGGTCCTAGCAGCAAAAGTTGTTTTCTGGTAAGGAGAATCACTATTGTGCTCAATTGGCCATACACAGTGCAAATAGCACTCGCTTCTGTTCTCAGCAAGTGCAGTGTATTGGACGCAAGAGAAACTACTGTTCTTGTCAGTTTGCTAAGCAGAGTTGAATTACATATGGCCCTTGTGTGTAGGAAGCACAGTTCTTTAGTTGTGAGCAAGCTGACTGTTCTGGCTATATAGGAAACACAGTAGAGTAGAAGAGTGCTGCTTTCTCAAAAGCACAGTGTGTTTCTTGTAAGGCAAGCTAGAGTTGAATTCCCTTTCATAAACGGAGTTGAATCACATGCAGTTTCTGGTCCTAGCCCTAAGAGTTGTTTTCTGGTAAGGAGAGTCACTATTGTGCTCATTTGGCCATACACAGTGCAAATAGCACTCGCGTCTGTACCCAGCAAGTGCATTGTATTGGACGCAAGAGAAACTACTGTTCTTATCAGTTTCCTAAGCAGAGTTGAACTAGTTATGGCCATTGTGTGTAGGAAGCACAGTTCTTTGGTTCTGAGCAAGCTGACTGTTCTGGCTCTATAGGAAACACAGTAGAGTAGAAGAGTGCTGCTTTCTCAAAAGCAGAGTGTGTTTCTTGTAATGCAAGCTAGAGTTGAATTCCCTTTCATAAACGGAGTTGAATCACATGCAGTTTGTGGTCCTCGCAGCAAGAGTTGTTTTCTGGTAAGGAGAGTCACTATTGTACTCAATTGGCCATACACATTGCAAATAGCACTCGCGTCTGTTCCCAGCAAATGCAGTGTATTGGAAGCAAGAGAAACTACTGTTCTTGTCAGTTTCCTAAGCAGAGTTGAATTAGATATGGCACTTTTGTGTAGGAAGCACAGTTCTTTAGTTCTGAGCAAGCTGACAATTCTGGCTATATAGGAAACACAGTAGAGTACAAGAGTGCTGCTTTCTCTAAAGTAGAGTGTGTTTCTTGTAAGGCGAGCTATAGTTGATTTCCCTTTCATAAACGGAGTTGAATCACATGCAGTTTCTGGTCCTAGCAGCAAAAGTTGTTTTCTGGTAAGGAGAGTCACTATTGTGCTCAATTGGCCATACACAGTGCAAATAGCACTAGCTTCTGTTCTCAGCAAGTGCAGTGTATTGGACGCAAGAGAAACTACTGTTCTTGTCAGTTTCCTAAGCAGAGTTGAACTAGTTATGGCCATTGTGTGTAGGAAGCACAATTCTTTGGTTCTGAGCAAGCTGACTGTTCTCGCTCTATAGGAAACACAGTAGAGTAGAAGAGTGCTGCTTTCTCAAAAGCAGAGTGTGTTTCTTGTAAGGCGAGCCAGAGTTTAATTCACTTTCATAAACGGAGTTGAATCACATGCAGTTTCTGGTCCTAGCACCAAGAGTTGTTTTCTGGTAAGGAGAGTCACTATTGTGCTCAATTGGCCATACACATTGCAAATAGCACTCGCGTCTGTTCCCAGCAAATGCAGTGTATTGGAAGCAAGAGAAACTACTCTTCTTGTCAGTTTCCTAAGCAGAGTTGAATTTGATATGTCCCTTTTGTGTAGGAAGCACAGTTCTTTAGTTCTGAGCAAGCTGACAATTCTGGCTATATAGGAAACACAGTAGAGTAGAAGAGTGCTGCTTTCTCTAAAGTAGAGTGTGTTTCTTGTAAGGCGAGCTAGAGTTGATTTCCCTTTCATAAACGGAGTTGAATCACATGCAGTTTCTGGTCCTAGCAGCAAAAGTTGTTTTCTGGTAAGGAGATTCACTATTGTGCTCAATTGGCCTTACACAGTGCAAATAGCACTCGCGTCTTATCCCAGCAAATGCAGTGTATTGGACGCAAGAGAAACTACTGTTCTTGTCAGTTTGCTAAGCAGAGTTGAATTACATATGGCCCTTGTGTGTAGGAAGCACAGTTCTTTAGTTGTGAGCAAGCTGACTGTTCTGGCTATATAGGAAACACAGTAGAGTAGAAGAGTGCTGCTTTCTCAAAAGCACAGTGTGTTTCTTGTAAGGCAAGCTAGAGTTCAATTCCCTTTCATAAACGGAGTTGAATCACATGCAGTTTCTGGTCCTAGCCCTAAGAGTTGTTTTCTGGTAAGGAGAGTCACTATTGTGCTCATTTGGCCATACACAGTGCAAATAGCACTCGCGTCTGTACCCAGCAAGTGCATTGTATTGGACGCAAGAGAAACTACTGTTCTTATCAGTTTCCTAAGCAGAGTTGAACTAGTTATGGCCATTGTGTGTAGGAAGCACAGTTCTTTGGTTCTGAGCAAGCTGACTGTTCTGGCTATATAGGAAACACAGTAGAGTAGAAGAGTGCTGCTTTCTCAAAAGCAGAGTGTGTTTCTTGTAATGCAAGCTAGAGTTGAATTCCCTTTCATAAACGGAGTTGAATCACATGCAGTTTGTGGTCCTAGCAGCAAGAGTTGTTTTCTGGTAAGGAGAGTCACTATTGTGCTCAATTGGCCATACACAGTGCAAATAGCACTCGCGTCTGTTCCCAGCAAATGCAGTGTATTGGAAGCAAGAGAAACTACTGTTCTTGTCAGTTTCCTAAGCAGAGTTGAATTAGATATGGCCCTTGTGTGTAGGAAGCACAGTTCTTTAGTTCTGAGCAAGCTGACAATTCTGGCTATATAGGAAACACAGTAGAGTAGAAGAGTGCTGCTTTCTCAAAAGCAGAGTGTGTTTCTTGTAAGGCAAGCTAGAGTTGAATTCCCTTTCATAAACGGAGTTGAATCACATGCAGTTTCTGGTCCTAGCCCTAAGAGTTGTTTTCTGGAAAGGAGAGTCACTATTGTGCTCATTTGGCCATACACAGTGCAAATAGCACTCGCGTCTGTACCCAGCAAGTGCATTGTATTGGACGCAAGAGAAACTACTGTTCTTATCACTTTCCTAAGCAGAGTTGAATTAGATATGTCCCTTTTGTGTAGGAAGCACAGTTCTTTAGTTCTGAGCAAGCTGACAATTCTGGCTATATAGGAAACACAGTAGAGTACAAGAGTGTTGCTTTCTCTAAAGTAGAGTGTGTTTCTTGTAAGGCGAGCTAGAGTTGATTTCCCTTTCATAAACGGAGTTGAATCACATGCAGTTTCTGGTCCTAGCAGCAAAAGTTGTTTTCTGGTAAGGAGAGTCACTATTGTGCTCAATTGGCCATACACAGTGCAAATAGCACTCGCTTCTGTTCTCGGCAAATGCAGTGTATTGGACGCAAGAGAAACTACTGTTCTTGTCAGTTTCCTAAGCAGAGTTGAACTAGTTATGGCCATTGTGTGTAGGAAGCACAGTTCTTTGGTTCTGAGCAAGCTGACTCTTCTGGCTATATAGGAAAAACAGTAGAGTAGAAGAGTGCTGCTTTCTCAAAAGCAGAGTGTGTTTCTTGTAAGGCGAGCCAGAGTTTAATTCCCTTTCATAAATGGAGTTGAATCACATGCAGTTTCTGGTCCTAGCACCAAGAGTTGTTTTCTAGTAAGGACAGTCACTATTGTGCTCAATTGGCCATACACTTTGCAAATAGCACTCGCGTCTGTTCCCAGCAAATGCAGTGTATTGGACGCAAGAGAAACTACTGTTCTTGTCAGTTTGCTAAGCAGAGTTGAATTACATATGGCCCTTGTGTGTAGGAAGCACAGTTCTTTAGTTCTGAGCAAGCTGACTGTTCTGGCTATATAGGAAACACAGTAGAGTAGAAGAGTGCTGCTTTCTCAAAAGCACAGTGTGTTTCTTGTAAGGCAAGCTAGAGTTGAATTCCCTTTCATAAACGGAGTTGAATCACATGCAGTTTCTGGTCCTAGCCCTAAGAGTTGTTTTCTGGTAAGGAGAGTCACTATTGTGCTCATTTGGCCATACACAGTGCAAATAGCACTCGCGTCTGTACCCAGCAAGTGCATTGTATTGGACGCAAGAGAAACTACTGTTCTTATCAGTTTCCTAAGCAGAGTTGAACTAGTTATGGCCATTGTGTGTAGGAAGCACAGTTCTTTGGTTCTGAGCAAGCTGACTGTTCTGGCTCTATAGGAAACACAGTAGAGTAGAGAGTGCTGCTTTCTCAAAAGCAGAGTGTGTTTCTTGTAATGCAAGTTAGAGTTGAATTCCCTTTCATAAACGGAGTTGAATCACATGCAGTTTGTGGTCCTAGCAGCAAAAGTTGTTTTCTGGTAAGGAGAGTCACTATTGTGCTCAATTGGCCATACACAGTGCAAATAGCACTCGCTTCTGTTCTCAGCAAGTGCAGTGTATTAGACGCAAGAGAAACTACTGTTCTTGTCAGTTTCCTAAGCAGAGTTGAACTAGTTATGGCCATTGTGTGTAGGAAGCACAGTTCTTTGGTTCTGAGCAAGCTGACTGTTCTGGCTCTATAGGAAACACAGTAGAGTAGAAGAGTGCTGCTTTCTCTAAAGTAGAGTGTGTTTCTTGTAAGGCGAGCTAGAGTTGATTTCCCTTTCATAAACGGAGTTGAATCACATGCAGTTTCTGGTCCTAGCAGCAAAAGTTGTTTTCTGGTAAGGAGATTCACTATTGTGCTCAATTGGCCTTACACAGTGCAAATAGCACTCGCGTCTTATCCCAGCAAATGCAGTGTATTGGACGCAAGAGAAACTACTGTTCTTGTCAGTTTGCTAAGCAGAGTTGAATTACATATGGCCCTTGTGTGTAGGAAGCACAGTTCTTTAGTTGTGAGCAAGCTGACTGTTCTGGCTATATAGGAAACACAGTAGAGTAGAAGAGTGCTGCTTTCTCAAAAGCACAGTGTGTTTCTTGTAAGGCAAGCTAGAGTTCAATTCCCTTTCATAAACGGAGTTGAATCACATGCAGTTTCTGGTCCTAGCCCTAAGAGTTGTTTTCTGGTAAGGAGAGTCACTATTGTGCTCATTTGGCCATACACAGTGCAAATAGCACTCGCGTCTGTACCCAGCAAGTGCATTGTATTGGACGCAAGAGAAACTACTGTTCTTATCAGTTTCCTAAGCAGAGTTGAACTAGTTATGGCCATTGTGTGTAGGAAGCACAGTTCTTTGGTTCTGAGCAAGCTGACTGTTCTGGCTATATAGGAAACACAGTAGAGTAGAAGAGTGCTGCTTTCTCAAAAGCAGAGTGTGTTTCTTGTAATGCAAGCTAGAGTTGAATTCCCTTTCATAAACGGAGTTGAATCACATGCAGTTTGTGGTCCTAGCAGCAAGAGTTGTTTTCTGGTAAGGAGAGTCACTATTGTGCTCAATTGGCCATACACATTGCAAATAGCACTCGCGTCTGTTCCCAGCAAATGCAGTGTATTGGAAGCAAGAGAAACTACTGTTCTTGTCAGTTTCCTAAGCAGAGTTGAATTAGATATGGCCCTTGTGTGTAGGAAGCACAGTTCTTTAGTTCTGAGCAAGCTGACAATTCTGGCTATATAGGAAACACAGTAGAGTAGAAGAGTGCTGCTTTCTCAAAAGCAGAGTGTGTTTCTTGTAAGGCAAGCTAGAGTTGAATTCCCTTTCATAAACGGAGTTGAATCACATGCAGTTTCTGGTCCTAGCCCTAAGAGTTGTTTTCTGGAAAGGAGAGTCACTATTGTGCTCATTTGGCCATACACAGTGCAAATAGCACTCGCGTCTGTACCCAGCAAGTGCATTGTATTGGACGCAAGAGAAACTACTGTTCTTATCACTTTCCTAAGCAGAGTTGAATTAGATATGTCCCTTTTGTGTAGGAAGCACAGTTCTTTAGTTCTGAGCAAGCTGACAATTCTGGCTATATAGGAAACACAGTAGAGTACAAGAGTGTTGCTTTCTCTAAAGTAGAGTGTGTTTCTTGTAAGGCGAGCTAGAGTTGATTTCCCTTTCATAAACGGAGTTGAATCACATGCAGTTTCTGGTCCTAGCAGCAAAAGTTGTTTTCTGGTAAGGAGAGTCACTATTGTGCTCAATTGGCCATACACAGTGCAAATAGCACTCGCTTCTGTTCTCGGCAAATGCAGTGTATTGGACGCAAGAGAAACTACTGTTCTTGTCAGTTTCCTAAGCAGAGTTGAACTAGTTATGGCCATTGTGTGTAGGAAGCACAGTTCTTTGGTTCTGAGCAAGCTGACTCTTCTGGCTATATAGGAAAAACAGTAGAGTAGAAGAGTGCTGCTTTCTCAAAAGCAGAGTGTGTTTCTTGTAAGGCGAGCCAGAGTTTAATTCCCTTTCATAAATGGAGTTGAATCACATGCAGTTTCTGGTCCTAGCACCAAGAGTTGTTTTCTAGTAAGGACAGTCACTATTGTGCTCAATTGGCCATACACTTTGCAAATAGCACTCGCGTCTGTTCCCAGCAAATGCAGTGTATTGGACGCAAGAGAAACTACTGTTCTTGTCAGTTTGC
This sequence comes from Peromyscus californicus insignis, assembly GCF_007827085.1. Classification (NCBI taxonomy): domain Eukaryota; kingdom Metazoa; phylum Chordata; class Mammalia; order Rodentia; family Cricetidae; genus Peromyscus; species Peromyscus californicus. Next base: position 37,342 of record NW_026294591.1, on the reverse strand, counting down.
TAAGCAGAGTTGAATTACATATGGCCCTTGTGTGTAGGAAGCACAGTTCTTTAGTTCTGAGCAAGCTGACTGTTCTGGCTATATAGGAAACACAGTAGAGTAGAAGAGTGCTGCTTTCTCAAAAGCACAGTGTGTTTCTTGTAAGGCAAGCTAGAGTTGAATTCCCTTTCATAAACGGAGTTGAATCACATGCAGTTTCTGGTCCTAGCCCTAAGAGTTGTTTTCTGGTAAGGAGAGTCACTATTGTGCTCATTTGGCCATACACAGTGCAAATAGCACTCGCGTCTGTACCCAGCAAGTGCATTGTATTGGACGCAAGAGAAACTACTGTTCTTATCAGTTTCCTAAGCAGAGTTGAACTAGTTATGGCCATTGTGTGTAGGAAGCACAGTTCTTTGGTTCTGAGCAAGCTGACTGTTCTGGCTCTATAGGAAACACAGTAGAGTAGAGAGTGCTGCTTTCTCAAAAGCAGAGTGTGTTTCTTGTAATGCAAGTTAGAGTTGAATTCCCTTTCATAAACGGAGTTGAATCACATGCAGTTTGTGGTCCTAGCAGCAAAAGTTGTTTTCTGGTAAGGAGAGTCACTATTGTGCTCAATTGGCCATACACAGTGCAAATAGCACTCGCTTCTGTTCTCAGCAAGTGCAGTGTATTAGACGCAAGAGAAACTACTGTTCTTGTCAGTTTCCTAAGCAGAGTTGAACTAGTTATGGCCATTGTGTGTAGGAAGCACAGTTCTTTGGTTCTGAGCAAGCTGACTGTTCTGGCTCTATAGGAAACACAGTAGAGTAGAAGAGTGCTGCTTTCTCTAAAGTAGAGTGTGTTTCTTGTAAGGCGAGCTAGAGTTGATTTCCCTTTCATAAACGGAGTTGAATCACATGCAGTTTCTGGTCCTAGCAGCAAAAGTTGTTTTCTGGTAAGGAGATTCACTATTGTGCTCAATTGGCCTTACACAGTGCAAATAGCACTCGCGTCTTATCCCAGCAAATGCAGTGTATTGGACGCAAGAGAAACTACTGTTCTTGTCAGTTTGCTAAGCAGAGTTGAATTACATATGGCCCTTGTGTGTAGGAAGCACAGTTCTTTAGTTGTGAGCAAGCTGACTGTTCTGGCTATATAGGAAACACAGTAGAGTAGAAGAGTGCTGCTTTCTCAAAAGCACAGTGTGTTTCTTGTAAGGCAAGCTAGAGTTCAATTCCCTTTCATAAACGGAGTTGAATCACATGCAGTTTCTGGTCCTAGCCCTAAGAGTTGTTTTCTGGTAAGGAGAGTCACTATTGTGCTCATTTGGCCATACACAGTGCAAATAGCACTCGCGTCTGTACCCAGCAAGTGCATTGTATTGGACGCAAGAGAAACTACTGTTCTTATCAGTTTCCTAAGCAGAGTTGAACTAGTTATGGCCATTGTGTGTAGGAAGCACAGTTCTTTGGTTCTGAGCAAGCTGACTGTTCTGGCTATATAGGAAACACAGTAGAGTAGAAGAGTGCTGCTTTCTCAAAAGCAGAGTGTGTTTCTTGTAATGCAAGCTAGAGTTGAATTCCCTTTCATAAACGGAGTTGAATCACATGCAGTTTGTGGTCCTAGCAGCAAGAGTTGTTTTCTGGTAAGGAGAGTCACTATTGTGCTCAATTGGCCATACACATTGCAAATAGCACTCGCGTCTGTTCCCAGCAAATGCAGTGTATTGGAAGCAAGAGAAACTACTGTTCTTGTCAGTTTCCTAAGCAGAGTTGAATTAGATATGGCCCTTGTGTGTAGGAAGCACAGTTCTTTAGTTCTGAGCAAGCTGACAATTCTGGCTATATAGGAAACACAGTAGAGTAGAAGAGTGCTGCTTTCTCAAAAGCAGAGTGTGTTTCTTGTAAGGCAAGCTAGAGTTGAATTCCCTTTCATAAACGGAGTTGAATCACATGCAGTTTCTGGTCCTAGCCCTAAGAGTTGTTTTCTGGAAAGGAGAGTCACTATTGTGCTCATTTGGCCATACACAGTGCAAATAGCACTCGCGTCTGTACCCAGCAAGTGCATTGTATTGGACGCAAGAGAAACTACTGTTCTTATCACTTTCCTAAGCAGAGTTGAATTAGATATGTCCCTTTTGTGTAGGAAGCACAGTTCTTTAGTTCTGAGCAAGCTGACAATTCTGGCTATATAGGAAACACAGTAGAGTACAAGAGTGTTGCTTTCTCTAAAGTAGAGTGTGTTTCTTGTAAGGCGAGCTAGAGTTGATTTCCCTTTCATAAACGGAGTTGAATCACATGCAGTTTCTGGTCCTAGCAGCAAAAGTTGTTTTCTGGTAAGGAGAGTCACTATTGTGCTCAATTGGCCATACACAGTGCAAATAGCACTCGCTTCTGTTCTCGGCAAATGCAGTGTATTGGACGCAAGAGAAACTACTGTTCTTGTCAGTTTCCTAAGCAGAGTTGAACTAGTTATGGCCATTGTGTGTAGGAAGCACAGTTCTTTGGTTCTGAGCAAGCTGACTCTTCTGGCTATATAGGAAAAACAGTAGAGTAGAAGAGTGCTGCTTTCTCAAAAGCAGAGTGTGTTTCTTGTAAGGCGAGCCAGAGTTTAATTCCCTTTCATAAATGGAGTTGAATCACATGCAGTTTCTGGTCCTAGCACCAAGAGTTGTTTTCTAGTAAGGACAGTCACTATTGTGCTCAATTGGCCATACACTTTGCAAATAGCACTCGCGTCTGTTCCCAGCAAATGCAGTGTATTGGACGCAAGAGAAACTACTGTTCTTGTCAGTTTGCTAAGCAGAGTTGAATTACATATGGCCCTTGTGTGTAGGAAGCACAGTTCTTTAGTTCTGAGCAAGCTGACTGTTCTGGCTATATAGGAAACACAGTAGAGTAGAAGAGTGCTGCTTTCTCAAAAGCACAGTGTGTTTCTTGTAAGGCAAGCTAGAGTTGAATTCCCTTTCATAAACGGAGTTGAATCACATGCAGTTTCTGGTCCTAGCCCTAAGAGTTGTTTTCTGGTAAGGAGAGTCACTATTGTGCTCATTTGGCCATACACAGTGCAAATAGCACTCGCGTCTGTACCCAGCAAGTGCATTGTATTGGACGCAAGAGAAACTACTGTTCTTATCAGTTTCCTAAGCAGAGTTGAACTAGTTATGGCCATTGTGTGTAGGAAGCACAGTTCTTTGGTTCTGAGCAAGCTGACTGTTCTGGCTCTATAGGAAACACAGTAGAGTAGAGAGTGCTGCTTTCTCAAAAGAAGAGTGTGTTTCTTGTAATGCAAGTTAGAGTTGAATTCCCTTTCATAAACGGAGTTGAATCACATGCAGTTTGTGGTCCTAGCAGCAAAAGTTGTTTTCTGGTAAGGAGAGTCACTATTGTGCTCAATTGGCCATACACAGTGCAAATAGCACTCGCTTCTGTTCTCAGCAAGTGCAGTGTATTAGACGCAAGAGAAACTACTGTTCTTGTCAGTTTCCTAAGCAGAGTTGAACTAGTTATGGCCATTGTGTGTAGGAAGCACAGTTCTTTGGTTCTGAGCAAGCTGACTGTTCTGGCTCTATAGGAAACACAGTAGAGTAGAAGAGTGCTGCTTTCTCTAAAGTAGAGTGTGTTTCTTGTAAGGCGAGCTAGAGTTGATTTCCCTTTCATAAACGGAGTTGAATCACATGCAGTTTCTGGTCCTAGCAGCAAAAGTTGTTTTCTGGTAAGGAGATTCACTATTGTGCTCAATTGGCCTTACACAGTGCAAATAGCACTCGCGTCTTATCCCAGCAAATGCAGTGTATTGGACGCAAGAGAAACTACTGTTCTTGTCAGTTTGCTAAGCAGAGTTGAATTACATATGGCCCTTGTGTGTAGGAAGCACAGTTCTTTAGTTGTGAGCAAGCTGACTGTTCTGGCTATATAGGAAACACAGTAGAGTAGAAGAGTGCTGCTTTCTCAAAAGCACAGTGTGTTTCTTGTAAGGCAAGCTAGAGTTCAATTCCCTTTCATAAACGGAGTTGAATCACATGCAGTTTCTGGTCCTAGCCCTAAGAGTTGTTTTCTGGTAAGGAGAGTCACTATTGTGCTCATTTGGCCATACACAGTGCAAATAGCACTCGCGTCTGTACCCAGCAAGTGCATTGTATTGGACGCAAGAGAAACTACTGTTCTTATCAGTTTCCTAAGCAGAGTTGAACTAGTTATGGCCATTGTGTGTAGGAAGCACAGTTCTTTGGTTCTGAGCAAGCTGACTGTTCTGGCTATATAGGAAACACAGTAGAGTAGAAGAGTGCTGCTTTCTCAAAAGCAGAGTGTGTTTCTTGTAATGCAAGCTAGAGTTGAATTCCCTTTCATAAACGGAGTTGAATCACATGCAGTTTGTGGTCCTAGCAGCAAGAGTTGTTTTCTGGTAAGGAGAGTCACTATTGTGCTCAATTGGCCATACACATTGCAAATAGCACTCGCGTCTGTTCCCAGCAAATGCAGTGTATTGGAAGCAAGAGAAACTACTGTTCTTGTCAGTTTCCTAAGCAGAGTTGAATTAGATATGGCCCTTGTGTGTAGGAAGCACAGTTCTTTAGTTCTGAGCAAGCTGACAATTCTGGCTATATAGGAAACACAGTAGAGTAGAAGAGTGCTGCTTTCTCAAAAGCAGAGTGTGTTTCTTGTAAGGCAAGCTAGAGTTGAATTCCCTTTCATAAACGGAGTTGAATCACATGCAGTTTCTGGTCCTAGCCCTAAGAGTTGTTTTCTGGAAAGGAGAGTCACTATTGTGCTCATTTGGCCATACACAGTGCAAATAGCACTCGCGTCTGTACCCAGCAAGTGCATTGTATTGGACGCAAGAGAAACTACTGTTCTTATCAGTTTCCTAAGCAGAGTTGAATTAGATATGTCCCTTTTGTGTAGGAAGCACAGTTCTTTAGTTCTGAGCAAGCTGACAATTCTGGCTATATAGGAAACACAGTAGAGTACAAGAGTGTTGCTTTCTCTAAAGTAGAGTGTGTTTCTTGTAAGGCGAGCTAGAGTTGATTTCCCTTTCATAAACGGAGTTGAATCACATGCAGTTTCTGGTCCTAGCAGCAAAAGTTGTTTTCTGGTAAGGAGAGTCACTATTGTGCTCAATTGGCCATACACAGTGCAAATAGCACTCGCTTCTGTTCTCGGCAAATGCAGTGTATTGGACGCAAGAGAAACTACTGTTCTTGTCAGTTTCCTAAGCAGAGTTGAACTAGTTATGGCCATTGTGTGTAGGAAGCACAGTTCTTTGGTTCTGAGCAAGCTGACTCTTCTGGCTATATAGGAAAAACAGTAGAGTAGAAGAGTGCTGCTTTCTCAAAAGCAGAGTGTGTTTCTTGTAAGGCGAGCCAGAGTTTAATTCCCTTTCATAAATGGAGTTGAATCACATGCAGTTTCTGGTCCTAGCACCAAGAGTTGTTTTCTAGTAAGGACAGTCACTATTGTGCTCAATTGGCCATACACTTTGCAAATAGCACTCGCGTCTGTTCCCAGCAAATGCAGTGTATTGGACGCAAGAGAAACTACTGTTCTTGTCAGTTTGCTAAGCAGAGTTGAATTACATATGGCCCTTGTGTGTAGGAAGCACAGTTCTTTAGTTCTGAGCAAGCTGACTGTTCTGGCTATATAGGAAACACAGTAGAGTAGAAGAGTGCTGCTTTCTCAAAAGCACAGTGTGTTTCTTGTAAGGCAAGCTAGAGTTGAATTCCCTTTCATAAACGGAGTTGAATCACATGCAGTTTCTGGTCCTAGCCCTAAGAGTTGTTTTCTGGTAAGGAGAGTCACTATTGTGCTCATTTGGCCATACACAGTGCAAATAGCACTCGCGTCTGTACCCAGCAAGTGCATTGTATTGGACGCAAGAGAAACTACTGTTCTTATCAGTTTCCTAAGCAGAGTTGAACTAGTTATGGCCATTGTGTGTAGGAAGCACAGTTCTTTGGTTCTGAGCAAGCTGACTGTTCTGGCTCTATAGGAAACACAGTAGAGTAGAGAGTGCTGCTTTCTCAAAAGCAGAGTGTGTTTCTTGTAATGCAAGTTAGAGTTGAATTCCCTTTCATAAACGGAGTTGAATCACATGCAGTTTGTGGTCCTAGCAGCAAAAGTTGTTTTCTGGTAAGGAGAGTCACTATTGTGCTCAATTGGCCATACACAGTGCAAATAGCACTCGCTTCTGTTCTTAGCAAGTGCAGTGTATTAGACGCAAGAGAAACTACTGTTCTTGTCAGTTTCCTAAGCAGAGTTGAACTAGTTATGGCCATTGTGTGTAGGAAGCACAGTTCTTTGGTTCTGAGCAAGCTGACTGTTCTGGCTCTATAGGAAACATAGTAGAGTAGAAGAGTGCTGCTTTCTCAAAAGCAGAGTGTGTTTCTTGTAAGGCGAGCCAGAGTTTAATTCACTTTCATAAACGGAGTTGATTCACATGCAGTTTCTGGTCCTAGCACCAAGAGTTGTTTTCTGGTAAGGAGAGTCACTATTGTGCTCAATTGGCCATACACATTGCAAATAGCACTCGCGTCTGTTCCCAGCAAATGCAGTGTATTGGAAGCAAGAGAAACTACTGTTCTTGTCAGTTTCCTAAGCAGAGTTGAATTAGATATGGCCCTTTTGTGTAGGAAGCACAGTTCTTTAGTTCTGAGCAAGCTGACAATTCTGGCTATATAGGAAACACAGTAGAGTACAAGAGTGCTGCTTTCTCTAAAGTAGAGTGTGTTTCTTGTAAGGCGAGCTAGAGTTGATTTCCCTTTCATAAACGGAGTTGAATCACATGCAGTTTCTGGTCCTAGCAGCAAAAGTTGTTTTCTGGTAAGGAGAATCACTATTGTGCTCAATTGGCCATACACAGTGCAAATAGCACTCGCTTCTGTTCTCAGCAAGTGCAGTGTATTGGACGCAAGAGAAACTACTGTTCTTGTCAGTTTCCTAAGCCGAGTTGAATTAGATATTGCCCTTGTGTGTAGGAAGCACAGTTCTTTAGTTCTGAGCAAGCTGACAGTTCTGGGTATATAGGAAACACAGTAGAGTAGAAGAGCGCTGCTTTCTCTAAAGCAGAGTGTGTTTCTTGTAAGGCGAGCTAGAGTTCATTTCCCTTTTATAAACGGAGGTGAATTACATGCAGTTTCTGGTCCTAGCAGCAAAAGTTGCTTTCTGGTAAGGAGAGTCACTATTGTGCTCAATTGGCCATACACAGTGCAAATAGCACTAGCTACTGTTCTCAGCAAGTGCAGTGTATTGGACGCAAGAGAAACTACTGTTCTTGTCAGTTTCCTAAGCAGAGTTGAACTAGTTATGGCCATTGTGTGTAGGAAGCACAATTCTTTGGTTCTGAGCAAGCTGACTGTTCTGGCTATATAGGAAACACAGTAGAGTAGAAGAGTGCTGCTTTCTCAAAAGCACAGTGTGTTTCTTGTAAGGCGAGCTAGAGTTGATTTCCCTTTCATAAACGGAGTTGAATCACATGCAGTTTCTGGTCCTAGCAGCAAAAGTTGTTTTCTGGTAAGGAGATTCACTATTGTGCTCAATTGGCCTTACACAGTGCAAATAGCACTCGCGTCTTATCCCAGCAAATGCAGTGTATTGGACGCAAGAGAAACTACTGTTCTTGTCAGTTTGCTAAGCAGAGTTGAATTACATATGGCCCTTGTGTGTAGGAGGCACAGTTCTTTAGTTGTGAGCAAGCTGACTGTTCTGGCTATATAGGAAACACAGTAGAGTAGAAGAGTGCTGCTTTCTCAAAAGCACAGTGTGTTTCTTGTAAGGCAAGCTAGAGTTGAATTCCCTTTCATAAACGGAGTTGAATCACATGCAGTTTCTGGTCCTAGCCCTAAGAGTTGTTTTCTGGTAAGGAAAGTCACTATTGTGCTCATTTGGCCATACACAGTGCAAATAGCACTCGCGTCTGTACCCAGCAAGTGCATTGTATTGGACGCAAGAGAAACTACTGTTCTTATCAGTTTCCTAAGCAGAGTTGAACTAGTTATGGCCATTGTGTGTAGGAAGCACAGTTCTTTGGGTCTGAGCAAGCTGACTGTTCTGGCTCTATAGGAAACACAGTAGAGTAGAAGAGTGCTGCTTTCTCAAAAGCAGAGTGTGTTTCTTGTAATGCAAGCTAGAGTTGAATTCCCTTTCATAAACGGAGTTGAATCACATGCAGTTTGTGGTCCTCGCAGCAAGAGTTGTTTTCTGGTAAGGAGAGTCACTATTGTGCTCAATTGGCCATACACATTGCAAATAGCACTCGCGTCTGTTCCCAGCAAATGCAGTGTATTGGAAGCAAGAGAAACTACTGTTCTTGTCAGTTTCCTAAGCAGAGTTGAATTAGATATGGCCCTTTTGTGTAGGAAGCACAGTTCTTTAGTTCTGAGCAAGCTGACAATTCTGGCTATATAGGAAACACAGTGGAGTACAAGAGTGCTGCTTTCTCTAAAGTAGAGTGTGTTTCTTGTAAGGCGAGCTAGAGTTGATTTCCCTTTCATAAACGGAGTTGAATCACATGCAGTTTCTGGTCCTAGCAGCAAAAGTTGTTTTCTGGTAAGGAGAGTCACTATTGTGCTCAATTGGCCATACACAGTGCAAATAGCACTAGCTTCTGTTCTCAGCAAGTGCAGTGTATTGGACGCAAGAGAAACTACTGTTCTTGTCAGTTTCCTAAGCAGAGTTGAACTAGTTATGGCCATTGTGTGTAGGAAGCACAGTTCTTTGGTTCTGAGCAAGCTGACTGTTCTGGCTCTATAGGAAACACAGTAGAGTAGAAGAGTGCTGCTTTCTCAAAAGCAGAGTGTGTTTCTTGTAAGGCGAGCCAGAGTTTAATTCACTTTCATAAACGGAGTTGAATCACATGCAGTTTCTGGTCCTAGCACCAAGAGTTGTTTTCTGGTAAGGAAAGTCACTATTGTGCTCAATTGGCCATACACATTGCAAATAGCACTCGCGTCTGTTCCCAGCAAATGCAGTGTATTGGAAGCAAGAGAAACTACTGTTCTTGTCAGTTTCCTAAGCAGAGTTGAATTACATATGGCCCTTGTGTGTAGGAAGCACAGTTCTTTAGTTCTGAGCAAGCTGACTGTTCTGGCTATATAGGAAACACAGTAGAGTAGAAGAGTGCTGCTTTCTCAAAAGCAGAGTGTGTTTCTTGTAAGGCAAGCTAGAGTTGAATTCCCTTTCATAAACGGAGTTGAATCACATGCAGTTTCTGGTCCTAGCCCTAAGAGTTGTTTTCTGGTAAGGAGAGTCACTATTGTGCTCATTTGGCCATACACAGTGCAAATAGCACTCGCGTCTGTACCCAGCAAGTGCATTGTATTGGACGCAAGAGAAACTACTGTTCTTATCAGTTTCCTAAGCAGAGTTGAACTAGTTATGGCCATTGTGTGTAGGAAGCACAGTTCTTTGGTTCTGAGCAAGCTGACTGTTCTGGCTATATAGGAAACACAGTAGAGTAGAAGAGTGCTGCTTTCTCAAAAGCAGAGTGTGTTTCTTGTAATGCAAGCTAGAGTTGAATTCCCTTTCATAAACGGAGTTGAATCACATGCAGTTTGTGGTCCTAGCAGCAAGAGTTGTTTTCTGGTAAGGAGAGTCACTATTGTGCTCAATTGGCCATACACATTGCAAATAGCACTCGCGTCTGTTCCCAGCAAATGCAGTGTATTGGAAGCAAGAGAAACTACTGTTCTTGTCAGTTTCCTAAGCAGAGTTGAATTAGATATGGCCCTTGTGTGTAGGAAGCACAGTTCTTTAGTTCTGAGCAAGCTGACAATTCTGGCTATATAGGAAACACAGTAGAGTACAAGAGTGCTGCTTTCTCTAAAGTAGAGTGTGTTTCTTGTAAGGCGAGCTAGAGTTGATTTCCCTTTCATAAACGGAGTTGAATCACATGCAGTTTCTGGTCCTAGCAGCAAAAGTTGTTTTCTGGTAAGGAGAGTCACTATTGTGCTCAATTGGCCATACACAGTGCAAATAGCACTAGCTTCTGTTCTCAGCAAGTGCAGTGTATTGGACGCAAGAGAAACTACTGTTCTTGTCAGTTTCCTAAGCAGAGTTGTACTAGTTATGGCCATTGTGTGTAGGAAGCACAGTTCTTTGGTTCTGAGCAAGCTGACAATTCTGGCTATGTAGGAAACACAGTAGAGTAGAAGAGTGCTGCTTTCTCTAAAGTAGAGTGTATTTCTTGTAAGGCTAGCTAGAGTTGATTTCCCTTTCATAAACGGAGTTGAATCACATGCAGTTTCTGGTCCTAGCAGCAAAAGTTGTTTTCTGGTAAGGAGATTCACTATTGTGCTCAATTGGCCTTACACAGTGCAAATAGCACTCGCGTCTTATCCCAGCAAATTCAGGGTATTGGACGCAAGAGAAACTACTGTTCTTGTCAGTTTCCTAAGCAGAGTTGAATTACATATGGCCCTTGTGTGTAGGAAGCACAGTTCTTTAGTTCTGAGCAAGCTGACTGTTCTGGCTATATAGGAAACACAGTAGAGTAGAAGAGTGCTGCTTTCTCAAAAGCAGAGTGTGTTTCTTGTAAGGCAAGCTAGAGTTGAATTCCCTTTCATAAACGGAGTTGAATCACATGCAGTTTCTGGTCCTAGCCCTAAGAGTTGTTTTCTGGAAAGGAGAGTCACTATTGTGCTCATTTGGCCATACACAGTGCAAATAGCACTCGCGTCTGTACCCAGCAAGTGCATTGTATTGGACGCAAGAGAAACTACTGTTCTTCTCACTTTCCTAAGCAGAGTTGAATTAGATATGTCCCTTTTGTGTAGGAAGCACAGTTCTTTAGTTCTGAGCAAGCTGACAATTCTGGCTATATAGGAAACACAGTAGAGTACAAGAGTGCTGCTTTCTCTAAAGTAGAGTGTGTTTCTTGTAAGGCGAGCTAGAGTTGATTTCCCTTTCATAAACGGAGTTGAATCACATGCAGTTTCTGGTCCTAGCAGCAAAAGTTGTTTTCTGGTAAGGAAAGTCACTATTGTGCTCAATTGGCCATACACAGTGCAAATAGCACTCGCTTCTGTTCTCGGCAAATGCATTGTATTGGACGCAAGAGAAACTACTGTTCTTGTCAGTTTCCTAAGCAGAGTTGAACTAGTTATGGCCATTGTGTGTAGGAAGCACAGTTCTTTGGTTCTGAGCAAGCTGACTGTTCTGGCTATATAGGAAAAACAGTAGAGTAGAAGAGTGCTGCTTTCTCAAAAGCAGAGTGTTTCTTGTAAGGCGAGCCAGAGTTTAATTCCCTTTCATAAATGGAGTTGAATCACATGCAGTTTCTGGTCCTAGCACCAAGAGTTGTTTTCTAGTAAGGACAGTCACTATTGTGCTCAATTGGCCATACACATTGCAAATAGCACTCGCGTCTGTTCCCAGCAAATGCAGTGTATTGGACGCAAGAGAAACTACTGTTCTTGTCAGTTTGCTAAGCAGAGTTGAATTACATATGTCCCTTGTGTGTAGGAAGCACAGTTCTTTAGTTCTGAGCAAGCTGACTGTTCTGGCTATATAGGAAACACAGTAGAGTAGAAGAGTGCTGCTTTCTCAAAAGCAGAGTGTGTTTCTTGTAAGGCAAGCTAGAGTTGAATTCCCTTTCATAAACGGAGTTGAATCACATGCAGTTTCTGGTCCTAGCCCTAAGAGTTGTTTTCTGGTAAGGAGAGTCACTATTGTGCTCATTTGGCCATACACAGTGCAAATAGCACTCGCGTCTGTTCCCAGCAAATGCAGTGTATTGGAAGCAAGAGAAACTACTGTTCTTGTCAGTTTCCTAAGCAGAGTTGAATTAGATATGGCCCTTTTGTGTAGGAAGCACAGTTGTTTAGTTCTGAGCAAGCTGACAATTCTGGCTATATAGGAAACACAGTAGAGTACAAGAGTGCTGCTTTCTCTAAAGTAGAGTGTGTTTCTTGTAAGGCGAGCTAGAGTTCATTTCCCTTTCATAAACGGAGTTGAATCACATGCAGTTTCTGGTCCCAGCAGCAAAAGTTGTTTTCTGGTAAGGAGATTCACTATTGTGCTCAATTGGCCTTACACAGTGCAAACAGCACTCGCGTCTTATCCCAGCAAATGCAGTGTATTGGACGTAAGAGAAACTACTGTTCTTGTCAGTTTGCTAAGCAGAGTTGAATTACATATGGCCCTTGTGTGTGTTCTGGCTATATAGTGAACACAGTAGAGTAGAAGAGTGCTGCTTTCTCAAACGCAGAGTGTGTTTCTTGTAAGGCAAGCTAGAGTTGAATTCCCTTTCATAAACGTAGTTGAATCACATGCAGTTTCTGGTCCTAGCCCTAAGAGTTGTTTTCTGGTAAGGAGAGTCACTATTGTGCTCATTTGGCCATACACAGTGCAAATAGCACTCGCGTCTGTACCCAGCAAGTGCATTGTATTGGACGCAAGAGAAACTACTGTTCTTATCAGTTTCCTAAGCAGAGTAGAACTAGTTACGGCCATTGTGTGTAGGAAGCAGAGTTCTTTGGTTCTGAGCAAGCTGACTGTTCTGGCTATATAGGAAACACAGTAGAGTAGAAGAGTGCTGCTTTCTCAAAAGCAGAGTGTGTTTCTTGTAATGCAAGCTAGAGTTGAATTCCGTTTCATAAACGGAGTTGAATCACATGCAGTTTGTGGTCCTAGCAGCAAGAGTTGTTTTCTGGTAAGGAGAGTCACTATTTTGCTCAATTGGCCATACACATTGCAAATAGCACTCGCGTCTGTTCCCAGCAAATGCAGTGTATTGGAAGCAAGAGAAACTACTGTTCTTGTCAGTTTCCTAAGCAGAGTTGAATTAGATATGGCCCTTTTGTGTAGGAAGCACAGTTCTTTAGTTCTGAGCAAGCTGACAATTCTGGCTATATAGGAAACACAGTAGAGTACAAGAGTGCTGCTTTCTCTAAAGTAGAGTGTGTTTCTTGTAAGGCGAGCTAGAGTTGATTTCCCTTTCATAAACGGAGTTGAATCACATGCAGTTTCTGGTCCTAGCAGCAAAAGTTGTTTTCTGGTAAGGAGAGTCACTATTGTGCTCAATTGGCCATACACAGTGCAAATAGCACTCGCTTCTGTTCTCGGCAAATGCAGTGTATTGGACGCAAGAGAAACTACTGTTCTTGTCAGTTTCCTAAGCAGAGTTGAACTAGTTATGGCCATTGTGTGTAGGAAGCACAGTTCTTTGGTTCTGAGCAAGCTGACTCTTCTGGCTATATAGGAAAAACAGTAGAGTAGAAGAGTGCTGCTTTCTCAAAAGCAGAGTGTGTTTCTTGTAAGGCGAGCCAGAGTTTAATTCCCTTTCATAAATGGAGTTGAATCACATGCAGTTTCTGGTCCTAGCACCAAGAGTTGTTTTCTAGTAAGGACAGTCACTATTGTGCTCAATTGGCCATACACTTTGCAAATAGCACTCGCGTCTGTTCCCAGCAAATGCAGTGTATTGGACGCAAGAGAAACTACTGTTCTTGTCAGTTTGCTAAGCAGAGTTGAATTACATATGGCCCTTGTGTGTAGGAAGCACAGTTCTTTAGTTCTGAGCAAGCTGACTGTTCTGGCTATATAGGAAACACAGTAGAGTAGAAGAGTGCTGCTTTCTCAAAAGCACAGTGTGTTTCTTGTAAGGCAAGCTAGAGTTGAATTCCCTTTCATAAACGGAGTTGAATCACATGCAGTTTCTGGTCCTAGCCCTAAGAGTTGTTTTCTGGTAAGGAGAGTCACTATTGTGCTCATTTGGCCATACACAGTGCAAATAGCACTCGCGTCTGTTCCCAGCAAATGCAGTGTATTGGAAGCAAGAGAAACTACTGTTCTGGTCAGTTTCCTAAGCAGAGTTGAATTAGATATGGCCCTTTTGTGTAGGAAGCACAGTTCTTTAGTTCTGAGCAAGCTGACAATTCTGGCTATATAGGAAACACAGTAGAGTACAAGAGTGCTGCTTTCTCTAAAGTAGAGTGTGTTTCTTGTAAGGCGAGCTAGAGTTCATTTCCCTTTCATAAACGGAGTTGAATCACATGCAGTTTCTGGTCCCAGCAGCAAAAGTTGTTTTCTGGTAAGGAGATTCACTATTGTGCTCAATTGGCCTTACACAGTGCAAACAGCACTCGCGTCTTATCCCAGCAAATGCAGTGTATTGGACGTAAGAGAAACTACTGTTCTTGTCAGTTTGCTAAGCAGAGTTGAATTACATATGGCCCTTGTGTGTGTTCTGGCTATATAGTGAACACAGTAGAGTAGAAGAGTGCTGCTTTCTCAAACGCAGAGTGTGTTTCTTGTAAGGCAAGCTAGAGTTGAATTCCCTTTCATAAACGTAGTTGAATCACATGCAGTTTCTGGTCCTAGCCCTAAGAGTTGTTTTCTGGTAAGGAGAGTCACTATTGTGCTCATTTGGCCATACACAGTGCAAATAGCACTCGCGTCTGTACCCAGCAAGTGCATTGTATTGGACGCAAGAGAAACTACTGTTCTTATCAGTTTCCTAAGCAGAGTAGAACTAGTTACGGCCATTGTGTGTAGGAAGCAGAGTTCTTTGGTTCTGAGCAAGCTGACTGTTCTGGCTATATAGGAAACACAGTAGAGTAGAAGAGTGCTGCTTTCTCAAAAGCAGAGTGTGTTTCTTGTAATGCAAGCTAGAGTTGAATTCCGTTTCATAAACGGAGTTGAATCACATGCAGTTTGTGGTCCTAGCAGCAAGAGTTGTTTTCTGGTAAGGAGAGTCACTATTTTGCTCAATTGGCCATACACATTGCAAATAGCACTCGCGTCTGTTCCCAGCAAATGCAGTGTATTGGAAGCAAGAGAAACTACTGTTCTTGTCAGTTTCCTAAGCAGAGTTGAATTAGATATGGCCCTTTTGTGTAGGAAGCACAGTTCTTTAGTTCTGAGCAAGCTGACAATTCTGGCTATATAGGAAACACAGTAGAGTACAAGAGTGCTGCTTTCTCTAAAGTAGAGTGTGTTTCTTGTAAGGCGAGCTAGAGTTGATTTCCCTTTCATAAACGGAGTTGAATCACATGCAGTTTCTGGTCCTAGCAGCAAAAGTTGTTTTCTGGTAAGGAGAGTCACTATTGTGCTCAATTGGCCATACACAGTGCAAATAGCACTCGCTTCTGTTCTCGGCAAATGCAGTGTATTGGACGCAAGAGAAACTACTGTTCTTTCAGTTTCCTAAGCAGAGTTGAACTAGTTATGGCCATTGTGTGTAGGAAGCACAGTTCTTTGGTTCTGAGCAAGCTGACTCTTCTGGCTATATAGGAAAAACAGTAGAGTAGAAGAGTGCTGCTTTCTCAAAAGCAGAGTGTGTTTCTTGTAAGGCGAGCCAGAGTTTAATTCCCTTTCATAAATGGAGTTGAATCACATGCAGTTTCTGGTCCTAGCACCAAGAGTTGTTTTCTAGTAAGGACAGTCACTATTGTGCTCAATTGGCCATACACTTTGCAAATAGCACTCGCGTCTGTTCCCAGCAAATGCAGTGTATTGGACGCAAGAGAAACTACTGTTCTTGTCAGTTTGCTAAGCAGAGTTGAATTACATATGGCCCTTGTGTGTAGGAAGCACAGTTCTTTAGTTCTGAGCAAGCTGACTGTTCTGGCTATATAGGAAACACAGTAGAGTAGAAGAGTGCTGCTTTCTCAAAAGCACAGTGTGTTTCTTGTAAGGCAAGCTAGAGTTGAATTCCCTTTCATAAACGGAGTTGAATCACATGCAGTTTCTGGTCCTAGCCCTAAGAGTTGTTTTCTGGTAAGGAGAGTCACTATTGTGCTCATTTGGCCATACACAGTGCAAATAGCACTCGCGTCTGTACCCAGCAAGTGCATTGTATTGGACGCAAGAGAAACTACTGTTCTTATCAGTTTCCTAAGCAGAGTTGAACTAGTTATGGCCATTGTGTGTAGGAAGCACAGTTCTTTGGTTCTGAGCAAGCTGACTGTTCTGGCTCTATAGGAAACACAGTAGAGTAGAGAGTGCTGCTTTCTCAAAAGCAGAGTGTGTTTCTTGTAATGCAAGTTAGAGTTGAATTCCCTTTCATAAACGGAGTTGAATCACATGCAGTTTGTGGTCCTAGCAGCAAAAGTTGTTTTCTGGTAAG
Source organism: Peromyscus californicus insignis (assembly GCF_007827085.1). NCBI lineage: Eukaryota > Metazoa > Chordata > Mammalia > Rodentia > Cricetidae > Peromyscus > Peromyscus californicus. The sequence continues at coordinate 21,319 of NW_026294591.1, read as the reverse complement.
GAGAGTCACTATTGTGCTCAATTGGCCATACAAAGTGCAAATAGCACTCGCTTCTGTTCTCAGCAAGTGCAGTGTATTAGACGCAAGAGAAACTACTGTTCTTGTCAGTTTCCTAAGCAGAGTTGAACTAGTTATGGCCATTGTGTGTAGGAAGCACAGTTCTTTGGTTCTGAGCAAGCTGACTGTTCTGGCTCTATAGGAAACACAGTAGAGTAGAAGAGTGCTGCTTTCTCAAAAGCAGAGTGTGTTTCTTGTAAGGCGAGCCAGAGTTTAATTCACTTTCATAAACGGAGTTGATTCACATGCAGTTTCTGGTCCTAGCACCAAGAGTTGTTTTCTGGTAAGGAGAGTCACTATTGTGCTCAATTGGCCATACACATTGCAAATAGCACTCGCGTCTGTTCCCAGCAAATGCAGTGTATTGGAAGCAAGAGAAACTACTGTTCTTGTCAGTTTCCTAAGCAGAGTTGAATTAGATATGGCCCTTTTGTGTAGGAAGCACAGTTCTTTAGTTCCGAGCAAGCTGACAATTCTGGCTATATAGGAAACACAGTAGAGTACAAGAGTGCTGCTTTCTCTAAAGTAGAGTGTGTTTCTTGTAAGGCGAGCTAGAGTTCATTTCCCTTTCATAAACGGAGTTGAATCACATGCAGTTTCTGGTCCTAGCAGCAAAAGTTGTTTTCTGGTAAGGAGAATCACTATTGTGCTCAATTGGCCATACACAGTGCAAATAGCACTCGCTTCTGTTCTCAGCAAGTGCATTGTATTGGACGCAAGAGAAACTACTGTTCTTGTCAGTTTCCTAAGCCGAGTTGAATTAGATATTGCCCTTGTGTGTAGGAAGCACAGTTCTTTAGTTCTGAGCAAGCTGACAGTTCTGGCTATATAGGAAACACAGTAGAGTAGAAGAGCGCTGCTTTCTCTAAAGCAGAGTGTGTTTCTTGTAAGGCGAGCTAGAGTTCATTTCCCTTTTATAAACGGAGTTGAATTACATGCAGTTTCTGGTCCTAGCAGCAAAAGTTGCCTTCTGGTAAGGAGAGTCACTATTGTGCTCAATTGGCCATACACAGTGCAAATAGCACTCGCTTCTGTTCTCAGCAAGTGCAGTGTATTGGACGCAAGAGAAACTACTGTTCTTGTCAGTTTCCTAAGCAGAGTTGAACTAGTTATGGCCATTGTGTGTAGGAAGCACAATTCTTTCGTTCTGAGCAAGCTGACTGTTCTCGCTCTATAGGAAACACAGTAGAGTAGAAGAGTGCTGCTTTCTCAAAAGCAGAGTGTGTTTCTTGTAAGGCGAGCCAGAGTTTAATTCACTTTCATAAACGGAGTTGAATCACATGCAGTTTCTGGTCCTAGCACCAAGAGTTGTTTTCTGGTAAGGAGAGTCACTATTGTGCTCAATTGGCCATACACATTGCAAATAGCACTCGCGTCTGTTCCCAGCAAATGCAGTGTATTGGAAGCAAGAGAAACTACTGTTCTTGTCAGTTTCCTAAGCAGAGTTGAATTTGATATGTCCCTTTTGTGTAGGAAGCACAGTTCTTTAGTTCTGAGCAAGCTGACAATTCTGGCTATATAGGAAACACAGTAGAGTACAAGAGTGCTGCTTTCTCTAAAGTAGAGTGTGTTTCTTGTAAGGCGAGCTAGAGTTCATTTCCCTTTCATAAACGGAGTTGAATCACATGCAGTTTCTGGTCCTAGCAGCAAAAGTTGTTTTCTGGTAAGGAGATTCACTATTGTGCTCAATTGGCCTTACACAGTGCAAATAGCACTCGCGTCTTATCCCAGCAAATGCAGTGTATTGGACGCAAGAGAAACTACTGTTCTTGTCAGTTTGCTAAGCAGAGTTGAATTACATATGGCCCTTGTGTGTAGGAAGCACAGTTCTTTAGTTGTGAGCAAGCTGACTGTTCTGGCTATATAGGAAACACAGTAGAGTAGAAGAGTGCTGCTTTCTCAAAAGCACAGTGTGTTTCTTGTAAGGCAAGCTAGAGTTGAATTCCCTTTCATAAACGGAGTTGAATCACATGCAGTTTCTGGTCCTAGCCCTAAGAGTTGTTTTCTGGTAAGGAGAGTCACTATTGTGATCATTTGGCCATACACAGTGCAAATAGCACTCGCGTCTGTACCCAGCAAGTGCATTGTATTGGACGCAAGAGAAACTACTGTTCTTATCAGTTTCCTAAGCAGAGTTGAACTAGTTATGGCCATTGTGTGTAGGAAGCACAGTTCTTTGGTTCTGAGCAAGCTGACTGTTCTGGCTCTATAGGAAACACAGTAGAGTAGAAGAGTGCTGCTTTCTCAAAAGCAGAGTGTGTTTCTTGTAATGCAAGCTAGAGTTGAATTCCCTTTCATAAACGGAGTTGAATCACATGCAGTTTGTGGTCCTCGCAGCAAGAGTTGTTTTCTGGTAAGGAGAGTCACTATTGTGCTCAATTGGCCATACACATTGCAAATAGCACTCGCGTCTGTTCCCAGCAAATGCAGTGTATTGGAAGCAAGAGAAACTACTGTTCTTGTCAGTTTCCTAAGCAGAGTTGAATTAGATATGGCCCTTTTGTGTAGGAAGCACAGTTCTTTAGTTCTGAGCAAGCTGACAATTCTGGCTATATAGGAAACACAGTAGAGTACAAGAGTGCTGCTTTCTCTAAAGTAGAGTGTGTTTCTTGTAAGGCGAGCTAGAGTTGATTTCCCTTTCATAAACGGAGTTGAATCACATGCAGTTTCTGGTCCTAGCAGCAAAAGTTGTTTTCTGGTAAGGAGAGTCACTATTGTGCTCAATTGGCCATACACATTGCAAATAGCACTCGCGTCTGTTCCCAGCAAATGCAGTGTATTGGAAGCAAGAGAAACTACTGTTCTTGTCAGTTTCCTAAGCAGAGTTGAATTACATATGGCCCTTGTGTGTAGGAAGCACAGTTCTTTAGTTCTGAGCAAGCTGACTGTTCTGGCTATATAGGAAACACAGTAGAGTAGAAGAGTGCTGCTTTCTCAAAAGCAGAGTGTGTTTCTTGTAAGGCAAGCTAGAGTTGAATTCCCTTTCATAAACGGAGTTGAATCACATGCAGTTTCTGGTCCTAGCCCTAAGAGTTGTTTTCTGGAAAGGAGAGTCACTATTGTGCTCATTTGGCCATACATAGTGCAAATAGCACTCGCGTCTGTACCCAGCAAGTGCATTGTATTGGACGCAAGAGAAACTACTGTTCTTATCATTTTCCTAAGCAGAGTTGAATTAGATATGTCCCTTTTGTGTAGGAAGCACAGTTCTTTAGTTCTGAGCAAGCTGACAATTCTGGCTATATAGGAAACACAGTAGAGTAGAAGAGTGCTGCTTTCTCTAAAGTAGAGTGTGTTTCTTGTAAGGCGAGCTAGAGTTGATTTCCCTTTCATAAACGGAGTTGAATCACATGCAGTTTCTGGTCCTAGCAGCAAAAGTTGTTTTCTGGTAAGGAGATTCACTATTGTGCTCAATTGGCCTTACACAGTGCAAATAGCACTCGCGTCTTATCGCAGCAAATGCAGTGTATTGGACGCAAGAGAAACTACTGTTCTTGTCAGTTTGCTAAGCAGAGTTGAATTACATATGGCCCTTGTGTGTAGGAAGCACAGTTCTTTAGTTCTGAGCAAGCTGACTGTTCTGGCTATATAGGAAACACAGTAGAGTAGAAGAGTGCTGCTTTCTCAAAAGCAGAGTGTGTTTCTTGTAAGGCAAGCTAGAGTTGAATTCCCTTTCATAAACGGAGTTGAATCACATGCAGTTTCTGGTCCTAGCCCTAAGAGTTGTTTTCTGGTAAGGAGAGTCACTATTGTGCTCATTTGGCCATACACAGTGCAAATAGCACTCGCGTCTGTACCCAGCAAGTGCATTGTATTGGACGCAAGAGAAACTACTGTTCTTATCAGTTTCCTAAGCAGAGTAGAACTAGTTACGGCCATTGTGTGTAGGAAGCACAGTTCTTTGGTTCTGAGCAAGCTGACTGTTCTGGCTATATAGGAAACACAGTAGAGTAGAAGAGTGCTGCTTTCTCAAAAGCAGAGTGTGTTTCTTGTAATGCAAGCTAGAGTTGAATTCCCTTTCATAAACGGAGTTGAATCACATGCAGTTTGTGGTCCTAGCAGCAAGAGTTGTTTTCTGGTAAGGAGAGTCACTATTGTGCTCAATTACCATACACATTGCAAATAGCACTCGCGTCTGTTCCCAGCAAATGCAGTGTATTGGACGCAAGAGAAACTACTGTTCTTATCACTTTCCTAAGCAGAGTTGAATTAGATATGTCCCTTTTGTGTAGGAAGCACAGTTCTTTAGTTCTGAGCAAGCTGACAATTCTGGCTATATAGGAAACACAGTAGAGTACAAGAGTGCTGCTTTCTCTAAAGTAGAGTGTGTTTCTTGTAAGGCGAGCTAGAGTTGATTTCCCTTTCATAAACGGAGTTGAATCACATGCAGTTTCTGGTCCTAGCAGCAAAAGTTGTTTTCTGGTAAGGAGAGTCACTATTGTGCTCAATTGGCCATACACAGTGCAAATAGCACTAGCTTCTGTTCTCAGCAAGTGCAGTGTATTGGACGCAAGAGAAACTACTGTTCTTGTCAGTTTCCTAAGCAGAGTTGAACTAGTTATGGCCATTGTGTGTAGGAAGCACAGTTCTTTGGTTCTGAGCAAGCTGACTGTTCTGGCTATATAGGAAACACAGTAGAGTAGAAGAGTGCTGCTTTCTCAAAAGCAGAGTGTGTTTCTTGTAATGCAAGCTAGAGTTGAATTCCCTTTCATAAACGGAGTTGAATCACATGCAGTTTGTGGTCCTAGCAGCAAGAGTTGTTTTCTGGTAAGGAGAGTCACTATTGTGCTCAATTACCATACACATTGCAAATAGCACTCGCGTCTGTTCCCAGCAAATGCAGTGTATTGGAAGCAAGAGAAACTACTGTTCTTGTCAGTTTCCTAAGCAGAGTTGAATTAGAAATGGCCCTTTTGTGTAGGAATCACAGTTCTTTAGTTCTGAGCAAGCTGACATTTCTGGCTATATAGGAAACACAGTAGAGTACAAGAGTGCTGCTTTCTCTAAAGTAGAGTGTGTTTCTTGTAAGGCGAGCTAGAGTTGATTTCCCTTTCATAAACGGAGTTGAATCACATGCAGTTTCTGGTCCTAGCAGCAAAAGTTGTTTTCTGGTAAGGAGAGTCACTATTGTGCTCAATTGGCCATACACAGTGCAAATAGCCCTCGCTTCTGTTCTCAGCAAGTGCAGTGTATTGGACGCAAGAGAAACTACTGTTCTTGTCAGTTTCCTAAGCAGAGTTGAATTAGATATGTCCCTTTTGTGTAGGAAGCACAGTTCTTTAGTTCTGAGCAAGCTGACAATTCTGGCTATGTAGGAAACACAGTAGAGTAGAAGAGTGCTGCTTTCTCTAAAGTAGAGTGTATTTCTTGTAAGGCTAGCTAGAGTTGATTTCCCTTTCATAAACGGAGTTGAATCACATGCAGTTTCTGGTCCTAGCAGCAAAAGTTGTTTTCTGGTAAGGAGATTCACTATTGTGCTCAATTGGCCTTACACAGTGCAAATAGCACTCGCGTCTTATCCCAGCAAATGCAGTGTATTGAACGCAAGAGAAACTACTGTTCTTGTCAGTTTCCTAAGCAGAGTTGAATTACATATGGCCCTTGTGTGTAGGAAGCACAGTTCTTTAGTTCTGAGCAAGCTGACTGTTCTGGCTATATAGGAAACACAGTAGAGTAGAAGAGTGCTGCTTTCTCAAAAGCAGAGTGTGTTTCTTGTAAGGCAAGCTAGAGTTGAATTCCCTTTCATAAACGGAGTTGAATCACATGCAGTTTCTGGTCCTAACCCTAAGAGTTGTTTTCTGGAAAGGAGAGTCACTATTGTGCTCATTTGGCCATACACAGTGCAAATAGCACTCGCGTCTGTACCCAGCAAGTGCATTGTATTGGACGCAAGAGAAACTACTGTTCTTATCACTTTCCTAAGCAGAGTTGAATTAGATATGTCCCTTTTGTGTAGGAAGCACAGTTCTTTAGTTCTGAGCAAGCTGACAATTCTGGCTATATAGGAAACACAGTAGAGTACAAGAGTGCTGCTTTCTCTAAAGTAGAGTGTGTTTCTTGTAAGGCGAGCTAGAGTTGATTTCCCTTTCATAAACGGAGTTGAATCACATGCAGTTTCTGGTCCTAGCAGCAAAAGTTGTTTTCTGGTAAGGAGAGTCACTATTGTGCTCAATTGGCCATACACAGTGCAAATAGCACTCGCTTCTGTTCTCGGCAAATGCAGTGTATTGGACGCAAGAGAAACTACTGTTCTTGTCAGTTTCCTAAGCAGAGTTGAACTAGTTATGGCCATTGTGTGTAGGAAGCACAGTTCTTTGGTTCTGAGCAAGCTGACTGTTCTGGCTATATAGGAAAAACAGTAGAGTAGAAGAGTGCTGCTTTCTCAAAAGCAGAGTGTGTTTCTTGTAAGGCGAGCCAGAGTTTAATTCCCTTTCATAAATGGAGTTGAATCACATGCAGTTTCTGGTCCTAGCACCAAGAGTTGTTTTCTAGTAAGGACAGTCACTATTGTGCTCAATTGGCCATACACAGTGCAAATAGCACTCGCGTCTGTTCCCAGCAAATGCAGTGTATTGGACGCAAGAGAAAATACTGTTCTTGTCAGTTTGCTAAGCAGAGTTGAATTACATATGGCCCTTGTGTGTAGGAAGCACAGTTCTTTAGTTCTGAGCAAGCTGACAATTCTGGCTATATAGGAAACACAGTAGAGTACAAGAGTGCTGCTTTCTCTAAAGTAGAGTGTGTTTCTTGTAAGGCGAGCTAGAGTTCATTTCCCTTTCATAAACGGAGTTGAATCACATGCAGTTTCTGGTCCCAGCAGCAAAAGTTGTTTTCTGGTAAGGAGATTCACTATTGTGCTCAATTGGCCTTACACAGTGCAAACAGCACTCGCGTCTTATCCCAGCAAATGCAGTGTATTGGACGTAAGAGAAACTACTGTTCTTGTCAGTTTGCTAAGCAGAGTTGAATTACATATGGCCCTTGTGTGTAGGAAGCACAGTTCTTTAGTTCTGAGCAAGCTGACTGTTCTGGCTATATAGTAAACACAGTAGAGTAGAAGAGTGCTGCTTTCTCAAAAGCAGAGTGTGTTTCTTGTAAGGCAAGCTAGAGTTGAATTCCCTTTCATAAACGGAGATGAATCACATGCAGTTTCTGGTCCTAGCCCTAAGAGTTGTTTTCTGGTAAGGAGAGTCACTATTGTGCTCATTTGGCCATACACAGTGCAAATAGCACTCGCGTCTGTACCCAGCAAGTGCATTGTATTGGACGCAAGAGAAACTACTGTTCTTATCAGTTTCCTAAGCAGAGTAGAACTAGTTACGGCCATTGTGTGTAGGAAGCACAGTTCTTTGGTTCTGAGCAAGCTGACTGTTCTGGCTATATAGTAAACACAGTAGAGTAGAAGAGTGCTGCTTTCTCAAAAGCAGAGTGTGTTTCTTGTAATGCAAGCTAGAGTTGAATTCCCTTTCATAAACGGAGTTGAATCACATGCAGTTTGTGGTCCTAGCAGCAAGAGTTGTTTTCTGGTAAGGAGAGTCACTATTGTGCTCAATTGGCCATGCACATTGCAAATAGCACTCGCGTCTGTTCCCAGCAAATGCAGTGTATTGGAAGCAAGAGAAACTACTGTTCTTGTCAGTTTCCTAAGCAGAGTTGAATTAGATATGTCCCTTTTGTGTAGGAAGCACAGTTCTTTAGTTCTGAGCAAGCTGACAATTCTGGCTAAGTAGGAAACACAGTAGAGTAGAAGAGTGCTGCTTTCTCTAAAGTAGAGTGTATTTCTTGTAAGGCTAGCTAGAGTTCATTTCCCTTTCATAAACGGAGTTGAATCACATGCAGTTTCTGGTCCTAGCAGCAAAAGTTGTTTTCTGGTAAGGAGATTCACTATTGTGCTCAATTGGCCTTACACAGTGCAAATAGCACTCGCGTCTTATCCCAGCAAATGCAGTGTATTGGACGCAAGAGAAACTACTGTTCTTGTCAGTTTGCTAAGCAGAGTTGAATTACATATGGCCCTTGTGTGTAGGAAGCACAGTTCTTTAGTTCTGAGCAAGCTGACTGTTCTGGCTATATAGGAAACACAGTAGAGTAGAAGAGTGCTGCTTTCTCAAAAGCAGAGTGTGTTTCTTGTAAGGCAAGCTAGAGTTGAATTCCCTTTCATAAACGGAGTTGAATCACATGCAGTTTCTGGTCCTAGCCCTAAGAGTTGTTTTCTGGTAAGGAGAGTCACTATTGTGCTCATTTGGCCATACACAGTGCAAATGGCACTCGCGTCTGTACCCAGCAAGTGCATTGTATTGGACGCAAGAGAAACTACTGTTCTTATCAGTTTCCTAAGCAGAGTTGAACTAGTTATGGCCATTGTGTGTAGGAAGCACAGTTCTTTGGTTCTGAGCAAGCTGACTGTTCTGGCTATATAGGAAACACAGTAGAGTAGAAGAGTGCTGCTTTCTCAAAAGCAGAGTGTGTTTCTTGTAATGCAAGCTAGAGTTGAATTCCCTTTCATAAACGGAGTTGAATCACATGCAGTTTGTGGTCCTAGCAGCAAGAGTTGTTTTCTGTTAAGGAGAGTCACTATTGTGCTCAATTACCATACACATTGCAAATAGCACTCGCGTCTGTTCCCAGCAAATGCAGTGTATTGGACGCAAGAGAAACTACTGTTCTTATCACTTTCCTAAGCAGAGTTGAATTAGATATGTCCCTTTTGTGTAGGAAGCACAGTTCTTTAGTTCTGAGCAAGCTGACAATTCTGGCTATATAGGAAACACAGTAGAGTACAAGAGTGCTGCTTTCTCTAAAGTAGAGTGTGTTTCTTGTAAGGCAAGCTAGAGTTGATTTCCCTTTCATAAACGGAGTTGAATCACATGCAGTTTCTGGTCCTAGCAGCAAAAGTTGTTTTCTGGTAAGGAGATTCACTATTGTGCTCAATTGGCCATACACAGTGCAAATAGCACTCGCTTCTGTTCTCGGCAAATGCAGTGTATTGGACGCAAGAGAAACTACTGTTCTTGTCAGTTTCCTAAGCAGAGTTGAACTAGTTATGGCCATTGTGTGTAGGAAGCACAGTTCTTTGGTTCTGAGCAAGCTGACTGTTCTGGCTATATAGGAAAAACAGTAGAGTAGAAGAGTGCTGCTTTCTCAAAAGCAGAGTGTGTTTCTTGTAAGGCGAGCCAGAGTTTAATTCCCTTTCATAAATGGAGTTGAATCACATGCAGTTTCTGGTCCTAGCACCAAGAGTTGTTTTCTAGTAAGGACAGTCACTATTGTGCTCAATTGGCCATACACAGTGCAAATAGCACTCGCGTCTGTTCCCAGCAAATGCAGTGTATTGGACGCAAGAGAAACTACTGTTCTTGAAAGTTTGCTAAGCAGAGTTGAATTACATATGGCCCTTGTGTGTAGGAAGCACAGTTCTTTAGTTCTGAGCAAGCTGACAATTCTGGCTATATAGGAAACACAGTAGAGTACAAGAGTGCTGCTTTCTCTAAAGTAGAGTGTGTTTCTTGTAAGTCGAGCTAGAGTTCATTTCCCTTTCATAAACGGAGTTGAATCACATGCAGTTTCTGGTCCCAGCAGCAAAAGTTGTTTTCTGGTAAGGAGATTCACTATTGTGCTCAATTGGCCTTACACAGTGCAAACAGCACTCGCGTCTTATCCCAGCAAATGCAGTGTATTGGACGTAAGAGAAACTACTGTTCTTGTCAGTTTGCTAAGCAGAGTTGAATTACATATGGCCCTTGTGTGTAGGAAGCACAGTTCTTTAGTTCTGAGCAAGCTGACTGTTCTGGCTATATAGTAAACACAGTAGAGTAGAAGAGTGCTGCTTTCTCAAAAGCAGAGTGTGTTTCTTGTAAGGCAAGCTAGAGTTGAATTCCCTTTCATAAACGGAGATGAATCACATGGAGTTTCTGGTCCTAGCCCTAAGAGTTGTTTTCTGGTAAGGAGAGTCACTATTGTGCTCATTTGGCCATACACAGTGCAAATAGCACTCGCGTCTGTACCCAGCATGTGCATTGTAATGGACGCAAGAGAAACTACTGTTCTTATCAGTTTCCTAAGCAGAGTAGAACTAGTTACGGCCATTGTGTGTAGGAAGCACAGTTCTTTGGTTCTGAGCAAGCTGACTGTTCTGGCTATATAGTAAACACAGTAGAGTAGAAGAGTGCTGCTTTCTCAAAAGCAGAGTGTGTTTCTTGTAATGCAAGCTAGAGTTGAATTCCCTTTCATAAACGGAGTTGAATCACATGCAGTTTGTGGTCCTAGCAGCAAGAGTTGTTTTCTGGTAAGGAGAGTCACTATTGTGCTCAATTGGCCATACACATTGCAAATAGCACTCGCGTCTGTTCCCAGCAAATGCAGTGTATTGGAAGCAAGAGAAACTACTGTTCTTGTCAGTTTCCTAAGCAGAGTTGAATTAGATATGGCCCTTTTGTGTAGGAAGCACAGTTCTTTAGTTCTGAGCAAGCTGACAATTCTGGCTATATAGGAAACACAGTAGAGTACAAGAGTGCTGCTTTCTCTAAAGTAGAGTGTGTTTCTTGTAAGGCGAGCTAGAGTTGATTTCCCTCTCATAAACGGAGTTGAATCACATGCAGTTTCTGGTCCTAGCAGCAAAAGTTGTTTTCTGGTAAGGAGAGTCACTATTGTGCTCAATTGGCCATACACAGTGCAAATAGCACTAGCTTCTGTTCTCAGCAAGTGCAGTGTATTGGACGCAAGAGAAACTACTGTTCTTGTCAGTTTCCTAAGCAGAGTTGTACTAGTTTTGGCCATTGTGTGTAGGAAGCACAGTTCTTTGGTTCTGAGCAAGCTGACTGTTCTGGCTCTATAGGAAACACAGTAGAGTAGAAGAGTGCTGCTTTCTCAAAAGCAGAGTGTGTTTCTTGGAAGGCGAGCCAGAGTTTAATTCACTTTCATAAACGGAGTTGAATCACATGCAGTTTCTGGTCCTAGCACCAAGAGTTGTTTTCTGGTAAGGAGAGTCACTATTGTGCTCATTTGGCCATACACATTGCAAATAGCACTCACGTCTGTTCCCAGCAAATGCAGTGTATTGGAAGCAAGAGAAACTACTGTTCTTGTCAGTTTCCTAAGCAGAGTTGAATTAGCTATGTCCCTTTTGTGTAGGAAGCACAGTTCTTTAGTTCTGAGCAAGCTGACAATTCTGGCTAAGTAGGAAACACAGTAGAGTAGAAGAGTGCTGCTTTCTCTAAAGTAGAGTGTATTTCTTGTAAGGCTAGCTAGAGTTGATTTCCCTTTCATAAACGGAGTTGAATCACATGCAGTTTCTGGTCCTAGCAGCAAAAGTTGTTTTCTGGTAAGGAGATTCACTATTGTGCTCAATTGGCCTTACACAGTGCAAATAGCACTCGCGTCTTATCCCAGCAAATGCAGTGTATTGGACGCAAGAGAAACTACTGTTCTTGTCAGTTTGCTAAGCAGAGTTGAATTACATATGGCCCTTGTGTGTAGGAAGCACAGTTCTTTAGTTCTGAGCAAGCTGACTGTTCTGGCTATATAGGAAACACAGTAGAGTAGAAGAGTGCTGCTTTCTCAAAAGCACAGTGTGTTTCTTGTAAGGCAAGCTAGAGTTGAATTCCCTTTCATAAACGGAGTTGAATCACATGCAGTTTCTGGTCCTAGCCCTAAGACTTGTTTTCTGGTAAGGAGAGTCACTATTGTGCTCACTTGGCCATACACAGTGCAAATAGCACTCGCGTCTGTACCCAGCAAGTGCATTGTATTGGACGCAAGAGAAACTACTGTTCTTATCAGTTTCCTAAGCAGAGTTGAACTAGTTATGGCCATTGTGTGTAGGAAGCACAGTTCTTTGGTTCTGAGCAAGCTGACTGTTCTGGCTATATAGGAAACACAGTAGAGTAGAAGAGTGCTGCTTTCTCAAAAGCAGAGTGTGTTTCTTGTAATGCAAGCTAGAGTTGAATTCCCTTTCATAAACGGAGTTGAATCACATGCAGTTTGTGGTCCTAGCAGCAAGAGTTGTTTTCTGGTAAGGAGAGTCACTATTGTGCTCAATTACCATACACATTGAAAATAGCACTCGCGTCTGTTCCCAGCAAATGCAGTGTATTGGAAGCAAGAGAAACTACTGTTCTTGTCAGTTTCCTAAGCAGAGTTGAATTAGAAATGGCCCTTTTGTGTAGGAATCACAGTTCTTTAGTTCTGAGCAAGCTGACAATTCTGGCTATATAGGAAACACAGTAGAGTACAAGAGTGCTGCTTTCTCTAAAGTAGAGTGTGTTTCTTGTAAGGCGAGCTAGAGTTGATTTCCCTTTCATAAACGGAGTTGAATCACATGCAGTTTCTGGTCCTAGCAGCAAAAGTTGTTTTCTGGTAAGGAGAGTCACTATTGTGCTCAATTGGCCATACACAGTGCAAATAGCCCTCGCTTCTGTTCTCAGCAAGTGCAGTGTATTGGACGCAAGAGAAACTACTGTTCTTGTCAGTTTCCTAAGCAGAGTTGTACTAGTTATGGCCATTGTGTGTAGGAAGCACAGTTCTTTGGTTCTGAGCAAGCTGACTGTTCTGGCTCTATAGGAAACACAGTAGAGTAGAAGAGTGCTGCTTTCTCAAAAGCAGAGTGTGTTTCTTGGAAGGCGAGCCAGAGTTTAATTCACTTTCATAAACGGAGTTGAATCACATGCAGTTTCTGGTCCTAGCACCAAGAGTTGTTTTCTGGTAAGGAGAGTCACTATTGTGCTCAATTGGCCATACACATTGCAAATAGCACTCACGTCTGTTCCCAGCAAATGCAGTGTATTGGAAGCAAGAGAAACTACTGTTCTTGTCAGTTTCCTAAGCAGAGTTGAATTAGATATGTCCCTTTTGTGTAGGAAGCACAGTTCTTTAGTTCTGAGCAAGCTGACAATTCTGGCTATGTAGGAAACACAGTAGAGTAGAAGAGTGCTGCTTTCTCTAAAGTAGAGTGTATTTCTTGTAAGGCTAGCTAGAGTTGATTTCCCTTTCATAAACGGAGTTGAATCACATGCAGTTTCTGGTCCTAGCAGCAAAAGTTGTTTTCTGGTAAGGAGATTCACTATTGTGCTCAATTGGCCATACACAGTGCAAATAGCACTCGCTTCTGTTCTCGGCAAATGCAGTGTATTGGACGCAAGAGAAACTACTGTTCTTGTCAGTTTCCTAAGCAGAGTTGAACTAGTTATGGCCATTGTGTGTAGGAAGCACAGTTCTTTGGTTCTGAGCAAGCTGACTGTTCTGGCTATATAGGAAAAACAGTAGAGTAGAAGAGTGCTGCTTTCTCAAAAGCAGAGTGTGTTTCTTGTAAGGCGAGCCAGAGTTTAATTCCCTTTCATAAATGGAGTTGAATCACATGCAGTTTCTGGTCCTAGCACCAAGAGTTGTTTTCTGGTAAGGAGAGTCACTATTGTGCTCATTTGGCCATACACAGTGCAAATAGCACTCGCGTCTGTTCCCAGCAAATGCAGTGTATTGGACGCAAGAGAAACTACTGTTCTTGAAAGTTTCCTAAGCAGAGTTGAATTAGATATGGCCCTTTTGTGTAGGAAGCACAGTTCTTTAGTTCTGAGCAAGCTGACAATTCTGGCTATATAGGAAACACAGTAGAGTACAAGAGTGCTGCTTTCTCTAAAGTAGAGTGTGTTTCTTGTAAGGCGAGCTAGAGTTCATTTCCCTTTCATAAACGGAGTTGAATCACATGCAGTTTCTGGTCCCAGCAGCAAAAGTTGTTTTCTGGTAAGGAGATTCACTATTGTGCTCAATTGGCCTTACACAGTGCAAACAGCACTCGCGTCTTATCCCAGCAAATGCAGTGTATTGGACGTAAGAGAAACTACTGTTCTTGTCAGTTTGCTAAGCAGAGTTGAATTACATATGGCCCTTGTGTGTAGGAAGCACAGTTCTTTAGTTCTGAGCAAGCTGACTGTTCTGGCTATATAGTAAACACAGTAGAGTAGAAGAGTGCTGCTTTCTCAAAAGCAGAGTGTGTTTCTTGTAAGGCAAGCTAGAGTTGAATTCCCTTTCATAAACGGAGATGAATCACATGCAGTTTCTGGTCCTAGCCCTAAGAGTTGTTTTCTGGTAAGGAGAGTCACTATTGTGCTCATTTGGCCATACACAGTGCAAATAGCACTCGCGTCTGTACCCAGCAAGTGCATTGTATTGGACGCAAGAGAAACTACTGTTCTTATCAGTTTCCTAAGCAGAGTAGAACTAGTTACGGCCATTGTGTGTAGGAAGCACAGTTCTTTGGTTCTGAGCAAGCTGACTGTTCTGGCTATATAGGAAACACAGTAGAGTAGAAGAGTGCTGCTTTCTCAAAAGCAGAGTGTGTTTCTTGTAATGCAAGCTAGAGTTGAATTCCCTTTCATAAACGGAGTTGAATCACATGCAGTTTGTGGTCCTAGCAGCAAGAGTTGTTTTCTGGTAAGGAGAGTCACTATTGTGCTCAATTGGCCATACACATTGCAAATAGCACTCGCGTCTGTTCCCAGCAAATGCAGTGTATTGGAAGCAAGAGAAACTACTGTTCTTGTCAGTTTCCTAAGCAGAGTTGAATTAGATATGGCCCTTTTGTGTAGGAAGCACAGTTCTTTAGTTCTGAGCAAGCTGACAATTCTGGCTATATAGGAAACACAGTAGAGTACAAGAGTGCTGCTTTCTCTAAAGTAGAGTGTGTTTCTTGTAAGGCGAGCTAGAGTTGATTTCCCTCTCATAAACGGAGTTGAATCACATGCAGTTTCTGGTCCTAGCAGCAAAAGTTGTTTTCTGGTAAGGAGAGTCACTATTGTGCTCAATTGGCCATACACAGTGCAAATAGCACTAGCTTCTGTTCTCAGCAAGTGCAGTGTATTGGACGCAAGAGAAACTACTGTTCTTGTCAGTTTCCTAAGCAGAGTTGTACTAGTTATGGCCATTGTGTGTAGGAAGCACAGTTCTTTGGTTCTGAGCAAGCTGACTGTTCTGGCTCTATAGGAAACACAGTAGAGTAGAAGAGTGCTGCTTTCTCAAAAGCAGAGTGTGTTTCTTGTAAGGCGAGCCAGAGTTTAATTCACTTTCATAAACGGAGTTGAATCACATGCAGTTTCTGGTCCTAGCACCAAGAGTTGTTTTCTGGTAAGGAGAGTCACTATTGTGCTCAATTGGCCATACACATTGCAAATAGCACTCACGTCTGTTCCCAGCAAATGCAGTGTATTGGAAGCAAGAGAAACTACTGTTCTTGTCAGTTTCCTAAGCAGAGTTGAATTAGATATGTCCCTTTTGTGTAGGAAGCACAGTTCTTTAGTTCTGAGCAAGCTGACAATTCTGGCTAAGTAGGAAACACAGTAGAGTAGAAGAGTGCTGCTTTCTCTAAAGTAGAGTGTATTTCTTGTAAGGCTAGCTAGAGTTCATTTCCCTTTCATAAACGGAGTTGAATCACATGCAGTTTCTGGTCCTAGCAGCAAAAGTTGTTTTCTGGTAAGGAGATTCACTATTGTGCTCAATTGGCCTTACACAGTGCAAATAGCACTCGCGTCTTATCCCAGCAAATGCAGTGTATTGGACGCAAGAGAAACTACTGTTCTTGTCAGTTTGCTAAGCAGAGTTGAATTACATATGGCCCTTGTGTGTAGGAAGCACAGTTCTTTAGTTCTGAGCAAGCTGACTGTTCTGGCTATATAGGAAACACAGTAGAGTAGAAGAGTGCTGCTTTCTCAAAAGCAGAGTGTGTTTCTTGTAAGGCAAGCTAGAGTTGAATTCCCTTTCATAAACGGAGTTGAATCACATGCAGTTTCTGGTCCTAGCCCTAAGAGTTGTTTTCTGGTAAGGAGAGTCACTATTGTGCTCATTTGGCCATACACAGTGCAAATAGCACTCGCGTCTGTACCCAGCAAGTGCATTGTATTGGACGCAAGAGAAACTACTGTTCTTATCAGTTTCCTAAGCAGAGTTGAACTAGTTATGGCCATTGTGTGTAGGAAGCACAGTTCTTTGGTTCTGAGCAAGCTGACTGTTCTGGCTATATAGGAAACACAGTAGAGTAGAAGAGTGCTGCTTTCTCAAAAGCAGAGTGTGTTTCTTGTAATGCAAGCTAGAGTTGAATTCCCTTTCATAAACGGAGTTGAATCACATGCAGTTTGTGGTCCTAGCAGCAAGAGTTGTTTTCTGGTAAGGAGAGTCACTATTGTGCTCAATTACCATACACATTGCAAATAGCACTCGCGTCTGTTCCCAGCAAATGCAGTGTATTGGAAGCAAGAGAAACTACTGTTCTTGTCAGTTTCCTAAGCAGAGTTGAATTAGAAATGGCCCTTTTGTGTAGGAATCACAGTTCTTTAGTTCTGAGCAAGCTGACAATTCTGGCTATATAGGAAACACAGTAGAGTACAAGAGTGCTGCTTTCTCTAAAGTAGAGTGTGTTTCTTGTAAGGCGAGCTAGAGTTGATTTCCCTTTCATAAACGGAGTTGAATCACATGCAGTTTCTGGTCCTAGCAGCAAAAGTTGTTTTCTGGTAAGGAGAGTCACTATTGTGCTCAATTGGCCATACACAGTGCAAATAGCCCTCGCTTCTGTTCTCAGCAAGTGCAGTGTATTGGACGCAAGAGAAACTACTGTTCTTGTCAGTTTCCTAAGCAGAGTTGTACTAGTTATGGCCATTGTGTGTAGGAAGCACAGTTCTTTGGTTCTGAGCAAGCTGACTGTTCTGGCTCTATAGGAAACACAGTAGAGTAGAAGAGTGCTGCTTTCTCAAAAGCAGAGTGTGTTTCTTGGAAGGCGAGCCAGAGTTTAATTCACTTTCATAAACGGAGTTGAATCACATGCAGTTTCTGGTCCTAGCACCAAGAGTTGTTTTCTGGTAAGGAGAGTCACTATTGTGCTCAATTGGCCATACACATTGCAAATAGCACTCACGTCTGTTCCCAGCAAATGCAGTGTATTGGAAGCAAGAGAAACTACTGTTCTTGTCAGTTTCCTAAGCAGAGTTGAATTAGATATGTCCCTTTTGTGTAGGAAGCACAGTTCTTTAGTTCTGAGCAAGCTGACAATTCTGGCTATGTAGGAAACACAGTAGAGTAGAAGAGTGCTGCTTTCTCTAAAGTAGAGTGTATTTCTTGTAAGGCTAGCTAGAGTTGATTTCCCTTTCATAAACGGAGTTGAATCACATGCAGTTTCTGGTCCTAGCAGCAAAAGTTGTTTTCTGGTAAGGAGATTCACTATTGTGCTCAATTGGCCTTACACAGTGCAAATAGCACTCGCGTCTTATCCCAGCAAATGCAGTGTATTGAACGCAAGAGAAACTACTGTTCTTGTCAGTTTCCTAAGCAGAGTTGAATTACATATGGCCCTTGTGTGTAGGAAGCACAGTTCTTTAGTTCTGAGCAAGCTGACTGTTCTGGCTATATAGGAAACACAGTAGAGTAGAAGAGTGCTGCTTTCTCAAAAGCAGAGTGTGTTTCTTGTAAGGCAAGCTAGAGTTGAATTCCCTTTCATAAACGGAGTTGAATCACATGCAGTTTCTGGTCCTAGCCCTAAGAGTTGTTTTCTGGAAAGGAGAGTCACTATTGTGCTCATTTGGCCATACACAGTGCAAATAGCACTCGCGTCTGTACCCAGCAAGTGCATTGTATTGGACGCAAGAGAAACTACTGTTCTTATCACTTTCCTAAGCAGAGTTGAATTAGATATGGCCCTTTTGTGTAGGAAGCACAGTTCTTTAGTTCTGAGCAAGCTGACTGTTCTGGCTATATAGGAAACACAGTAGAGTAGAAGAGTGCTGCTTTCTCTAAAGTAGAGTGTGTTTCTTGTAAGGCTAGCTAGAGTTGATTTCCCTTTCATAAACGGAGTTGAATCACATGCAGTTTCTGGTCCTAGCAGCAAAAGTTGTTTTCTGGTAAGGAGAGTCACTATTGTGCTCAATTGGCCATACACAGTGCAAATAGCACTCGCGTCTGTTCCCAGCAAATGCAGTGTATTGGAACGCAAGAGAAACTACTGTTCTTGTCAGTTTCCTAAGCAGAGTTGAATTACATATGGCCCTTGTGTGTAGGAAGCACAGTTCTTTAGTTCTGAGCAAGCTGACTGTTCTGGCTATATAGGAAACACAGTAGAGTAGAAGAGTGCTGCTTTCTCAAAAGCAGAGTGTGTTTCTTGTAAGGCAAGCTAGAGTTGAATTCCCTTTCATAAACGGAGTTGAATCACATGCAGTTTCTGGTCCTAGCCCTAAGAGTTGTTTTCTGGAAAGGAGAGTCACTATTGTGCTCATTTGGCCATACACAGTGCAAATAGCACTCGCGTCTGTACCCAGCAAGTGCATTGTATTGGACGCAAGAGAAACTACTGTTCTTATCACTTTCCTAAGCAGAGTTGAATTAGATATGGCCCTTTTGTGTAGGAAGCACAGTTCTTTAGTTCTGAGCAAGCTGACAATTCTGGCTATATAGGAAACACAGTAGAGTACAAGAGTGCTGCTTTCTCTAAAGTAGAGTGTGTTTCTTGTAAGGCGAGCTAGAGTTCATTTCCCTTTCATAAACGGAGTTGAATCACATGCAGTTTCTGGTCCCAGCAGCAAAAGTTGTTTTCTGGTAAGGAGATTCACTATTGTGCTCAATTGGCCTTACACAGTGCAAACAGCACTCGCGTCTTATCCCAGCAAATGCAGTGTATTGGACGTAAGAGAAACTACTGTTCTTGTCAGTTTGCTAAGCAGAGTTGAACTACATATGGCCCTTGTGTGTAGGAAGCACAGTTCTTTAGTTCTGAGCAAGCTGACTGTTCTGGCTATATAGTAAACACAGTAGAGTAGAAGAGTGCTGCTTTCTCAAAAGCAGAGTGTGTTTCTTGTAAGGCAAGCTAGAGTTGAATTCCCTTTCATAAACGGAGATGAATCACATGCAGTTTCTGGTCCTAGCCCTAAGAGTTGTTTTCTGGTAAGGAGAGTCACTATTGTGCTCATTTGGCCATACACAGTGCAAATAGCACTACGCATCTGTACCCAGCAAGTGCATTGTATTGGACGCAAGAGAAACTACTGTTCTTATCAGTTTCCTAAGCAGAGTAGAACTAGTTACGGCCATTGTGTGTAGGAAGCACAGTTCTTTGGTTCTGAGCAAGCTGACTGTTCTGGCTATATAGGAAACACAGTAGAGTAGAAGAGTGCTGCTTTCTCAAAAGCAGAGTGTGTTTCTTGTAAGGCGAGCCAGAGTTTAATTCACTTTCATAAACGGAGTTGAATCACATGCAGTTTCTGGTCCTAGCACCAAGAGTTGTTTTCTGGTAAGGAGAGTCACTATTGTGCTCAATTGGCCATACACATTGCAAATAGCACTCGCGTCTGTTCCCAGCAAATGCAGTGTATTGGAAGCAAGAGAAACTACTGTTCTTGTCAGTTTCCTAAGCAGAGTTGAATTAGATATGTCCCTTTTGTGTAGGAAGCACAGTTCTTTAGTTCTGAGCAAGCTGACAATTCTGGCTATAGTAGGAAACACAGTAGAGTACAAGAGTGCTGCTTTCTCTAAAGTAGAGTGTGTTTCTTGTAAGGCGAGCTAGAGTTGATTTCCCTTTCATAAACGGAGTTGAATCACATGCAGTTTCTGGTCCTAGCAGCAAAAGTTGTTTTCTGGTAAGGAGATTCACTATTGTGCTCAATTGGCCTTACACAGTGCAAATAGCACTCGCGTCTTATCCCAGCAAATGCAGTGTATTGGACGCAAGAGAAACTACTGTTCTTGTCAGTTTGCTAAGCAGAGTTGAACTACATATGGCCCTTGTGTGTAGGAAGCACAGTTCTTTAGTTCTGAGCAAGCTGACTGTTCTGGCTATATAGGAAACACAGTAGAGTAGAAGAGTGCTGCTTTCTCAAAAGCAGAGTGTGTTTCTTGTAAGGCAAGCTAGAGTTGAATTCCCTTTCATAAACGGAGTTGAATCACATGCAGTTTCTGGTCCTAGCCCTAAGAGTTGTTTTCTGGTAAGGAGAGTCACTATTGTGCTCATTTGGCCATACACAGTGCAAATAGCACTCGCGTCTGTACCCAGCAAGTGCATTGTATTGGACGCAAGAGAAACTACTGTTCTTATCAGTTTCCTAAGCAGAGTTGAACTAGTTATGGCCATTGTGTGTAGGAAGCACAGTTCTTTGGTTCTGAGCAAGCTGACTGTTCTGGCTCTATAGGAAACACAGTAGAGTAGAAGAGTGCTGCTTTCTCAAAAGCAGAGTGTGTTTCTTGTAAGGCGAGCCAGAGTTTAATTCCCTTTCATAAACGGAGTTGAATCACATGCAGTTTCTGGTCCTAGCACCAAGAGTTGTTTTCTGGTAAGGAGAGTCACTATTGTGCTCAATTGGCCATACACATTGCAAATAGCACTCGCGTCTGTTCCCAGCAAATGCAGTGTATTGGAAGCAAGAGAAACTACTGTTCTTGTCAGTTTCCTAAGCAGAGTTGAATTAGATATGGCCCTTTTGTGTAGGAAGCACAGTTCTTTAGTTCTGAGCAAGCTGACAATTCTGGCTATATAGGAAACACAGTAGAGTACAAGAGTGCTGCTTTCTCTAAAGTAGAGTGTGTTTCTTGTAAGGCGAGCTAGAGTTGATTTCCCTTTCATAAACGGAGTTGAATCACATGCAGTTTCTGGTCCTAGCAGCAAAAGTTGTTTTCTGGTAAGGAGATTCACTATTGTGCTCAATTGGCCTTACACAGTGCAAATAGCACTCGCGTCTTATCGCAGCAAATGCAGTGTATTGGACGCAAGAGAAACTACTGTTCTTGTCAGTTTCCTAAGCAGAGTTGAATTACATATGGCCCTTGTGTGTAGGAAGCACAGTTCTTTAGTTCTGAGCAAGCTGACTGTTCTGGCTATATAGGAAACACAGTAGAGTAGAAGAGTGCTGCTTTCTCAAAAGCAGAGTGTGTTTCTTGTAAGGCAAGCTAGAGTTGAATTCCCTTTCATAAACGGAGTTGAATCACATGCAGTTTCTGGTCCTAGCCCTAAGAGTTGTTTTCTGGTAAGGAGAGTCACTATTGTGCTCATTTGGCCATACACAGTGCAAATAGCACTCGCGTCTGTTCCCAGCAAATGCAGTGTATTGGAAGCAAGAGAAACTACTGTTCTTGTCAGTTTCCTAAGCAGAGTTGAATTAGATATGGCCCTTTTGTGTAGGAAGCACAGTTCTTTAGTTCTGAGCAAGCTGACAATTCTGGCTATATAGGAAACACAGTAGAGTAGAAGAGTGCTGCTTTCTCTAAAGTAGAGTGTATTTCTTGTAAGGCTAGCTAGAGTTGATTT